>NW_004567105.1:55229755-55240838 GCF_000260355.1 Condylura cristata
GACTCTAGGGATCCTCCTCCCCCCTCCTCAGTTCCGCTACTCAAAGTGCAAAATGAGTCAAAGTGTAGTAGACACACACCTGGGATACAGAGAACTTGGGGCTGTATTTCAGTGCTTATTTCTTAAGAAAAAAAAAAAAAAAAAAAAAAAAAAGCACAAAAAAGCAAAGACTCATTTCTCCCTAAAATAATTAATTCACCCATGCAGTCAACAAGAATTCATTGAACATCTCTTAAGTATCAGGCTCTCGGGAGGCATTAATAGAGGAAAAATGAACAAGAGGGGAATCTATCGTGCTTAAGGGGGCTTCAGTGAGGCAGATTGGGGTTCCAGTCTTGTCTTCATCACTTGAAACTCCAAGTGGAGTGACCAGAGCAGGTCACTTCACCCCAGTATCCTATGTCCACAGGATTACAGATGTATTTATTGTGAAATTTCAGTTAAACTGTATACAACACAGTGCTGGGCTTGGCACCTAGTTGTGCCAATATTAATAGAAAGTGGTGGTCACTAGCATTAAGAATGACCTTCTGTCCTCAATTGCCCATCAATCTCAGGGAAAACCGTGGTCACTGAGGTCAAAATAAAATGTTTTTGAAGAAAACACTAAAGTCAGCAACAGCTCCAAACAATAACACAATCACGGAAATCTGGCATTTCCTCTGGGTGAAGGAATCTTAAAATTCTGTTCCAAGAGCCCTGCAGGGAAAAACACTTCCAAGATAGGATGTTTCTGCGGGTTGCCTCGGAGCTGGGGGTGAAGGGTGAGCAGGTCACTCCATAACTCCCTCCCCTTGTGCTCCTCTTACTTCCTTAATAGATTCTCCACAGAAATAAGTCCCTAATGCAGAACAGTAGGTGAGAAAGAGTTGTGCCAGAGCTGCACAGACAACACCGCATTCATTTTTCCTGCTCAGAAAGCAAAAGCAGAGGTTCATTCATTTGTTTAGACCTTGCAGTCGTTTCAGTCAGATACTAAAGATGTGAGGAAAACGTGAGTGAATTCTTTTATCCCCACCTTAACTGTGTGCGCCGGTTCCAGAGCCATACTAAGAATAGGAGGCAGCAACTATGGTCAGCACCCTCCTGACCATCTAGAACACCCTCCCCTGTGCACACTGGCCTGTCAAATACTCATCAAAACTGCGACTCAACTTTCAATGGTAGTCTCTTCTTACAAAAAGCAGAAAGAAATTGAGAAAGATCCCAGATGTGTTTGCTAGGGCTCCCGTAGCAAAGACCCAAGGACTGGGGTACTTCCACAAAAGAAACCTATATCACTGTCGTTCTGGAAACTAGATGTCCAAAGCCAAGGGGCCAACCAACTTAGGTCATTTCCAAGGTCTTTCTCCGTTGTTTTCCCATGTCCAAAGCTCCTATTATTTTAGGAGGACACTGCCTTTTTAAAGGCTCAATCTCAGACTAAGTCACAGCCTAAGGAATTGTGGCATGGGACCTCAACGCATGGGTTTGGGGGACTCAATTCAGCCCCTAACAAAACCCACTTTTACTGGACATGGGAGGGGGAGTCACTGATAGCAGTTTTCTGAGTGAAAGCTTTTGGCCACGATGCCCACCAGTGACTATTCCAGATGATGCCTTTCAGAATTTCATTTTCATGGGCGACTTCAATGCTGGCTGCAGCTATGTCCCCCAAAAGGCCTGGAAGAGCATCCGCCTGAGGACCGACCCCAAGTTTGTTTGGCTGATCAGGGACCATGAGGACACCACGGTGAAGAAGAGCACCAACTGTGCCTATGACAGGTAGGCCAGCCCCTGCCTGCAGCACCAGGCTCGGTGTGCCTTAGAAAAGGGCCCCTGGCGTTGAAAGTGCTTGGCTATGAAAGCTGGGTGGGTTGGACTTCAGGTCCCTCCAGTGGGAGCTATGTGCAGTGCATAAGCTGCATGACCTTCTATGGCGACCGTGAGCCATATGATGACACTGTACCTGAGCAGGGAAAAGCTCAAGCTTTGGCATCACACAGGTCATAGATCTGCCACTTATTATGTCTATGATCAAGAGACTTAAGTGTTCTGTGCCTTCACTTTCTTGGTTGTAAAATGGAGATTGTGGTTGTGCCTCGCTCATAGAAAGACAGAGGATTTACATAGAAAGAAACATGTAAATATTCTAATGCAGTTCCTGGCTTATGGTAAGTGCGCAGTATAGTTAGGGGCTGCTAATGGTCCCTTCACAGTGATATACCACAATTTACTCACCCAATCACCATTGGGTATTAGGTTGTTACCAATTGGTTTACTGGTAAAAACACTGCTGAAGGGCCTCACTAGTGGTGCATGGGTTAAGTCTCAGTACTATGAAGCCATCCCCAGCCAGAGTTTTATCCCCAGCCAGGGAGCTGACCCACATGGAGCAGCAGACCTCTCCAGTCTGGCCCTCTGCTCCCCTCAGCAGTGTACTTCGACGATCTGCCTGCTCTGCTCCCCACTCTGTCTCTGGTGAATCCTCTCACACCTCTGGCCTGCACCCCAGCTCTTGTATACAAAAATAAATCACATAAATCTTTAAAAAGACAAAACACTGCTGAAGCAAATGCCCTGATATGCATTTGTGCATTCAGTTATGATTTCCTCAGAGTAAAACTCTGTGACACCAGTTAGTGGGGGGTATTTATACTTTGAAACTTTTACTAGACGTTCCTAAACACAAATACACACATTTTCATACTAACATTCATGTGTGTTTGTAAAGGCACTAGGATTTTCAATCTGCTTTCACCATTGCTCCTTAAGTCAGGAGGCAGGTGATTGGAAGTGCCTGGAGTTCATGAATGTTCAGAGTGGACCCTCTCCCAGCAGAGACCACAGGCAGGGAAGCTCCTAGAAGCTCTGGTCTTGCATGTGGCCCCAGTTCTCAGATTCAGCATCTGTTGGACAAAAGATGGCTATTAGCAAGGTGATCATTCTCACAGCTCTAGTTCTGAGGTCCGGCTTTTATTTTCTCACTGTGACCTTGTTTGTTCCTCTATGAGCTTTCAGGGCAAGTGTGTCCTTTGCAGAATTCATTACACAAACTCTCAAACGGGGAAGCAGTGAAAGGCAGAACCAAAGTGAAAGTTACAGGAGACCGAGCTTCCGCAGGCCTAGCTCCCGCTCCTGTTTTGAGGGGCTGCCAGCAAAGCTGCTTGGACTGGCCACACATACATGCCAGTCATGTGACCTTGGGTAGGACAAGTCCTTTCTGCCACCCTGTTCTTTTCCCTTGGCAAAGAGGGAGAACAATGAGGCGGAAAAACACTGAGTCATTGAGAAAGATGTTCACAATGGATCTGGTGGGATGTACAACAGGTTCAAAGGACCCTGATTTAGGTGTCTGCCAAAGGGTGGGATTACATGGGATTTTTTTTTAAAGATTTATTCATTTATGTATAAAGAACTGGGGTGCAGGCCAGGGTGCAGGGGTGGTGAGAGGATTCACCAGAGACAGAGTGGGGAGCAGAACAGGCTGACTGACAAAGTACACTGCTGAGGGGAGCAGCGGATGGGTCAGGAGAGGTCTGCCACGCCATGTGGGTCAGCTCAGGGGTGGGGATTGAACTCATGCTGAAGTGGCTTTAGCTTCTTAGTGCTGTGGTTTAACCTGTTGTGCCACTAGCGAGGGCCTACATTGGATTTTTAAAAGATGAATATCGGCCCTCCCTGGTGGCACAGCGGGTTAAAGCACTGCACTGAGAAGCTAAAGCCACTTCCACATGAGTTCGATTCCCGCCTGCCCCGAAGGTGACCACATGGTGTGGCAGACCTCTCCTGACCCGCCCGCTGCTCCCCTCAGCAGTGTACTTCGTCAATCTGCCTGTTCTGCTCCCCACTCTGTCTCTGGTGAAGCCTCTCACCTCCCCGAGCCTCTGGCCTGTACCCCAGTTCTGTATGCATAAATAAATAAATCTTTAAAAAAAAAAAGATGAATATCTAATTTTGCTGCTCTGAGTTTCCTGTTTTCCATAATAGCACATACCTAGTGTGGTTATTAAAAAGGAAGATACACATTTATAAAAGGGAATTACTTGAAGTGCTCTCAATTCCAGTTTTAGTCATGTATATATACCAAGCTCCTGGGGAGGGGGGAGGGCTGGGGGGTGTGGGGATGTCAGGAGCTGTTGGTGCTGCAAGGTGCCTCAGAGCAGCCTCAGAAAACTTCATGGGACCTGCCAGGTGGGGGGCCACCCCTCCTCCCCCGCCCCCCAGAGCACAGATCTGGAAGGAGAAGTCAGAGCTCTAAGACTTCACTCTATTGATCTGGACTCTCAGTCCACAAGGATACTTTAACAAATCTCTACCCTGCTGTGAAATGTAAACTCATGGGTTGAGTTAGAAGTTAGCCAGGGGTGTTGGGAACCAATACAGGAAACAGTGGGAGTCAAGGACAGCTCAGTGGGGACTCAGACAAGGGAGTTTACACACCTGGCTGGTCCTCAGTCAGGCTGCTGGGAGGCTGTTAGGCCCAGCCTGTGGTACCCCACCTGGGGCACATTAGGGCCCCTGTTTCCAAGACTCATTTAATGACCATGTTCCCATTTTTTGTCACCACAGTGAAGTAACTGTACTATGATTTTTCTCTATATTTGTCTTCAAATCCATTCATTTCTTACTGAAATAAATTTTAAAAAATAATATAATAGTTTATTTTTACATCATTTTGTGCCTTTTTCCAACTCAGTTGTAATCCCCGTGGGCTTCCCATCATCAAATCACCCATGTGCTCCATAGTCCAGTGCACCATAGTCCAGTGCTCTTCCCTCCCCCTACCATTTTTGAGCCTATTCCCTATTCCACCCCCGTAAAATTTCTATGGTATCTAGTTGTTCATTATTATTATTTGAAATAAATTAACTTTTAAAGGAAACTTCATAACATTATGGTAAGAAACAGCATCATGTGCCATAAGTTGCAGAGAACTGGAAAGTAAGTGCAATGAACACTGAACAATGATGCAGTCTGCCTCAGGTCTTTTGCCCTGGAATGCCTAGTAGTTACTGTCTGCTCTCCCTTGGTCAAAATGGGACTTGGGAGGTATTAAAAACAAACCAGCACCTTGCTCCATGAACAAATCATAAAAGTGACGCACCTGCATGACATTCTCAGCAGGCACGTCACTGCCTATAATGTGGTGCCATATTCCAAGAAATCTCGAGCATGAGGGTCACCTGCTCTCACCAGGGAACACTGTCCGGGGCCCACAAAGCCACAGCAGAAACTGATCCTATTTCCCAACCTAAGGGTCACAAGCTAAAGCTTGGTCTGGACTTTGAGCACCACGTGGAAAGGACCAATCTGTTCAGTTAATTCCACATGTTAAACGTAGGACTTAGTTCCATCTCAGAAATCAATAGGGTAAGTTAATGTGTCTGTCTTAATGTCTCCAGGATCGTGCTTAGAGGACAAGAGATCGTCAACTCTGTGATTCCCAAATCAAACAGTGTCTTTGACTTCCAGAAAGCTTTCGGGTTGACGGAAGAGGAGGTAAGACTGCCATATTGTCCAGGGAGGATGGTCAGTGTCACTCTTTGAGTCCACCACAGTATTGGACCATTGGGCCTTGAGTCTCAGAGCCTAGGAGCTGATAAAATTTCTGATGGAGCTGGCCCAGAAGTGCTCACCGGTGCATGTTCTGTGAGGCAGCTCACCTTCCCTCCCTGAGGCTGAATTTACTCATCACTAAAATGAGAGCTGCTTCTAATTCCCAAACTTTTTCTCTTTACAGGCCCTTGATGTCAGTGATCACTTTCCAGTTGAATTTAAACTGGGGTCTTCAAAGACCTTCACCAACAACAAAAGATCTATCTCTCCAAGGAAGGGAAGAAAGGTCAGCCGCTCCTAGATATAAGGGTCTCATTTTGTTGAGCATTTCTTGCCTTGAAATAAAACTGCTCTGCCAATGTGAACTGCTCCCTATACCCACAGTGTGAAATGTTTCCTGCACCCAGAAAATAAGACTGGCCCAACTGCTTTCAGCTTTCAGCTTGAATCTGACCGGCACCAAATTGGGAGGAGAGTCTTTTATGAACCATCTTGGGCTCATGTCTCCCCTGAATTGCCCAAAAGGAAACTGGGGACTTGTGCAGTTCAAAGGGATGGTTTTCAAATCCTGAGCTGGAGTCCCACCAGCTGTTACTGCTGCTGCTGCCCCTTTGCCATGAGAGAAGCTGCAGGAGGAGCAAGGACATCAGCTCTAGGTTGCCGCCGACCAGCGCAGCAAGAACAGGAGACAGGTTTCGGGGATGGCAATTCTGGCACAGGGTGGACAAGGATTCGGTGAAATGAATGACAGACAGACATGACTTCTAGGAGCGCATATCTGAATGTGTTAATTTTTTTTTTTTTAAAGATTTTATTTATTTGTGCATACAGAACTAGGGTACAGGCCAGAGGCTTAGGGGCGGTGAGAGGCTTCACCAGAGACAGAGTGGGGAGCAGAACAGGCAGATCGACGAAGTACACTGCTGAGGGGAGCAGCGGGCGGGCCAGGAGAGGTCTGCCACACCATGCAGTCACCTCCAGGGCCGACGGGAATCGAACTCATGCAGAAGCGGCTTTAGATTCTCAGTGCTGTGCTGCTGTGTTTTAACCCGCTGAGCCACCAGGGAGGGCCCTGAATGTGTTAATTTTTAAGAGTGCAAGGTATTTATAAAATTTTTCTTGGCAAGCAAATATAGGGATACAAGGATTTTTTAAATAGAAGCGTGACAGATAATGCATTTCCTTATTGTTTCTGAGATATGGTCAGGGACCCGAAAACATCCTGGGGCCCTGAGAAACCACTGTGTATTCAAGGTTCAGTGGTGCTAGATTAATGTGGTAAACTCTGTTTATCACCTTTGCCTTTCTAATCCTTTTAATTACTCTCTCCATTCTTCTCAGAAACCATCTAGTATACAAGAGTTAATAGTTTAGAAGAATTAAAGATTGTAGAAGAGTTTCTCAAAATTAAATCAGTATCTAGAACAGAGGAAGTTACATTCCTTTCAAGAGTCATTAGAACGAAGCACAATGTCCATAACATTTCTCTGGTTCAGTGTGTTGTGCATCATCAGAATCAGGAAACAAATCAAAAAGTACAGTGACCATCCGAGGATCAGCCATCCTTCTATTCCTGGAGGGCCACGTATTCCTCCCGTGTGCCCGGTCCCTTGACCATGCCAAGCTCTAAGGATTTTCTCACTTAGGCATGGCGGGAGGGGACGTGGCACTTGGTCTTCAGGAGGGGGGCCTGTTCTCCTGGAAATGCCCAGAAATGCCAAGGGCCCAACTGCCCTCCATGCTTTGGACAAGTAACTCTTTTAGAAATGTGTTCTCTCCTCTCTGAGGTCAAGGCACTGTCGTATCTCTTAGGGATGGAGGATAAAGGCCACACCCCACTGGTCTCCCTGTTTCTGAATTATCCTCCAACTCAGTAACCACCAGAGTCACTTGGAAATTCCACTCTGACTACAAGCCACTCTGCTCCCAGCCTCTGCTTAGGAACCCCATGGGGCTCCCATCAAGGGAAATCCCAGTGTGTTTGGGCCCCATGAAGGTTTCTCATACAGGTTTACGATGCCAGCCTCCCCAGGCCAGTCTCCACCCTACACTTTACCACCAGCAGGCCTTCTCCTTCCCTGCACACTCCCAGCCTTTCCTCCCAGGGGCCTTGGCTCCACCCTGTGCCCTGCCTACATCCCAGAGCCGGGGCTAAGTGCCCCTGCCCCCACATCGGCCTGCCCTGAGGGTAACAGCCGTTGTACTTGTCACCAAGGTCAGTATCAGGGCTCCTTGGAGAACATGCTGTGACAAAGGTCCAACTGGATGACAGGGGCTGGAGCGTTTTTTATCTTCAGTCCACCAAGCATTACAAAGTCCAGCGACTTGGCACCACCCATGGTGACCATTTTTGTTTGTTTTGTTCTCCCTCGTATGATTTCTTGCTTAAGGAGGAAATTGTATAATCATGCAAACAGTTCCAAAGAATAATCAGCAACAGGAATGGCCCAACCTGAGGTGGTTGTCTAGCTGAGGTTACCCCTTACCAGCCTGTTGTTCTTCCAGAATCTGTACATAAGCAAGCACTCTCTGAACAGTACGGGATGTAGTATACCACATGCACAGTTCCACACCTTGCTTATTTTCCTTAAGCTATCAGGGACTGTGTGTTTTTTATATAAGAAAATAGAGCATAACCTGATTCTTACTATTTGGTAACAGCTAAAGAAGTAAAATAAAAAATTAAATGGGGGTGGGGATCATTTTCCCTGAACTTCCCACTTAAATTCTCAGGTGTCTTATTGGAACTAGAGGAGGGTGGTAAGGCTGCTAGGCTCTATGACTCCCTCTTCTGAGCAGGGTCCCTGGTCCCCAGAAACCTAGCCCCCATGATCCGACACGGCCACACAGGCAAGTCACAAATAAGCTGATTTGGGTGAAGGGATCAAAAGGCCAAGGACGAGCCTGTGCTGGGAGGCCCATGCAGGGGAAGGTGGACCAGCCTGGCCTTGGCTTTGACCTTGGCCCTGACCTCATCCTGCTGACATTGGTTGGGAGAGGTGTTGGGTTCAGAGAATGGGCTCCTTGGGTTAACTCTGGGAAGAGCTTGCCCAGAGCTCCCCTTTCAGTGGCCTATGGCAATTTTTGCCACGAGTTTTGCCACGAGGCAAAAGGGCAGGCTTACAGAGGAGAGAAGAGTAAAGGAAACTTGCGCAGACGCACACAGACAGAAAGAGCGGCCTGTACCTCACAGGTGGGTGAAGGGCCGCTGCCCCCGGCCAGTGCAGAGATTGCCTCGTAGAGTCGTCTTCTCTCAGGGAAGGGCCCATTTCTTGGTGGAGTTGTTAACTTTGGTTAAATCAGTCACTTCTAGGGTGGAACTAAGTTGATTTAGAAAGACCAGTGATTCCCTACAAGGGTCCTCAATCTCCATGTTCCCACCTCTGGCGTGCACCTGGGACACGTTCTACAGCAGCCTGAGACTTGTACAGCAGTGGTGCCTAAGTGTTTTTCTTTTTAAAGATTTATTTTTATTCATTTAGGCGTTCAAGAACTGGGGTGTAGGCCAGAGGTATGGAGAATGAGAGGATTCACCAGAGACAGAGTAGGGAGTGGAACAGGCAGGTGTACTGAAATACACCACTGAAGGGAGCAGTGGGGGAGACAGGGAGACTGCTGAACCATGTGGGTCAGCTCCCTGGCCCAGGATTGATCTCAGGCCATAATAGCCTGATAGAGCTGAGACTTAACCCCTAGGCCACCAAGGATTTTTCATTTCAATAGCTAGTTTAATGCCCGTGTTAACTCTTCTACCCCCACCTCCAGTTTTGCGCCTTGTGTGAACCAACTCCTTTCCAAATTTTCAGCTCTTGGCCTCCATGACAGCCACCCTGCGACCTTGCTGGTAACTAGATAACCCTCTGTCCCTGCACTGGAACCGGGGGCATCTGCCAGCTCTTGTTCTGAGCAAACTGCCAGGCAAAAGAGGGGACTAAGTGACTACAAACACTGGGCACCACCTATGTCCCCCCATCCTTCTCGATCATCTGACATGGCTGGAGCCAGAAACTCCCTAGCTTTCAGGGAAGGCAACTCTACCTGGTCATATGCGCTCTGGCAGCCTGATGTTGTCCAGGTGGTTTGAAACTGGCATATACCAGAATCCCAGGGAACTGGTCTAATACGGCCATTCCCAGGCCCCAGCCTCCCAGGATCTGTGTTGGGAAACTTGGGGGAGGGGCCTGTTGTACCAGGCTCCCAGGTGATCTAAGGAGCAGCCATCTTTGTCATTATTTGTGCAGACCAAGATTTTTAACACTCTCTCCAGTCTCAGTGAGGAGAGGCGTAGCGTGGCGGTTAGGGGACAGATACCCTTATAGTCATGGGAACGCAGAGACTGACCTTCCGTTTCCTTATGTGTAAAACAAGAGTCATAAGACTATCAATCTCACAGCTGAAATTTAAATAAGATAATACACTGAGGGTGTGCCTGACACCTCGTAAGGCCTCTATCAGTGGAAGCTGTATTTTTATTAACAGGACTTGCACCATTTAAAGGAGGCCACTTTCAATCTCTGAGCATATATATATATAGGGCTCTCATTTAACATTTGTCACGCCAGGAATCAAGCCACGTCTTCAATTCTTTATCTTTTAACAGAGCAAGTGAGCCTTGAGAAATGGAGCACAGCCCTACCCCGCCCCCCCACTTCCAGTCCTTGATATTTTGTCTTCCTAGTCACCACCCCTTTCCTGCCACAAATACAAAAACAATACCCCCCTCTACCCTCCCTATTGTCTTGAGGGGTAAACGCCAATTCAGCAACCCTATCTCAGATCTTGCCTGCCTTGGAGGAAAGCAAGTTTAAAGGGCAGTTAGCAAGTTGCCAAACCAGGAAAGCACACACTGCAGCCACACCTTTCTCCCTTCCAGAGCAGAGGAAAGGACTCTGACCCATGTGGGTGTCAAGGGCTGCGCCTCTGAGGGGGTTCCCCTGCCTGGCAGCCTCATCTGCCCATCAGAGCTTCCACCAAGCACTCCCGAAGGCAGAGCCAGAGTGCGCTGTCCCAGTGTACCCACAGGTCAAATCTTGAAGGATGAGTGGGTAACCACGGACCCTGGATTCAGGATAATGAAACAAAACTAAAGGGAATTCAAGGAAGCAAGGATGTGAGCACAGGAATAGGCACATGCATGTGCTTATGCCTCCAGGTAGGTGAGAGGAGGCTGTGGACAGCACCTGGGCCCATGGGGTCAAGGCCAAAAGCACCGCCTTAGTGCAAGTGACTTGTTCGAAGACATCTCTGGTCCCACCCTTTCCACCCTTGCCCGCTACAATCTGTCCTCCTCCCAACCGGGGTGTACTTCCTAAAAGGCACCCCCGCTCCCTACCACACACACACACAAACACACACACATAACTTCCTCCTGCCTAAAACCTGCAGTGGTTCTTCATTTCTCTCTGGATAAAGACCCATGTGCTCACCACACCTTACAAAGGTCTGTGTGGCTTGGCCTTTGCTGACCTCTTCCACTCCACTTTCAACCTCTATGTACCCCTCCCCCCACAGTGTTTAGTTTCTCCATTCCTCAACCCCCCCCACC
>NW_004567105.1:55241048-55243297 GCF_000260355.1 Condylura cristata
CCCGCCCCCGTCTATTTTAAGATCCGAGTTAGCTCTTCCCAGGGTATTCTATGTTCTATTTCCTAACTATTCCTTATGTGTGTACTTACAGTTTGTGTTGCTGAGTGACGGGGACACTGTCTGAGAAAGGCATCCTTCGTTGCTGAGACATCCTAGAGTGTATTCACAGGAAGGCGGGTGGTGGGGCCTGCGCAACCCCGGCCGAGTGGGTGCAGCCTACCCGGATCACCTGCACGTGTGCGGGTCTCCACTGACTAACGTCGAGGCGATGCCTGACTGCTGTTGTCTGCTGTCTGTCAGCCCTCCACAACCTGCAGCTTCTGCAAGGGCAGAGCTGTGGCTTCTTACGTCACTGTGCAATACATTTTCATGGAATTAATTTAACTCAATGTCAGCAGCCACTCCATCTTGGTGGAAAGAGTAAAATGAGCTTGTACAGAATTTTCCTTTTTCAAAAAACAATGAAAATATATGAACAAAGATAGTAAACGTTGGATCGTAGAGTTGCTATTTTTCTTTTAGATGCCCTTCCAGATAGAAACACCTAACTTAACAAAGTCAGCGAGTGATTTTGCTAGCATAAATTTAGGAGTTAAAAATTAACACTGCCCCTTAATACGTTAACTTATTCTCAAAGAATATGGGATGGTACAAGGGACACAAGATCTTAAGATCCCGTCAAAGCAAGGCACTGTCTCCTGAACTTACCCTCCACCCTCCTGTCTCAGGTCTTCACACATGCTGTTCCCTCTGCCTAACGCCCTCCTCCACTGCTCTCTTCCTGCAGCATAATGTCCCTATCTTCACAGAGCTGAGGCTTCGGTAGTTTTCAAAACTCCATGCACATCTTCCCTTGTCTAAAATGGGTGCTCCTGGTTCTCCCTGGTGGCACAAAGGGTTAAAGCACCACACTCTGAAACTCTCAAAAGCCACTGCAGCACAAGTTTGATTCCCAACCAGGGAGGTGACCCACATGGTGTGGCAGACCTCTCCTGACCTGTTCTCTGTTCCCCTCAGAAGTGTACTGGTTCTCCCCTCAGCAGTGTGTTTCAGTTGATCTGCTTGTTCTGCTCCCCCTCTGTCTCTGGGAAGACCGCTCATGGCCCCTTCATAATGGACACTCACCCATTTTCACAATTCCTTCTACCCGCCTCCCCCCCTTACAAATACTGCTTTCCGGAGGGTCTGCGTGCCTGACACACTCCCCAGCTGGTCCAGGTTCAGCCTAACTGGGCCAAGTCCCTGTTCTACCGCCTCTGTGTTCGCTGATAGCAGGAGCAAGTATGTGTTAGCCATTTGCGAAATCTCCTGCTGACCTTTTTTTCTAGGAAACCCTTTTACTTCCTCCATCAGATAACTCAGAAGCTTCATTTTTCTGACATTTATTTTGAGTTTCCTGTTCACTTGAGATATTTGTTTTTTACAGATTAAGCTGAAAATATCATTTAAAGATAATAGTGATTATGATTATGGTGATGCCATCTTTCGTCCTGGCTTGCTCTGTACCAGGCTGCGTACTCAAAAGGTCAGCATATGCCACCTCACTATATTCTAACCACCTCACTGAAAAGGTGGCATCGGTTGCACATTTTATAGATAAGGAATCTGAGTCCCAGAGGAGCTAAATAAGGCTGAAGGCTGCTGAGCTCACACAGCTGCCGAGTGGGGTGGAGCCCTGGGCAGCGCTGAGACATAGACTCTGAAACCAAGGTACTTTTCAGGGCCATGGAAATGTTTAAATTTCCTTTAGAATAAGAAGGAAAAAATTAAAATGTATTATGAATATATCTGTCTTTATAGCAACACAGTTGTAAAATATAATTTTTAATATACTTTATGGAAGGAAGGACTTGTGAAGGCAAAAGGCCACGAAAATCATAAAGTGACCGTGGTGTAGGCATAAGTCAAATCAAATCACTCTGCTGCCAGAGTACATGTTCTCATAAGCCTAGTCTAAACCACTTTACAGGAGAGGAAATTGAAGGCCAAGGCCACACGGCAATTGGATGGCTGAGCCCAGCCGAGACAGGTGCCCAACCATTAGAGCTTGTGGTCCAACAGCTCCCCCTCGTGGTATTTTGGGGAACTTCCGTTTAGCCAAAGGACAGACCGAGAGAGAGGGCACAGACAGGTTCAAGCTATCCCTGCACTGGGCTCCCCACTCAGCAGTGTGGGGTCAGACCCAGGAGTCAACTGCATGCACTGAGCGTTCTCTTTAGCTTGTCATTGGAATTCACACATTCACCTGC
>NW_004567105.1:55244118-55322677 GCF_000260355.1 Condylura cristata
AAATTCTGTGTATCTTCTGCTTCCAGCACATCTCGATTTGGATGAGACACATTTCAAGTTTCTCAAACTCCTACTTACCAGTCCTGAAGATGGAGCTGGACGTGCAGACTCAGGACATCCTATAGACGTGATCATTAACCACGTAAGTAAACTCCCACAAGAATTAAGCCCTAAAATCTGGGAAGCAACACTTTCCCCATGCCTCTGGGGAGCCATTGTGCTAGTTCCCTAGACCCAAGCTTGGAAGAACTGAGACAACAGTCACTCAAATCATTTCCAGTAGAGCTTAATTTATTCACAAAATCCCAACTGAGAAAAGTTGCCCAGATGGCAGCCTGTCTTCTCCTAAGCAGCTTGCAGACTTACAGCGGATTAGCATAATAATTACTGTAATCCACACACAGGGCACCTCCCTTTGTGAGGCATTTTCTGAGCACTGCTTCATTTGATGACTGAAATAATGAATTTAATGACTGAAGCAACGCTGACCACTCTAGGGAAGCCCACCCCAACCCTGCTGCTGACATCGGGACCCCTTCTGTGTCCCAAAGTCACCCCTCTGCTGCTCCATGCTATGAACTCCAAGATCTGCTCCATTCCATGCCCAGGAGTGCAGGCCAGGCCTGGAGACAGCAGCAGCTAGGCCAGTGTTGGTTGTGTTCAACCAAATGTCCCCAGAGGAACCCAGGGAGTGTTGGTATTTGTTTGAAACTGGCAGGTAGTTCTCTGACTCAAGTGCCAGCAGACTCACACCCACACAATTGGTACTTGCTCACCATCTCTGCCTCTTGCTCTTTCCCATTCAAAAACTTTCCTAAAGTTGATAAGAGAAATTGAGGCAAGTTAGCTTAATTTGCAGTTTTAAGGGAACTCTGTAAAATTTAGGCTAAGAGGCAGAACAGAAAATTCCCCTGGCTGCAACGGATTAGCTTGCTCTGTTCTTTCTTCTTGGGTGGGGTGGAGGGGTCCTACAGTGGCCTGATTAAGCAGGATATGCCCCTGGGCATCTTGGTTACACAGAGACATCATGAGGATGTCTCTCTGGGATCCCCCCTGCCTGAGGCCTCATGGCAGCACAGGTGGGCTCTTGGGGACAGAAGAGAACTCCTCAGGCAAAAGGCGGCAGGTGGGTCACGCTGCCTCCCCAGAGGTGTGTCCAGGTCAGCGTGGCCCTCATGCCCACCCACATTCAGCAGCAGGAGCAGAACCGTCAGAACAGAGAAGGAAGGGTGGGACTGGCAGTGCCTCCTCTCTGCAGGGTCCAGACTGATCACAGGAAAAGGGAGGAGCCGCTGGCCCAGCCGGATCACATTAGTTGGTCTGTTCGACGTGGAACATGGAAGACGCCACTTTTGATGTAAAAGCTCTTTGTGATAGGCTGGGACCTGGCATATAATGGAGTCCTGGTGTCCTTTACGATGTCTCCTGAAACTCAGGAAAGGTCAGGGTGAGCTGGGGCCACTATTCCTCCTGCAGCTCGAGCCCAAGCTAAAGGGCCAGGGGTCAGGGGAACACAGCTACAAGAGCTGTGTTGTTAAGTAGTGAAGTACTTCTTGTAGTCGGAATAGCCGCGCTGCCTTGCTGCCCCGGCCCTGCTCTGGGGTGCCGGTTCCTTCCCAAGATCCAGCCACAGCAAGGTGACACACAGCACGGGAACCTCGAGCCCCGACCTCAGCTCCTTGGCCACGCGCCTGATGGCTGGACTCAGGTCTTCCCACGTTAGCGCCTTTGACCCCGGGAAGTTCACTTGCCCGTCCTCCATCTCTCCCCCTTGTCTAGATATGGGTTCCAGCCCAGGGCTCCACAGAGCACTGCCAGTGTCCTGCCCAAGCAGAACTAGCTCCCTGGTGCCCGTAGCCTGCAAATTCTTCCCGTTCAATTAGTGATGCAGGTGCTGATGAGCCAGTTACAATGTGGGGGCACTTACTATGTGTCAGACACTGGACGGTTTCTTTCTGTATGTAAAAGGGCACTTCGGGCTCACTCCATGGGGGCACAGACAATGCCTTCAACCCCTCTTCCCAGGTGGCTGTCTGTACCCACCCCCAGGATGATGCGTCCACCTGCAACTGTGTGTGGGGGGAGGGGAAGAAGGGCCAGCATATCTGTCATCTGTTCCCCATCTGAGCAGACTTGGGTTAAGGCCTGAGGCCAGAAGCTTATAGGATATTCCAGAGATTCTGGGAACAACCGTGGGCTTGAGTGGGGCCATTATAAAGGAAAGCAGTCCTCCAGTCTCTGCCCCAAATCTGGCACTGCACTAGTGCCCAGCAGGCATCCAGCCTCAGCTTCTCTAGTGCCCACGATTGGGTCGTTGGATGAAAGACAAGATGCAGAGTCACATTTGATTTCCCATCAACAATGACTAATTCTTTCTGCCTAAGTATATCCCAGATACTGCCCGGGGGATACCTGTCTAAAACATTGCTTGTGGTTTATCTGAAATTCAAATATAACTTGGCATCCTGTGTTTTCACACTCAAGCTGGGAGCCCTCTGCCTGGCCCTGGCTTCACAGGCAGTGGGCATGAGTGGTAGCCTGATCAGGAGAGGCCGCCCCGGGCACAGCTAGGGTTGTCTGACCGTACTGGCTCTGTGGACACAGGGAATCACATCCTTTCCAAAAGGCTGACGGACTCAGGATGGACCGCTCACCACAGGTCTTCCCCGACTGCCTTGTCTGCCACGGTGGCCTCTACCCTCCTCCTAATTTCCTCTCTTGTTATAGCCTGGACACTCACAATGTGGCCCAGTAGCAGAATGAGCTGGGAAAGGCAAGGACAACTGCCTGGCCCCACAGGTATCTCTCTGGGCTTGTTTTCAGCTTTCTGTGAGGGCAGGGTCGGTGTCCCACTTATTCTCGACTGTATCTTCAGGGCCCAAGAGAGCCTGGGAGCACAGCTTGAACTCACTGATCCCTGGTCTCCTCCGCCTCCTCTAGCTGTGCTAGAGGACAGAAGGGTCACTTGAGGGAGTGGAGGTCTGACCCGCCCCCTTCATGGGCTTTGTGGGGGTAGTACCGGGTCAAGGTGGCTTCCCACCTGGCTCCCCCAAAACGCTGTACCCTAGGATGGCAGTCGTGTTCATGCCCACCTTTCAGATGTGGAAACCGAGGCCCAGAGAAGTTAAGGTTCTTGCTGGAGTTCATGTAACTTGGAAGCGGTGGAGCCAAGACTAGAACACACACATTCTGAGTCCAAATCAAGGCCTCCTTCCCTAACCCATATTCATTTTTCCTTCATTCCAGGGACGCTGAGGGCCCTTAATAAACTTAACTGAGAAGTCCTGGACCCCAGGACCAGGTGCATATCCAAGAAACGTGACACAACGGGCCCAGTGGCTTAGCTGACTCAAAAAGGTGAATCAGATCTGCCTGAGGACTCTCTGAAAACTTCCCAGTGGAGGCGACGAGGAAGGGGCCAGAAAAGAGGCAAGAGGAACACCCCAGGCTCAGAGATGAGTGTGTGCAAGGCCTAGAAGTGTGAGGGGCCTGAATTGCTTTGAGAATGATAAACCCAAGGGATGTGCTGGCGGGTGAGGGGTGAGGTCAGACGAGGTCGGAAGACAAACCTGCCTGCCCAAGGGCTGAGTTACCAAGATACTGGCGGCCTTACCCACATGCCAGCCGTAATCCCAGGATGACAGGATCGGGTATGGAAACTTCTCCTCTGGCTTCTGCTGATACCGCTCCTGGAGGTACAAGGCCCGGCCTTCACCATCGTGGGAGACACCTTGGAAGAGCAGCTGCAGGGTGCTAGGGGGAACCTTCCTCATGTTTAAGCCTTCTGGTTTGGTTGGGCCTGCTGGTATCCGAGTAGCTCTTTGGGCCTCCCAGATTCTGTCTTCTTTGCGTGGGGTGGCCTGGACATGTACTTCCTTGGGTGGCTGAGTCCCAATTCCCTTGGTCTCCGGCCATCCAGCCCATGCCTCCTTCCTGCAAGGGAAGCTGGTGGTGGCCACAGACACTCCCAAGTCTGACCTGAGAGGGGCCTGCCAGACCTGCTTCCTGGGCACAGACCTCTCCTTAGGGTATTGGTGGCCATAGTTGACCTTCCAAGCGACCCGGGCAGTGGCCTCCTTCCAGATACGCTCCTGCCAGTAGGCTTGGTTGTGGGAAGCAAGCAAATCCCTCATGGCAGTGAGGAGGAGGGGCGGAGGAAGGAGGAAACATTTCTGCCCACAGCTCAGTAGCCTGTGTTTGAGCCGCTGGTGCCTCGTCTCCAAGGATACGTGCAGCCAATGAGGGCTGGGTTGCCAAGGCCCTGTTGGAGAGGAGGAGGGGCTGGGTGCCCAGGGATCTGGGGCCACCCACAGGCAGCAGGCACAGCAGGCCTTGAAAGGGTACAGAGCTTGCCACCATAAACCCAGATTGCCTAGCACAGAGCCCTCTTCTGCCCAGAGGGACTCAGGGCCCAGGGTCAGTCCCTCATACTCACAGCATCATGAGGTGGCCACAGCCTTTTCTCCACTCAGCAAGCCCCAATGTGCACCCACTATGGGCCAAATACCCAAGGGGGGGGGTTCAAGGAGAAGCCCAGTATCCATCATGGTAACTCTAGACACTGGAGAGCTAGACAGCAGCTCCCAGATATAATCCACCAGCCCTATGGTCTGATCTGTAACAAAATGATAGCAGGAAGTAGCCTTAGTGCTGAGTGACATTAGACAGGTGTAAAGTGACCTGGCTCAGGAGTCCCCGCTACATGTCAGCAGCTATTTAACCAGCCCCGACAGCTGCCAGTACTCGCTGCGCTCTGTGCCTCCTCCACCGCCGGGGCTCTCATCACGTCCTTTCCAGGTGCAGAAAGACTTGGGGAAATGAGGTGCCCAACCCGGGCTACACCACTGGTAAGCCGCAGCATCTATTCTGTGCCCAGCCCTGGCTATGAGTGAACTCTCAATCCTCACAGAAACTCACTATCAGGCTCTCTTCCATCATTTTTCCAAATGAGGAAACTGGGGTTCAGTAATGTTAAGTGGTCACATTCGGACTGATTCCAAAACCCACATCCATGTGTTACAGACACAGAACTCACCCCAGGGTGTGGGAAGCATCAAGGGGGTGTGCAGGCAGGGAGAGGCTGGGAGGACCCACTGGTGGTCGTGGCCTCACCATAGAGTCAGCCACCTGGATCCTCACACCCTCTGCCTCCCTAACCCCCCAGGGGTGAGTACCAGCAAGAAGTTCACCCATAATGCTCCCAGGACATTCGCCTTTCCACTCCTACCAAGTGTACTCTTGTTTATTCACTCAACAAACATTCATTTGTTTTTGACCTTGTACCAGAAACCAAACCTGATACTAAAGGTAAATGGAGAAGGATAGATCCAGGTGCTCCCTGCCCTCGGGGTGTCACAGTCCACAGGAAAGGCAGTTTTATAGGGTGGATGGAGCGGGGATGCAGGGTAATGGGGAAGTGTGGTTAAGGAAGGCTTCCTGGAGGAGGGGCCTTTTAATTGAGCCCTGAACTATGAACATGCAAGAGTACTACAAACTGAAACCCCTGTTCTAAAAGGCAAGAAAGGGCATGTTATATAGATTGTCCTCTGTGCTTTGGTCTTCCAAGTTGTAAAGTGAGAGCTTTGCCAAATTTGGGGGAAATTGGGAAGATTAAGAGCTGATTAAGCAGTCCCAACTCTGAGCTGTCCCAACTGGCTAGGGGCAGCCTGGGCCTGGTCATTCTCCTTTTGGACACTCACAATGGTTTTTGATTAATTGTGCGATCACAGTTTTGATCCACGTTCCCTGACAGGTCTAAGAGCTAATCATTCTTCTAGTACTGAAATCCTTGTATGTGCCTGGAGCTGCAAGTGAACAAAACCCACAAAATGTCCTGCCTTCATGGGAAATGTGCTCCTGTGTCCTCTCTTGATCAACATAGTCCTTATGTGTAGGGATGGGGCGGAGGAGGGGTTAATTGCCTGAGCGCACAGTAGGTGCTTGGAAAACCTCAAGAAACAATAAATAGGCGCCCTTCACTTTGGCTTTGTTATAGTGAATTGTATGGGGGATGATAAAGAGAGGAAAGCCTAGCTCCAGGCCCTGGAGCAGCAGTAGCTGGGTCCATGGGAGTTCACTGATGACCCACCAGAACATGTCTGTGTGTTTATGTGGTGGTGGTTGAGGGGGGCAGGCAAGGGGATGGTTCTTGATCCCAGAACTCCAAAAAGCTTTCCTGACCCAGCCCCGCTTCTCACTGGCAAGTCCAGTGCACCTAGCAAGCACCAGAGGGGAGAGGTGCGTGTCCTTTCCAGTGCCTTCCAGACCACAGAGGTTGCTGGTCCACCTGCAGTTTGCATGTCTAAGGCGACCTCTGGTGGTCACCACAGAGAAGACAGCCTTGGAGGCCATGTTCCCACTTACATGGCAGATTGCTAGACCCAGACAGTGGGTCCCACCCATTCACACAGATGAACAGACATGGGGAGAGGATAACGAGGTTGTGGAGAGATGACCCTGAAGTACGGCCTTCCAATGCACAACCCCCCAAAAGAGCTGCCTCAGATTCTGTTCTGCATGTCTGCACCCACACAGTACCATGCCCCAGCATGCAGTTCTCCGCTTCAAGGCCCTCTTCCTAAATTCTGGTTTCCCTGGTTTTAACATAGTCTTCACCATCACTACCTGTGTGATACTAGGCAAGTTCATTTTACCTCTTTGAGCCCTGGCAAAATCTCCTATTCTAAAAAAATGAGAATAATCATACAACTTAAGGTTTAGCATTAAGAAGTGTTACTTATGGGCCCTCCCTGGTGGTACAAGGGGTTAAAACAGCAGCTATCAGCAGCCACTGCAGCACAGCATGAGGTGACCCCATGGTCTGGGGAGGTGACCCACATGGCCTGGCAGATCTCTCCTGACTCGCCCACTGCTCCCCTCAGCAGTGTACCTTGTAGATCTACCTGTTCTGCTCCCCACTGTGTCTCTGGTGGATCCTCTCACCTCCCCCCCTCCCCACCCCCACACCTCTGGCATGTATACCAGTTCATATGTGCATAAATAAATCAATCTTTAAAAGAAAAGTATTGCTTATTATACTTTTCCTACGGAGATTTAAATATCCATAACTTCAAACCCTTAACAATTCCTGAGAAGGTGTGGGGGTCACCTTCAGCCCTGTCTCTGGCCTAGGCCTGTGCTAAGGGAAAAGGGGTCCCTAAGTTTAGAAATTGGGACAGAACTGGCCAGGATGTGAACGGGGTGCTCCCCAGGGCTTCTGATTTACCTAGCTCTCCTCCCACCCTTCTGGCCATACCCCCAAGGCCAACAATGTCCCCCTTGCTTAGAAATGTCATTGGCTCACCCCACCCACACCCACTGATGTTGCCAAACCCCAAACCCTGCCTCAGGCTGGCTCCATCAACAAGTGCTTCTCCTAGGACTCGGTGCCTGCTGTGGCCTTAAAGCAGCCCCTTCCAGATCTAAGCTTTCAGTGTAGACTCATCTTGGTGACCTCAGTAATTTCGCAACTGGACAATGTAACATGTCCTTTATGCATCTTTTGTCTGTTATTCCTAGCAACACTGAGTGGGTAGCCTACTACCCCATTTCATTAGCGAGAAAACAGAGGCACTTGTCTGTGAGATAAGCAATCTGGTGGAGGTCATAACAGGGCCAGGAGTCCAACCTGTTTGCCCTGCTCATAAGCACACGTTGAGCCATCCTTCCTGGAGGTCAGGTAACCCTTCCAGATGGCCTGGGGAGCAGAGTCTCCCTAATACTCCAGGTAACCCCTCTCCTTTCCTAACAGCTCTGGGTGGGGGAGGGTTTGCCCAGGCCTTCTGTTGCCACCAGGCCCTACTGTAGCTGGCCTTTCCCTGGCTGGGCACTTCCTCCAACATTTCCTTGTTCTCTGAGATCACCCCACTGATGATCAGCATCAGTTTGGCCCTCACAAAGTCCACATGAACAGGGAGAGACATCCTGGTGCCATAGCAGCCAGGGGCCACAGCAGGATTCATACGGGCTATAAAAGGCTCTCAGATTCTTTCATCTTGGAGTTTTGTTCTGGCGAGATAAGCAAGTACAAAAGACCAACACCCTGGATGCCAGCCACGTCGGGCTTGTAAATTCTGTATCGCCTGCCTGCCTGTTTTTGAGAACTTTTAAGAAGGGGGTGTGGGGTGGGCCACCCTAAATTCCTTGCACATGAGCTGGTCCCCAGTGGGCTCCCGGTCCCAGACAAAAGCCTATCACAAAGCAAAAAGGATCCTTTGTTTATAAGAGATTCCTCCTACCATGTGTTTGGGTAGTGTCTTTCATACAAAGTCAGAGGAAAAATTGAATCCAGTCATGCCTGGAACCCCGATGGGACATTTTCACTCCCTCTTCAAGTTATGATTTGCTGTTGTGAGGAGAGAGTTAACTAAACAAGATGCATTTCTGGGAGAGCATTTGCCTCGGAGAGCTATTCTGAGTCCCAAGCCCCTCCTCCTCCTAGTTAATGGGGACTTGGGTTCATTCCTTTCCTAGACCCTGCTTCCAGAAGATGAAGGCAGGCGCTTAGGCCAAAGGGCATAAATGCCCTTAATTTAAAAATTAACCATCTTGTACCCCCTTTGAAATACAAACTGGGGAGCCAGGCACCATCCATGTGGAATGAACACTCATTCTGCCACTTACTCTCATTTTTATGGCCATGCAAATTTCAAGAAAAATGAAATCCCTCTGTGCCTGGCTCATTTTAACCAAAGTCGTCAAAATGTGGCTTCCAAAGGCCCCTCTGAAGACTGGACATGTGGTCAAGGGCCCTGTGTTTATAAGTGCATTGGAAACAGAGACAAGTTAATAAAATGTTTCCTTCTTGGGGGCACTGCTGATGAGTGCTTCCCTGAGTTACAGAAGGAAATTTGACGAAGAGACAGGTATATGGACTTGGAAAGGGGCGGGGCCCCCCCGGGCACTGAGGATCTCTGCAGGGAAGCTGGCAGCTGCCCACTTAACCGCCAACCACCGGTCATTGAAGAGTGATGGGCCAGCCAAGCTCCTGATAGGAAAGGGACAAAGTCAACCAGTGAAAGTTGGAAAGGGCTGGCACAAGACCTGCCCAGGGTCAAGTTTCAAAGTTGTCAAGGTGTTTGCCCCGACAATAGCTGGTTCCCATAGCAGCAAGTCCAGGTGCAGATAAGAGCTGCCCTATGGCTCCAGCCATTGACCAGTGGAAACGTGAAGCACCTGAAATACCAGACTGTAACTGGCAGGGGACTTCCAGCAATGGTCCCAGGTGCCAGCAGGGAGCCAGGGTGTATGTGTTTGTATGGCAGGTGCTGGTCATAGACTGCAGTGGCCAAGACTCAACTCCCAATGGGAACTCATCTGAGCTTCATAACCAGGGACATGGCCCCCAGGGATGCGTGCTGAGAAGCACCCTTCCGTGGCCACACAGCCAGCCAGTGGCGGAACCCGTGTTAAGCCCTGAGGAATCTGATAGCACAGCCCACATTTAACTAATACATGCTGCCTCCCCAACAGATACCAGGCTGCCTTTCTTTCCTCTTTTTCAACCCATGTGGCTTTCACAGTAAGTCCCAGCCAAGTTCTCTGAGGTTGCATTGGTGTTGGGGCCCAAGGGTCCCTCCTCAGCACCCCTCATTCTCAGGCCCCATGTATCTACTCTGCTGCTCAACTCCCACTGAGGTTTAGGGAAAAGCAAGCTCACCCCCTGCACAGAGGCAGGGCTCGCTGTCAGGAGAAGCTATTCCACGGTGGACTCTGGGCCAGGACTGGGGAAGCTGGTCAGTTTCTCAAACCCTTTATTCAGAAATGGCAGCAACCAAGGACAACAAGAGCTTTCTGGAGCAAACATTTCATTTAATAAGTTATAAGATACAATTTACAGTCGACATTTGATTCCAGTTTTGCTTCCATGTCTCCGTTTACAAGGCCTGTGGGCCTTTCACATTAGGCTGTGGGCTGCTCCAGTTTCCAATAGGTGATCTTTTGCCAGCAGTTGCCTCCAGTTGGCACATGTGGTGAGAATCACCTGCCTGGCCCCATCCTCCCCACAGAGGACGTCGACATGACAGCAGCTTCTTAGGACTGAACAGCAGGTCAGCAAGACCAGCCTGCTCAGCCGACACCACACCTCCGGGCCTTGAGGCCAGGTGCCGGGACGCTTTCACGTTACTCCAAAACCAGCTCAGGTCTGCAACCTGCCAGTTTGCAAACTGCCCTGTGCTAGCTTGGGAATTTTTGCACATGCTATTCCAAACAGCCTCTGATGGATTGTGATCAGGGCCGAATCCACAACTGCCGCCAGTTACTCGGCTACCACTATTTCTGCAAAATGCAAAGAGCTGCTGTCCTTCCTCTTTCCCCACTCCAAATCCCCTGATTTTCAGACCAAAGGTCGACAGTTATTTTATTCTTCCCTATCTAAAATTATTTCCCAGAAAAAAAGTGACCCCCAAGGCTGACTGGGGTGTATGTGGAGTGTTTCTTTGTGAGACAGGCCCCCCGCTGGGGGAGCGCACACATGGACCCACCTGGACATACCGCTAAAGCTCATCAGACTCACACGTGGCTGGAGCATTGTATTAAAAACAAGGGCTGGTGGTGGCTACAAAGGTGTAATTTTTGGCAAGTCGGGGTGCTGCTTGTCACTGCAGAATTTCCTCAGACTCAGCAACTGAAATGAACGTTACCAACAAAAGCAAAAGCCAAGGTCCCGGGTTCTGGCTTTGTAAGGAGATAATCGGAAGAATGGGGGAGCAGCCTGGGAATGCACACAGCCCCCTGAGATGTCAACATGCCAGGCGGCAGGCAAGATGGAGCAGTGAGCGGTGCTTCGTGACATCCACCTAAATAGGCTTCTTACATACCACGGCTATTGGAAGAGATGAAGATGATTTTAAAGCATCTTCTTTACTGTGCTGGTAATACAGCAAAGGTCAGTAACTAGACTTAAACCCTCTGCCCTTTCCCCGCAACCTTGTTTTGTGAACTGACTAGGCGATTTTATTTCTTAAAATCACCTTTGCTAGCATTCTTGGTCTCTCTGTAAGTGATGACCTGAGCCCCCAAGAGGTGGATTTCAACCAGGTGTATACAGAATCTTCTCAGCCCAGTGAAAGAGTTTGCATTTCTTGAGAGCCCCCAATAAGCCCAAAAGAGTCAAGTCTAGGACTTCTTTCTGAAGATACTTGAGAACAGCAATGTTTTCGGGACAGGGTTTCAGACCCAAACAGACAGACAAGACGACTTTGTATAAAACAAGTTACATAAGCAACAAAAACAACCACCAGAACTCCTCCCGGGACTGGACGGGAACCATTTTAAGGCACCGTGACGTGGAAAGGGCTGCCTGGGATGTGTTCTTCTCCCCACTTCACAGCCAGGACATAATCCCCCTTCTCCTTGACAACATATGTAACGTTGTACTGCTGGCTGCCCACATGCTTCATGGAGACCTCTTCACAGGGGGTGGTGGGCCCATGAACCCCTATCAGCAACATGTTGGAACCTGGGAGGCAGAGGAACGTGATTACTCTCTCAGGATGCCACACACAAGGCAGGGAAGAGGAGGGGATACGGGAGCCCAAAGACAAAGACCCCAGTTACTGCCTATTGAGCTTCCATGGCGGTGGTAGGAAAGGTGGCAATTATAAGGATGCCTGGTGTGGTTCAGATCCCTGCCCCAACACTTCCTTCTAAGTGGTCAAGTGATTGTGGACATGGAATTTCACCTCTCCCTGTATCTGTCTGCCCATCTGGACACAAGGTGATGACAGTCGCACATAAACCTCAGTGGCTAGTTGGAGATTTAGAGGTGCTATTTTATGTGGGACTCAGCACACAGTAGGGCTTTGTAAGTACTGGTAATTTTGATCTCACTTGTTCAAGGAAGGCACTACTATCATTCCCATTTTAGAGAATAGGAAACTGTCTTTAGGAAGAGGCCTTCTAAAAAGTCATCTTAGAGCTTAAGGTTAAGAAGGGAGGGTGAGGCGGGGCCAAGTTTCCAGTTCAGCTGTGCTAGATGCCAGAACCCAGGCAACTGAGCTCAAATTGCAAGTAGAGCCGCAGTGGCAGAGAAGAGGACTGATTGCTGATTCAGTTTGACTGTCTATAATGGGCATAATGCCACCTTTTCTATGAATGTTGAGGTCACTTGAAGGAATCAAGTGATAAAAGAGAGGAAAGTAATTTCAAAGTTACTAAGTGGAGAATAGGGTAAGGAACAGGGTTCCTTGCAAATGGCAGGCTTTCACGGTGGGCAGGATTCAGACTGGATCAGGAAGACCAAAGTGCAGGAAGGGTGCTCAGTCTGCCCATCCCTGAGTGCCCCATCCCGGGGCAGGGCCAGGCTGCCTACCTGCTTTGCTGCAATCCACCAGGAAGGAGCTCTTCTGGCCCACAAAGGCCTTTGACAGTCCAGCCCCCTTGGAGGTCACCTTGCTGGCGTCCGAGGATGCCTTGGGGATGGCGCTATAGCAGGTCTCTGTAGAGGACCTGGTCACTGATTCCACCAGGATGGACGAGGTCTCATTGGCCAAGCCAGGGCTGACCAGACGCTGGCCTAAGACACAGAGGGGAGGAAGGTGGACCAAGAGGGATGTTTCCGTCAGAGGAGGCCAGTGCCCCACCAGGAGTGAGCGCCTGAACACCTCTATCCAAATGCCACTATTTCTCCATCTGGCACCCATAACATCTTCTAAGCCCCTTGGGATTCCATTCCACACAACTAGGATCTACTTTTTGCACAAACGGTTCTAGCTGAAAAACTCTCCTGCATCACCAATGCCACCACATATAATTGACATCCCTCCATTTATATAAAATACTCTGTCTAAGCAGTGTGAAGTTTGGGAACATACCAAAATGATTCTGTGCACGTGAGGATGTTTTTCCTATCTGAGCTTTGTAATTTTTCTGCAATGGATCTATACTACTTACGTAACAGTGAACCAAGCAGAAAGAGGTGTGTGAGAGAGTCACTGTAATATTTACAACAGTCACCTTGTGAAAAAACACCTAGTTTTTCCAGCGTTTTGAAGAAAACACGTCTTTATAATTCTAATAAAACCATTTGGTTATTTTAGAAGCGAAGACTAGAAATGAAGGGACTTTTTTTTTCCAGCCCCGGATCTAAACAAATATGTAAGATTTAAATATTTCTTGTTGTTAGATACAGAAAACCATCTCACACCCTTATGGAACTTTTGCACTCTTACTGTTCTTGTCCTACAAGTTTTAAACATGCAGTCCCCTCTGACATGACCCACCATTTCTTTACAGTGAAGACTCAACAAGAGAGTCAAATTCACATCTAAAATCACCCAGTTCTGACTATCAAAGAGCTTTGTAGAGAATCTGACAATTTCAGCTCCACCTGGGGGAAGAAGTTTCCGGGTGTCTGGCTGTACCTGTCACTCTGGCCTTGAACGGACTGCCCACGATGTGGTTGGGTCCACCATACTTGATGCCGATCAGGTAGCTTCCAGGAGCCATGGGGGTGTACATGACTTTGTACCCTTCTGGGGTTTCCTGGCAATCCATTTTAACCTTGGACGGCCCTTCAATGGTGACAGATAATGTCCCCGGCCCTGCTCGGGTGGTGTTGATGAAAAATTCAGACTGGATACCTGGGCGGAAGGAAAAGGGGCTGTTGTGGCTTACGGTTTGGAGGGATGAAGGGGTAGGGTTTGGGGGACTTTTCCTGAGGTGCTGAAGTAGTGGGGGAACACAGAAAGGGGTTACCCTGGTGGTGTGGGAACCTACTGCTACTAGCTCGGAGCTGCTGGCACAGGGAACTTCAGGCCCTAGGGGTGGTTAACTCCCTTTCCAAGGCTGAGGCAGGAGTGTAGCTGACATTTCGCCCACAAGCTCCAACTGCTTGGACACCCTGTTCTCCATTCTGGGCACAAGCTGAGTCTGAGGGCGAGAAGCCTGTGTCATTGTGAGCTTGGAGTGCTGCTCTAGCCCTGAGTGGGGTGCGGGTGGCAGGGGTGGGTGGGAAGTGTAGGTCCCTGTGACCTTTCTTTTCTCCTCTGGGTGGACTGGGAGAAGCCAAGGAGTCCCAGAGCCTCCTTGTCTCAGACCCAAAGCTGAAGACCTGGGATGGCCTTAAGGACTGCCAGGCACTTCTGCTCCCCTTTTCCATCAATATGAGCAGCAACAACAGCACCATCCACGTCTCCTGCTGACCGAGAGCCACCTGCACCACTCAGGATCCTGCACCAAGCCTCGCTTCCTGTGCCCTGTGAGTCCTGTTTAATGGCACTGAGACTCAGGGAGTTTCAGCCAAAACTACAAGCTACAGAGCATTTAAAGCATGCTATAGAGGGGCAAAACTGGCTCCTGACCCTAGTGCATCTCTTACCCACTGGAATGGACGGTGGGCTGCCTTGGTGGCCCTAACTGCAGCCTGAGACACCCTGTCCCTCGCCTGGCCCATGAAGGCCTCCTGCACAGACTGCATGTGGCCAAGGGAAAGGTGGGTGGGCCAATGTCCACAGTGGTATTCCTGCTTCCACTGCCCTCAGGTCCCTCTCCAGCCGAGGAGAGGGGTGAGTTGCAGCCCTCTTGGATGGCCTCTCTGGGGCGTCCCCAGCCCAGCATCCCTGTGCAGGGCTGTGTTCTTCCCAGAGCTCTGGACACCACCCCAGCTGAGAACTATTTTGGTTTAATTATAGCTCCTAGGCCAGAGAAAGAATTATTGTTCTGGTTATCAATAAAACAAAGGAGCTGCTATCGTGCAACCCCAAACACAATCCAGCTGTTTCTGGAAGCCCCTGGGGCTCCCGTCCCAGACTTCCCACTATCTCACCCTGGAATCTAAACTGTGTAGCCAAGAAGCCCCTCATGCTGAAGCAGGGCTGGTGGTGGTGGTGGTGGGGGGGTGCATTTAGCAACAACTAGACAGCATTTCCAGGAAGTAGCTGCAAAGTGTCGATAAGGAAAGATATTTTTAAAGTGAGGGTGAAAAGGCCTGACTACAGTGGAAAGAAATCCCAACATACCAAAAAGATGCTTGATTCCCAAGAAAAATCAATTCATCCTGTTTATCAGGCCAGGGAAGGCAGGGAAGACGACGTAGGTAAAGGGAAATAAGGAATTCCAGGACCAGCGCTGCCTGGAACAAACTATCGTTATCATTGCCACTTAACAGAAAAGGAAGTAGAGGCCCAGGGAAGTCAAATAACTCGGCCCACATCCCATGGCACATAAGAAGTAGAACATAAGTTCTGCCCAACCTGGAGTCAAGGCACTTGCCTAAGAGAAGCCAGGAGAAAGAAACGCACACACAGGAGTCTCTCTTGCCAGCCTCTCTGGAGGGCGGCCTTCCGCCGCTCCCCACTACAGCTGCACCCAAGAACCTGTGGGTGAATGCGCATCTCCCACAACCCCCGTGGACCTGAACAGTGGGCAGGGGTAGATTGAGGGGAGGCTCTTTCGTTACCCCTTGTGCATACTGAGGTACCGGGACATTCGATTGGGGAAATTTCTCTTCCAGACCAGGGAATCTGTAACTCCCTGCTTTGACTCCTGCAGCACAGTCCCACCCCAAAATTCTCCACATTCCCCAGCTCCAAACCTGCAGAATAGAGCATTTAAAGCATGAGCCAAGAGATACAGCAAGCTCACCCATGAAAACACAGGGAAGTTTGCTTTGTCCCGAAGGTCAGGGCACCAGGCCCTCCAGCAGCCGAGCACAGATAGCTTTTCATTGCATGCACACTGCAGCTGTGTAATCCTGCGATGGATGTTTGGGAAAAGGCTTTGGAGCAGGAGGGCTAGAAAAACAAGAAGCCTTCCCCTTGACAAGAGCAATATTTACACAGGGTTGGAGACAGGCGTGCTCTGTAGCTCTCCCGCCTGGCTGGGAGTCTCCTTGCAAGACCATGTCCTTCTGTCTGCAGCATCAGGCACTTACAAAGCAGCCTGAAATCCGAGCTCCCAAGAAGCTGTGTGAATAGCCAGGAGGAAGTGGAGAAGGCCCTGGCCACAGCAGGTGTGACCCACAGGAGGGTGAGGTGGCTGCTGGCAGCCACAGGAGACCCCAGTGGCTGCTGTGAGGCTGGGACAAAGGCCAGTTGTGGCTGGCAGGACCAGGAGGAGAGTGGGTGGCTGGCAAGGGGCCAGATGCCTGTATTACTGTGGGGGAACCAGGGAGCTAGGGGGAACCAGGGAGCTAGGAGGACCCCTCGGTAGCTAGGGGTCCTGGATTTAGGATGCTGCAAAACCAAAGCAGGCCACGGCTGCAGTCACTGACTCTGGGTGAATCAGCTGCTTAGGGAGGTGGCAAGTTGAGGGCACAAGCTCTGAGATCACTCCTGGGTGGATGCCAGGGGTGTCAGCTTGGGGAGTGACATACTAAGTGTCGTGCTCTCCTCATGTAAAGCGGACATCACTGGAGTGAAATGGTACCATGCCTCTTACACTGCCAGCCCTGAGGTTAGTGTGAGTGGGCCCAGGGAGCACACGCCGGGGGGGTCCTGGGGAGCACAGCAGCACTCACACCACCCTGTGGGTGGTTTTTCTCAGGCCACTGCTTTGGCGAGAATCCTGGGGCACATGTCAGCCTGCCATTGCTCCTGCACCTGGGCAGGCCCCTCAGCCACTTAGGGGACTCACTCCCAGGGCTGGAGGCCAGTAACCTCAGCTTCCTATCCCCTCGGTCACAGAGAGGTGGACTCCATCCCACGCATCACATGGGGTGGTAGGGGGGAGGCATGCACACAGACACTCAAGAAAATGGAGCCAATGTTTTCTAAGAGAGCTCAAAGTAAAAGGAGACCTCGTCCCAGGGAGTCCATGCCTGTGACTTCCCCTGCAGCATGTCTACATTTGTGGTATGAATATTAAGGCCCCCATTGAAAGGGGGCGGGTCTCAAGTAAGGAAAGCAAGTTGTACACCAACATGTTCACTAAGATTACTTCTGTGAAATAAAAGCCAAACTGGATGTCTTCTTCCCTAAGGAACCAACCAGAGAAGGGAACAAGTGACAAAGGATGAAGATGACAGAGACAGGTGTCTGGGCCATCCCCGACCTGTTCGCTGTGATTTTTCTTGGGCTTCGTGGACAGAAGGAGTAGAAGCAGGGACATGAGCAAGAGTCAATGAATATGCTTTCTGACTGCCTGTATTTTTCCACAATTCAGTGTGTCCCATCATGTCAAAGATGAAAAATAAATTGTAATAAGCCCAAAGAGCTGCTGGACTTTTTTTTTAGCGTTTTCCCCTTCTCCATTAAGAAAAGGAGATGGGCTGTGACAGGTCTTACTGCCGAATCAACATACTTCAGGCAACAATGGGTGTGGTGCCTCCCACATGGCCCTGGATGGGTGTGGTGCCTCCCACATGGCCCATTTCATGCATCATGAATTTTGTCCAAGGAAAGGCCTGAAATGAATGGTGCTGCGCTGTATTCCCTGATGATTAGTGTTCCGTCCCTCAAGTCTAGGAACTTGGCGAAGACAGCTGAAGTTCAAGAAGTAATGAGGTGTGATAACACAGCCGTCAAACCATCACTCTGGATTCACCTATCACACGGGTCCAGCCACCTCTCCCAAAATAATCCCGGACAGTGAAAGCTTGCAAAGTGTGCCTTATTCCAGTGTCCCAGGGGATAGTGCAGAGAAGGCATCAAGGAACTGGAAGACGCCGCCCCGCCCCTCCACCTCTGCCAGCTCATTGAAGCACAAGAGGGAGATAGATGTTACCTGTGGTGCCCCCCTCAAGTCCTGAGCCATAGGCAGACACCAGGGCAGGGTTCCCCGCTTGTCCAGGCTCCCCGACACGCACTTTGAAGGGGCTTCCGACCACATGACTCCCGTTGAACTTGACATCGATGGTGTGGACACCATTCTCATGGGGGATGAAGCGAACAGCATACTTATCTAGGGGAGCAAGCAAAGGTACAGGGTAAAACTGGCCAAATGGACACCACCAAGTTAGTAAGGACTGAGACAACCCTACACAGCCAATCACTCTTAAATCACTAACGAGAGAAAGTTCTAGTACCTCCTTGAACATTTGGTTTCAAAACCAGATGGGTTTATTTGTGTGTCTCCAGCCAGCCTTCTGAGAAATGCATCCAAATCTCTAATTTTATGTGTAATCCTCCGTGGCCCCACTTCAGAAGAGCACTTCCTTTTATGAAAAACCCACTTTCCATAGTTTCTCTATTTGGCCAACAGAGGGGGATAAAATGACTCCAACTGGCATTGTTTCCTAACTTACATTCCAAGCTAGCAAGTGCCCCATGGTGCAACAGGCAAGGCTCACTGTGTTTGGGTCACAGCATGTACAAGAGACACATGGACACCCTATCTGCCACGTATCACTAGGCCACACTATCCTTCCTTCTCCAAGTGCTTCTAGAAGGACAAAGACAGCCTGTTCCCTACCTCTGCAATTAGTCTCTCAGTCTCTCCTGGGCTTCTACACCCTTTCATCTCTTTCAAAGCTCCACCCAAGTCCTTTTTGCTTCCTCCCTTTGTCTCTGCAGCAAGAGCGAATAGCCCCAACCCTTTAACACTGACCTTTCCCTAACAGTTCCTAGCTGCCCCTCCCCACAGAAAGCCAATGTGCTTCAGGGGAACCTGACCCCACCCCCATGTTCAGGTAATCATCCTTGATAGGATCAACTAATCAGGGAAAATCCCTCTGTCTAACTCATTAAGTTCATAGCATTTAGACACAGGAAGTAAATCAGGAACAGAATGTGTATTGAGTGAGATAGGAGAGTACATTTTCTAAGAGACTTCTGAAAAAGGAGCACCTTAAGCTTCTAAGAAGGAATGTTGAGAACATTGTCTCTCTCTTTTTAAAAAAGTATTTGTTTTGGCTCTCCCTGGTGGCGCAGCAGGTTAAAGCGCAGCACTAAGAAGCTAAAGCCACTTCCGCATGAGTTCGATTCCTGCCTGCCCCGGAGGTGACCACATGGCGTGGCAGACCTCTCCTGACCCGCCCACTGCTCCCCTCTGCAGTGTACTTTGTCGATCTGCCTGTTCTGCTTCCCACTCTGTCTCTGGTGAAGCCTCTCACCGCCCCTGAGCCTCTGGCCTGTACCCCAGTTCTGTATGTACAAATAAATAAATCTTTAAAAAAAAAAAAGTATTTGTTTTTATTAATTCATAAAAGAACTGGGCTGTGTCCTCCCCAATTTTATCTTCCTATCAAGTCTGGCAATATTCACTGGCAAAATCACCTCCTTAAAGTTGGTTAACATCCAGAGAATTCCATATGCCAAGAAAGTGGTGTGTGTGTGTGTGTGTGTGTGTGAGTATGTGTGTGTGTGTATGTGAACTTGAGGCTATCAAGCCCTACCAGAGACTCAGACACACTTTCTTAAATTTACAGATGAACATCAATTGACCTCTCCCTCAGAATAAAGTGTACTTATTCATGTCATAAGGTCAACAATGTAATAAAAATCTTCAACTTTTTAAAAGAGAAAATCATAATGATGAATGATCATGACAGGTGAAAAAAAATGACAGGTGAAAAAAAAAATCTGTAAAGCAACACAAGATAAAGCCATGCTGTTCAAAAAAAGAAAGGGATGCTGTATCCTGACAATCTTGATATCCCTGGCAAATATCTATGCTTTAGTTTATAAGCAACATCTGGCAAAAGAAAAGAGAACGTGAAGCCTGCCGGGGTTTAGTGAAGCTGATCTGTCCTCTGTGGGGTGCTTGTAAGACTCCTGGGAGGTGCTGGTGCAAGGACCTGCAAACCAGGCCTCACGCTTACCTGGCTCCAACTCAGACACATGGCATTCCTCCACCGCTCCAGAAGGGCTGTGCACTTTGGCATCAATCTTGCCTTTTGCCCCATTCAACCTTATAGCAAAGGAGGCTGGCTGGTTAACTTTTAATCCCGATTCCTGAGAATTCAATACATTAGACAGGTTACGGCCCTCAGTCCTGGCAGTGGCACATGCTGACCCGACCCGAGAATCCAGGGAACAGTGGCCATGCAAATAGGCTCAGAATGTTTTTTCCTTATAACACGTGACAACGGAAGAGCAGGTGGGTCATTCCACTTCTCTAGCATTAAATACAAGGAAGCAGAGACACATCTGCATGGGCTTGGACCCCCAAACCATCTTGTCTCAGGCTGGAGATGGTTCCTGGGTGTGGAGAATCAAGACATCTCAGTCAGCAGAACTATAATTTCAGCATCTCAAGTAAGACCTGTCAGGTCAGAAAACTCCCAGGTTAGAAAAATGAGGTACCCCTTACCCCTTTTAGAGTTGGGCAGATGACAAAACCATGCACTCACTGACGTCAAAGTTTTAGGCATTGCCTTTTATCTCAACAGTAGAATGGAGAGAACTTTTTTTAAAAAAATTATATAATGGTTTATTTTCGCATCATTTTGTGCCTTTTCCATTTCAGTTGTAATCCCTGTGGGCTACCCACCACCAATTCACCTGTGTGCCATCACCATAGTCCAGTGTACTCCCCCTCCCCATTTTTTATTCCATTCCCTACTCCATGCTTGTAAAATGTCTCTGATATATAGTTGTTCATTGTTATTATTATTTTCTCCCCTGGTCCTTTATACTCTGCTATGAGTGAAATCATCCGGTATTTTGCTTTTTCTTTCTGGCTTATTTCACTAAGCAAATCCATCCATGTTGCTGTAAAAGGCATGGGTTTATCTTTTTTTGATGGCTGAGTAATATTCCACCACATATATGTACCATATCTTTTTAACCCAGTCATCTACTTTTGGGCATTTGGCTTGTTTCCATGTCTTTCCTATTGTAAGTAAAACAGCAATAAACATGGGGGTGCAGGTGTCTTTTTGTATCAATGTTTTTGTGTCTTTTGGATAGATACGTAGGAGTGGGATTGCTGGGTCATATGGAAGCTCCATTTTTAGCACTTTGAGAAATCTAGAGTGGAGAGAACTTTTAACAGGCTTTAAAGATGTACACATACAAGGGAGGAGGTAATACTGCCATTTCCCAGCTAAGAACTGAGTTGTGTATCTCTGAGCCTTTCTTTCTTCACCTATAAAAAGGGCACAATAATTGAATCTATCTCAGAGAGCTATATTAAGATTAAATGAATTCATTTATTTAAAGCATTCAGCCCAAGGCTTATTGTTAAATGTTAACATGTATTTAGAAGTTTCCGTATCCCCAAAGTGGCAATAGGAAGAAGCATCTGACTTTACTGGATCAGTTTCACTGTCTATACTTGATCTTGGAAACTATATCCTCTGCTGGGAGGAGGGGATTAAATTTGGACACCCAAGGTATTCTGAGATCAGCCAATTCTGAGCAGCAAGATTGTATAAATCACCAGTGGTGGTGGTGGGAACTTGGCTAGACTGTCTCTCATCAGCTGGTAACTCTAAAGCAGCAGGGCTCATGCTTATGTGCAGTCAGATCATCTGGGGGCCATGTTAAAGCACAGTAATCTGGGCTGAGGCCTGCATTCTATAATTTGAGCAAGTTCCCAGATAATACTGAGGCTGCTGGTCCAAAGACCACATCTTAGTAGCAAGGTGCTTAAAGCAGTTCTGCCTGATGTGGTAGTCACCAGCCACACATGGTGCAATACACATACACGCACAGTTATTTATATTTAAATCCATTAAGATTAAGTAAAATTAAAAATTCAATCCCGCTAGCCACATTTCAAGTGCCCACGGCTGCATGAGGCTAGCGGCTACCCTACAGCATAGCAGAGATGTGGACATGTCCACTGCTGTGGAACATCCTATCAGACTACATTGCCCCTACAGGTTCTGGACCAGGGAGAGAGGGAGCACAGAACAAGAAATTAAGGAGTCTGTGATCACTGGATCACCCTCATCGCACTTCTCCCCTCCCCCAAAATGCCAGCCAACTCCAATTTTCTAACACGTCTCAGAAGCAAGACAAAACAACACATGCCTCTCTTTTCTAACCAGCACCAGATGTTGCCCTGCAGGCCTCCTGTAAATCTCTGATAAATAATTTACATATCACTCGGCATCAAGTGAATAGGAGACCAAGCTGACTCACAGGACCTTCCTGCTGCAGCAGCTGCTTACAAAGGCTGATGGCTCTGAAGCCCGCTGCATGCTTATTTAAGTATTTATGAGCCAACTGTGATGAGAGAACTCTACAAATTTTCTGGAGAGGATTTCTCCAAACCTGTTCCTTTTGGGCAGAACCATTTACATTACCTGAATCCGCATGCTGCTAAATCCTCCAGAGGGAGATAAACACCTCAGAAGATCCGAAAGAAATCTTTGAGATGCACGAAGGCAGCAATTTGCCCTCACAAATGCTGGGTTTATCTCCCTCCGTAGGTTTTAGATAAGTTGGCCACAAAAGAAACTTCTGTTAAAGAAGCCTTTAAATGAAACACAAGAAACACATCGATACCACAGCGACCAGTCAGCACCCTTGGGACTGTCCAGGTGAGGCCTCTTCAATCTAGGTGGGGAGCACAGTTCTGGTTTGGGTTCTGACTGGGCTTTCTGACACTGGGGATAAGGAGCAGTACCCTATCCTGACAGAATACCTGAGGTTAAGGAGGTTAAAACCTCAAAGGTAAACCAAGTCTATGGAACTAGATCCAATGATATCACTAATCTAAGATACAAGATCAGAGTTTAGTCAGCCCAGTGTATTCAAGAACTGGGGACAGCTGAAGGTTACTTTGAAGCCTTTAACCAGAAATCATATCGTGGGACTCTGCTGTTATTGCACAGCCAAATCACTACTACTCATTCAGATGCCTAGTTATTTTTCAGACACGAGCAAAAATCCAGAGTGGTTGTTACTCTGGCAGGAGGCTCTAACGCAACCTTGAATTCTGTGACCTACTTAATACAGGGAGAAGCTTTGCATTTCCTGGCATCTCAATAGGTTGGACTAAGTAACCATTGTCACAACGCCAGGTTGGATTAAGAAGGCCAGGTCGGATTAAGAAGGCCACAGTAAAGAGCACAGGGTTTGGAGCTTCTGGGATCCTTAAGGTCAGCTGCACCGCAATTTTCCCATCTTTAAAATGGGGTCAAGGAAAGTGGCCGTTGCAAGGACCTAATGAGGTAACACTGACTCGGTTCTTAACATAGCATTTGCACACTTGTTGTAAATAATTAATGGCCATGATATAAATAAATAACCACAATGGACTTTCTTGAGGTAAAGGAAGCCACCGATGGCAGGCCAGACATCACTAGACTGTTAGTCTTGTGTTTGTCTTGTTTTGGAAGACTTCCTTATCCCTTAAGCAATTATTAACAGGCCTCCTTTGTTTCTCTTGAGTAAATAGTTAAGAAGTCAACTTGAGCAAAAACATTGAGCTGTGTTGTTGACTGTGGTTGCTTTTGCTTGCTCCAACCGTCTCCTGCTCTAAATGTAGGGGGAGCGGACTCAGTCACCGGAAAGCTCCTTTACAACTGCAGCATTTATGGTAAAAATGTGCCAGGGCCCTTGCCCTGAAGGGATTGAAGAAGCCTCAGGCGTCCGGGGGCTCACTGGTCAGCCTGTGGCCAAGGAGATGGATGCTTCCTTGTGTCTCACCTGAAGGCTCATAACAGTGAGGCGGCGGGCGTCGTCGGATGGAGCGATGACTGGCACCAGGTAGGGACTTTCAGGGATGTGCTCATCGTTGAACTTGATTGACACCTCGTAGTTTCCTGTGGGGAAGGGAGTTCGTGTTTCAGACACTCTAGTTTCCAGAGCAGCTCGAGTTTCTATATGATGGCAAAAATGCCTCTTGGCCCGTCCACTTCTGTGGCCTCAGCCAATGGCTCAGGGCAGGTTGCTTGGCCGAGGCTGGGACAGTATGACTTTCTGAGTTGGACAAAGGCAGGGGTTCTTAACCTGAGTCCACAGGATCTCCCACCCTTCCCAAGAGACTCTGTTCAGAATTCCAGAGACCTATGAAACTTGAACAGGAAAAAAAATGTATTTTTATTTTTACTAGCCTCTAGGTGAAATTTAACTTTTCCTGTCTTTAGAAATATCAACCAAACACACACACACACACACACACACACACACACACAGTATATAGAAGTCCTTGTGACTTTGTCACCACCAAAAGGCACAAAAACTGTTATATCACTTTACAGTTTTACATATATCTTGACATATCATTTATATTCATCACTACTTTGAAATTAAGGAAGTTTTAATAAACTGTCACAATATCTTACGATTTAGTATATTAATGAAAACATAGATACATTGCTTTATGACACATTTGTTCCTTTTAGATTTGGAAAGCTACATTTTAATGTCATTGATTTCCTTTATAACCCAACAGATCTCATTGTATGCTTGTTAAAACATCATCCTGACAATGGTCCCCATAGGCCTCAGCAGATGCCAAGAGGATCTATGACAGGTAAAAGATTAAGAACTTCTGCTCATATGACCTGAGACACTGAGGTCACTATGCTGGGGAGGCATACCAGCCACTGGCCAAGGGTGGGCAAAGAGAGGCTGGTCCTGGGAAAATGAATATGTTGCACAAAAAAGCACAAAGCAGAGAGGCTGACAGAGAAGGAAAAGAAAATGAGAAAATTCCTGCCCCTTTGAGTCTGGCTGGATTTCCTGCAAATGGCTTTCTAGAAGTTCTTCTGTGTGCTCAAATGCCTCCTTTATGCAAGCTAGCTCCAAGGGTTTCTGTTCCTTACATCTGACCTTCCCCCAACAACAGAAACATCCTTAGTTGGCCCTTGAGTACATACCAGGCTCTTGAGCAATATAAGACACACCACACGATCCATTTTTATGGTCATCAAATGTAATCTCGGCCTTACTGGGGCCCTCAACAGCGATGGAGAGGCCCCCGGCACCTGCTTCCCTGGTCCAGATGCTGAACTCGGCTGAGACAAAGAAACAGCTGGTCAGTGACCAAGCCTGGTAGAGGCCCCATTTCTTATTCAAACCTACAGTGTTGAAATACATTTGCCCACAGGCCTTCTCTTACTCTCACCCAAGTGAGGCCATTGCTGAGGGTTCTGTGTTTTGTCCACGATAACAGAGTTTGTGGGAAATCAGGCATCTTTAGAATACACCCAAACCAAATTAGAAAAAGTTGAGAATGTTTAATTTCTACAGATGGTTCCACCAGCAGCCATCCCTGGAAGGGATCTGCACTATGGGTATTGTAGAATTCTAGTATGTTGCTGCAAGAAGCTCTGAAAACAGCTCTAATGATAGGCCCTCTGGAGGCTCTCAGTAAGAAATGTGTGTTACTTTGGGTAAAAGCAAGCAACTCCCCAAAACATTTAACCACAGGAGCCTTCTTTTAAGTAATGCCCCCAAATGCCACCCTTTAGGGCCACACTTACAAAGCCTCTCCTAAGGACATGACAAGAGCGAGGTGTTCACAACACCCAGACTCAACTCATTCTTTTTGAGTAAAGGCCTGCCTGGGATGCTCACCTGGGACTCCTGCTTCTCCTCTCTCTAGGCCGGGGCCTCCTGCCCGGACCTTGTGGGCACCCCCCTCGCCGAGTGGCCCCACTGTGAACTGGAAGGGGCTGCCGGTTACATGTTGGCCACGGTACTTGACGCTGACCGTGTGAACACCCATCTCCTGGGGCACAAACCGGACGCAGTGTGAGTTCTTCCCCACGGGTACAATCTCCGCCTCAGTGACATGGCCAGAGGGACTGGTGACGTGGGCTGACATATCACTGCTGTCGATTTCTGAAAGGGGGCAGGAGGTTGGGGAAGAGAGGAGGGTCAGGCAAGGGCACGAGGCGGAGCAGCACGCGCAGGGCAAGCAGCAGAGGGCGAGGCAGGTGTAGGCAGGGTGTCGGGGGCTCGGCTTCCTCCATTCCTGTTGGTTGCTGCTCACTTGTCACCTCAAATCCCTCAGGCTGTGGCCAGAGGGAGAGCACAAGGCCATTCAGCACCACCAGTGTGGAGAACATTCTAGCAGCACTGACACTTCTTGCCCCACTAAGTACTTTTACAGCCTTCCTGGCTGAAACACAGCAGTTTCCAACCAGAACCCAAAATGAATTGAGTTATAGCAGGGAAACAAAAATGACAGTAGCTCAGGTGTTTCTAAGCCAAAGGTAACATCGTGTTTTCAGGGACTTTTAGCCATTAGCATGTTGAAGCCTACTATAACCTACAATTAGGCATTCATAGGTTGAAATTGTGAGGGCCATCATCTCTTCAGGTCAAGAAGCCCTAGCATTTCTTCTAGGCAGCAAGACTAAATGTGTTAGAGAAAAAAGTAAATGCATATAAATTCCCTATGGCATAGGGCAAAAAATCATGTGTGAGCAAAGCTTTGAGCAAGCCAGAGGCCAGACTTTAGAAATGATGCCTCAGGCCTGCTCCACCTGAGACGCCTGTGCCATGCCACGACTGATGTGCAAGAGACAGGTGTGCCACAGGTAGGTGACCAAGAGCCAGCATGACGCCGTACCCCTCGCCCGCGCTTCCTGTGCGCTGTTCTCTGCCCTAACCGGCTGCACAGCCCTCTACGCTGCCTCCTGGTGGGCTCCTCCTATGAACGAATCACACTGTCACAGGTTTACTGTTGTGTCTATAAAGAGTCGCTCAAAAACAGCTGTGTGGATAGTGATCATAAAGCATCGGTGTGCTCCAGAACAGGGCCGGTATCACCTTGTGGCCCCTATTGTTGAACCCCCAGAGAGACTGTGGCTCCTGTTGGAGCACAGAGTTGGGTCCTGGAGGCCTCCAGTCTTGGGAACGTGTGGCCGTGTCAGATCACACTGGTGCACTGCTCACTGCCATATCATGCACTCCACAGCCCGCACTTGATTTGAAGACTAGTTAGTTGTCCGGTTCTGTCGAATGTGTGCCGCCCCACTGCACAGGCCAGCTTCCCGGCAACCTCAGAACCTCAAAACCTTCTCGCACAATGAGGGCTCCGTCGAAAGGACCTGACCACATGGCAGACCCTGTCCCGTCTCCCTCCCCACCTCCAAAGTGATATAGAAGTGATTTTCACTTGGAAGAAAAAGCAGCAGGTTAACAAATTTCTTTTTTCTGGATGGACTAATCAATCAATTAATCAAACAAAAATAAAATAATCATCTGAACTTGGTTTTTAATGGTGCCCACCACCCTGATCCACAGGTCCTTGTGATCACCTGGAATTTTCAGGTTGAGGTCACAGATACTTCCGACAGTAGCCACGGATGGAGCCCGGCTGGTACGGGTGATGCTCTCCTTGACTCTTCCCTCCCCGCTGATCTTCACAGTGAACGGGCTTCCTGCAAGAAGGAGAAAGCCCTTAAGAGCCACCCAGGGGCCACAGTACAACAGTCACAGGAAACCCAAGCGCGAGGCAAGGAGGGCAGAGGCGACTGTGCGTACCTGGCACGTGCTCATCTGCGAATTTTGTGGAGACGATGTAAACGCCAGGCACAGTGGGGAAGTAGGAGACCTTGCAGGTGCCGTCTTCCAGATCTTCTGTCTGGATGTCCACCTTGCTGGGGCCTTCCACTGCCAAGGATATGCCGCCGTAACCTGCAATGTAATAGTAAGTTGCTAGGATAGCATCTCATCAGGAAGGGGGAGCTGGGTGGACATGAACTCTGGACGTTCAGACTGCTGTTTTCAGACAGCAGAAAACAAGTGATGGCAGCCCCTGCTGAGGAACCCAGGAAGAGAAGCAGGTAAAAGACCTGAGAAGCGGAAAAAGAGCCTGAGTGTGGCTTTGACCGCAGAACCCTTTTTTCTACAATCTCTATTCCCACTGGGGACGTGTCCTGTAGGGCCCCCTGGGATGGACACTGCCCACATGCCTCTAAAAATGATAAGCACTGCTTTGGAGGTTTGTTGCCAGCCACAGGCCTGAGATGGTTTAAACTAGCCTCAGGTGCCTCAGATGTCTGGTCAGAGTCCCTCAGACAGCAGAGCTGACAGTTTAATATTGGGAGCAGGCAGTTTCCAGGCTTCACTCCTGGGAATGTGACTCTGTCTGGGAATCACCAAGATGGCCATCACCTCGGAAGGTAGAGGCTGGAGACACTGGGATTTGATGTAGTTTGGAGGGGTCCACTTCAGTTCAAACCATCTCAAAAAGGCAGAAGAATTCTTTATTCTCATGGAAACGCTGCCCATCTAAACATGACCTTGGCTTGTTAGCCCAAAACTCTCTGCTTGGGAAGAGTCCAGGAGACTCTGGAGAGCAGTGGTGAGAGCAGTGTTAGTGAAACACAGATCTGTGGCTTATTGTGGCTCTGAGTTCAAATGCCAGAAGTAGGCAGGCTTGTTTATTACCCTGTGAGTCTCAGTTTTTTCATCTATAAAACAAAGATAATACTTACTTTAGTAATAGTCACGGGACTTAAACAACAAAGATAGAAGGCCCTTTGCTTGAAGTAAACTTGGAAAGAAGAGGGAGTTGATAGGATGAAAAAAAAAAACGAAGCAATCTGGGCAAAAAAAGTCATCTCTCGTAAGCTCGGGACCTTTCTCCTGGGAACACCCCCACAGACCTGCATCCCTTGTGTCCACAATGAAGTCAGACATCTCGAAAGTCCGGCCTTCTGACAGGCCACGGCCATAGACTTTGGCTCTGCGGGCATCACCAATCTCGGACTGGACCACCATGATGGACACGGGGCTATTTGCCACGTGGTTACCATTCTTCTTGATGCTGACCAGATGTTCACCTACCTCCCGGGGGATGAAGGAGATGCCTGGATTGGAACACAGATTGGGGTTTATAAGGTGGGAGAAATGGATAAAGGAGAGGAAGCAGAAGGGAAACACTCAGAAGATGGGAATGTAACTTTCTGATATCCTGGCAATCCAGAGTGTCAAGGGAGGGTATTCAGTGTTGCAAGAGAAATGCATGTGAATTTTTATCACACATGGGTTTCAACAGATGCATAAGTTGCTACCAACTTCCTAGGAGAAGTACTGAAGGAATTCCGAGCTCCCACCCAAGAGGTCCCAGCTTCCTCCAGGAAGGCAGCCTGGCTCACCAATGTGGTTGTTGGGCAGCCTCTTCAGGAGACAAGGCTCATCGCGGCCGGATGGCGCCTTGATGGTAGCCGTCAGGGTGCTAAGGTCAGTCTCGCTGATATCAAGGAGGAAGTCAGCGGCAGAGCCCAACTTCACCTGGGAGCACCGCCTGCTGTCGTCTGGGAAACACACACACACAAACATGGCCCCTGTTACATGTGGTCTCCGCTCTCCAGGGCCCTCGCTCCACTTGCTACTACAGAGAGAATTAACTATCCCAAGAACAGGTGAGAATTAACTACCCCAAGTTAAGTGGAAAAAAACCAAAACATGTCTCGACAGTGAGTTGGTTCAAGCAATAAAGAATAACTGTTAGGTAAGCATATTTGAGGGGAGGCGAGGGGCCTCCAAAATCTGGAGACTGGAGTCCTCCGGAAAATTTTTTATTATTTTTTAAAGATTTATTTATATATGCCTATAAGAGCTAGGGTGTAAGCCAGAGAGGTAGGGTTGAGAGGATTCACCAAAGGCATAGTGGGGAGCAGAAGGTGAGACAGGAGAGGCCTGCTGTGCCATGTGGGTCACCTTCCTGACCAAGGATTGAACTCATGTTGCAGTGGCTGCAGATCACTTCATAGTGCTGCGTGTGCCTATTAACCCCTTGGACCACCAGAGAGGCCCCCAGAACATTTTTTAAAGCAATCCACTGGAAGAAGGCACATGCCACCTGCCTGGCACATTTGTGGGCTCTGCTCAGGTAAATACTCGTGTTCCACATGTACTGTTGGCTGCTTCACAGAGAAGTCTAAACACTGCAGGGCAAGAGCCTGGTTTCACAAGTCTCTTTTTACAACCCACTGACAGCATGATGTGAATGTAGCAAGCACAGCAGAAGTTAGGAGCACGGACTTTGGATTGGATAATCTTGGTCTGAACTCCAGAATACCCTACACGTGAACTTGGAAACAAACCTGAGTTTTCCCAACTGAAAAGGGAGAGAAAAACCTACCCGGCGGTGATGCTAAAAGGCATCTCAGAGCTCATTTATTTACATAGTAACAACTACCTGATCGTCTCCATTGTGGATCTGCTATTTGCTTGCTGGCGTAAAACTGGTACCAAATGTGCTCTCCTGCTATGCTTATGAGTCCCTGGATTACCAGCTAAGGGAGGGACTAAACCAGCCCAAAGCTTGCCTTGTGCCCCTAACTCCTCCCCAAGGAGTCCTTGTGAAACTTAAAACTCAAACAGATGCCTCGCCTGCTGCCCCGGGTCTGAAAGGCAGAAAGGCTGTCAGGGCAGGGGCATCCCACAGGCGGGCCAGGCAACCCTACCTGTGATCTTGGCTGTGAAGGGGCTGCCAGGGATGTGCTTATCATTGTATTTGACCAGGATGCTGTAGTCGCCTGGCAGGGTGGGCAGGTAGGTCACGGTGCAGGTCCCATCTTTGTTGTCAATGCAGCTGATTTCAGCCTTGGAAGGCCCCTCAATGGCCAAGTCCAGGCCACCTGCAAGAGGGAGCAGGGAGGGTCATTAGGGAGGCTGCTTCCTTGTTTCAACAATAGGAATAACAATTCATCCGGGGTAGACTGATGCTGGGAACATCAGGTTGCCACTTCACATGATCCTTGAGCAACGGGCATGTGTCACAACCAAGCAATTCAATCGGTAAAAATGACCACTGTAAAGACACCAGTGTTCTGAATTCTTTACTACAAGTAACCCTCAAGTCATCTCTACAGTTCCAGATTCATGAGACAAGAATGGAGCCCTGAATGCCAACCACACGAGAGGGAACATCCCTTCTAGGCTTGGACTGGATGTGTCATGGAATCCCATTAGAACCACACATTTAGAAATTTCTATGAAGAGGGATGACAAAAGAAATTTCCATTTCTGTGAGGACAACAGGCCCAGAGCTTTATCTAGAATGGGCCACTAAATAACTCACATAGTGCTGTGTGCACACGCATGCAGGCATGTGGACGAGCACAGAGAGGACAAAACCAAAAATGTCACCAGTCAAAATACACGTAAACTTCAGGTAAGCCACATGAAACGTTGCACAGCGTGAATGCGATTTCTATGGGAATACAAAAGACTTTAATGATAATATCTTTTGGACAGAAGTCAGAGCAGCTCCACATAAGAAAATGATATGAGAAAAAGATGAGCCATCATTCAGTAATTTTTAAAAGCTGCTCTTGTATCCTGTCCACTGGGCTACCCAATAGAAGGTCAGACACACAGAGCCACATAAACCACATACACACAGTACCTTCTCCTGCATCCTCGGTGACAATAGTAAAGGTGGCAGTTTTGTTGGCTACTCCATACACCAGGCCTGGACCATATGCAGAAACGCTCCCGCTGTTGGGGTAGTTCACATAGAACTGGAGTGGGCTCTCTGGGTTTGCAAAGGAAACAAACAAAATTGAAATTCATGAGAGGGCAGGGCAATGCTTACCTCAGACAACCAGTCATAACAGCCACCAAACTGCAGGTAGCTATGGCGCAGACTGTCTCCTACTCAGCAGAAGAAGGCAAAAGGGGACTGGCACAGCTCATATCCCAGGACAGCCAAGAGGTCTAAATATTATTGTCTTTCAATTATTGTACAGGAAAAGCAGTCCTAGCCTGCTCCACACTAAAAGGGAGCTAACATAGGAGGACCTACCTTAACCCAACAGATAAGGAGAAAACTGTCAAACCATATGGAGAACAAAACTGGAACAGTGGTCTGAGGAGGTCATTTGCATCTCCCCAACCATCTCCAGCTCACCCTTGCACATGTATTTCTATTTCTATAGGGGTCAGGTACAAATTAGCAAAAGACCCTGGTGTCCTGTAATCAGGGCTGGTTAAATAAAAGGCCTACTTCTGGGTCAAAAAAGGAATGAGGGAGAGCTGTGTGTTCTAACTTGAGATTATTCCTAATTGTTGAATTAAAAAGAGAAAAAGGCAAGTTGCTAATAATATTTAAGCCATTATCCCACGCCTTTAAAAACAGCAGAACTGTGTGCATGTTTTAGGAAGACAGAACTAAAAAGACATAAACATCAACAGTGGAAGTGCAAGAGAACTAGAGACATTTTTTACTTCTCAACAACTGCACCTTCAGTATATTTAAATAGAAGCAGATATTATTTTCCTTTGATCAGGTATTATGCACACATATCCACATAACTACAGCAAACATCAAACTGGGAAAAATATTTGCAACTCCTATCACAAAGGGCCCCAATATTTAAATTGCTCGCTGAAACTGATATAACAAAGGCCAATAATCAAACAGAAAAGAGCATACAAAGAATACAGCATTCAGTTCACAGAAGTAGTAGTACAAATAGTACTTCAACATATAGAAAATCACTCAGTCTCATTCACAAGAGAAACAAATAAAGCAACACTGAGATGCTGTTTTTCAAATATCAGCTTTGGCAAAAATCCAAACAGTTGACAGAATTGTTCACCAGCAAACTTGTGGAAAAGCAGGTGTTCTCCAAAAGGCTGGTGGGTGTGCGAAGTGGCCGAGCGCCAATGAAGGGCAAAATGACAAGATCTGTCCAAATGACAAACACCCTGTATGTGCGTCCAGCAATTCTTCCCTTGGGAACTAAACCCCACAGACGCACCTGCAATGGTGTGAGAGGATGGATATACACGGCTAGTCACTGCAACATAATCAGTGACAGAAAAGGTGGGGAAGAACCTCAGTCTCCCAAAGGAGGGGAAACGGTTCATCCAAATGGTGGGCCGCCATGAAGATGCTCTATCATCTGGACACACAAAACCCCTGAATATACTTAGATGAAAGGTGCAAGGACAGAACAAGGAGTAGAGTGTGCTACTATTTATGTCAAAAAGGGGGAAGAGGGACTAAAACCTCTCTTCTCACTTGCTTGTAGAATCTTAAAAATATTCTGAAATCCAACACACAAAAAAATGAAGTTATGTCCAAGGAGGGGGCAGATGGAGGACAGAGGTGAGAAGGAAACCTTTCTCTGTATCATTTTCAAACTTTGCAGATCTGTTGCCAACTCACAATATCAAGTTAAAAAATAAAGGACAAGAACAATTTAAAAGTCAAAGAGCAAGAATAACACTTCACTGGCTGGTGGACGTGAAACTTGAGCTGACATTCCTTGTCAAGGGCAGTGTAACAATAAGGCAGCTTGTCCTCCTCTGGAAACTTCTTCGTCCAAAACCCCATGCACACAGGGTTCTGCAGGCCAGCTGGAAACCCCCTTGATGAGCTTCACATTTTTTCTCCCAGCTCACCCTCTGACCACACTTAGCATGGTGACAAAGACAAACAATCATGAACTCAAGGGCCTGCTCTGTGACCCAGGAAGCTGAGCTGCATTGTCCCTTCTGGAAATTGACTGTATCCGCTGGGGTCGCAGGCTGTCTGCTTTCACAAGGGCAGCCAACACTCATTCCCAAACCTGCCACAGGGAGCTGCTTCTGCACAACAGCTGAGCAAGCATCTGCAAACCTTCTAGACAGTGGGGTCCATGAATAATGGAGTCCCGCGGGACAGGCTGGTGAGGCACCCAGCACGACTCACCAGGGATGTGGCTGCCCATGAACTTGATGTGCATCTCATGGAGCCCAACCTCAGTGGGCGCATATCTGACAGTGACCGTGCCATCCTTGTTGTCCACAATCTCAGGCGTGGCTGTCTTCCCGGAAGGCATGTGCACCTCTCCTGTTGAATCACAGGGAGACAGGGCAATGAGCCCACCAGAGAGCTTTCCCAGAAGATGAGAGCAAAGTGCAATAAGCCTTCAAAGAAAGATCTGCAGATCCAAGAACAATCACGGCTGCCTAAAACATACAAGCCCCACATCAGGAAAACAGAGACCTATTTGCTTTCATTTTGTCCCATGTTGCTTCTAGAAAATGCGCAGGGCAACTCATAAGGGCTCGCTACAACTGACAACAGAAGCTCAAACTGGACTTGAGGAGACCACAAGACCAGCAGGACTAGCACAGCATCAACTCAAAGAGAAGCAGGCACTCACAGGAGGCGAGGAGAGAGAGACAGAAGTCCCCAGTCTCAACATCCTATCTGGAAAAGTGGGGGAATATGAAAAAACAGCCAAAAGAAGGAACCAGAAGCTAACAGTCAAGAAGGATCTAAACATAGCAGTTCATAATCTGAGAACTCCAGGCCCACTCCAGGAGATAAGCCAAGTGTCACGTGAAGCACCTCAGGACACTGCGATCTCAGGAGTTCATGAAGCAAGAACTGGGGATGTCAGTAAGCAGTACTTACCAGTGATCTCTCCTTTCCTGACTGCAAATGGAATGACCAAGTCGAAAGGCTTAAATCCCAGGCCGTTCATGTCACTCACAGGGACATAGGCCTCCTCGGTCACCTAAAAACAGGAAGCAGCGGTCACTCGGTAAAGTGAACAAGAGTGTGGACTAGTGAAGCTTCAGGGGCAAAGCAACTGGGAATTCTGCAAGCCAGTGCAGCCTGGGTTGGAGCTATGGCTGCTTATACAATATAGGCTTTGTCTAACTGGCCCTGGGGCCCAGAGCAGAGCCAGAGGTACTGGCAAAGTCAAGCTGACCCATTGCTGATCATCCCTGGGCAGTTTGCTTGTAAAATTCCCAGCAGTGCCTGCAGGAAAGTGGAAAAGTGAGAGAGAGCAATGTCTATGAGTCCCAAAAGGCTCCACCTGGAAAGGTTTAGTTGCTTGTGGCCTGGAAAAGAAGGTGCATTTTAAGTGGCAGAAAGTAGCAGCAGGTGACTTTCCCCCTGAATAGAAACTGAATGTGCAAGTGTCGGCTTTGCAGGTCAGCAGGAGCGCTGAAGACAGCTGTCCATCTTTCCCTTTCAAGGCGGAGACAAACCGCACCCAGCGTGATCACAGACATGACGGCTGGAGATTCATGGAGTGCGTATGACGACATGGTGGAACTCGCAACAGAGAAAGCAGGGATGATTGTGATGGGCTGATAAATGGGAGACAAACCAAGGACCAGGACACCCAGAGGCCTTAAGCGAACCCTAGAAGCAGGCTGCAGCTTTTCTGAAATGAAGGCTGAGTAAACACAGAAATGCAAAAGGGAAAAAAAAAAGTGTACCCAGGGTCTGAGTCCAGGGGGACATGCATTTACCAGAGTCTCCTCCACGGCCGTGACTTCCCCATCCGTGGCCTGGTCAGTGGCAAATGGAGATTAGTTGGGAATTACACTGGAGGGAACTTTTCCTCGTAGACCCTACTGCCCGAGGGCTGCCGCCTCTCAGCCGCTCCATCTTGTACAGCAGGGAGCTCTCGCTCTAGAGGAGCCTGCATTCCTATGGCCCTGTGGACAGCAGGTCAGCTTCCTCTCTGTGAGCACCAAATTCCCATGCACTTTGAGTCCATGACCCCCTGACCCTACTCCTAGCAAGCAGGTCTATGGAACTACTAGCACGCTGCAAGTAAGTGGTATGTGCAAGGACCTCATTGGGGCGGTTTGTGATTGTGAAAGTCGCCTACATGTCTATCTGGAAGTGTGTGGGGTTAAATACACTGTCAGTGCATACAGTGGAGCCCTGTGGAGCCACTCGGAAGCCGTGGTCAAGTCTGAGTTGTAGGGGAGGGTCTTCATGGCATACTTAAGGCGGGAAGCAAGTTGCAAAGCAATATGGGTGGTGTTCTCATATACAGCATGAAATTGGGTCAAGGGTCTCTTTTTTCTTGATATGTCTATAGTAGTTTACACATTGAAAGTATTTATGCATTCATTAAAAAAAATCATTGGTTTGGTGCTTCCCTGGTGGCAGAAGGGGTTAAGTCTCAGCTCTATGAAGCTATCAGCAGCCACTGCAGCACGAGTTTGATCCCCAGCCCGGAAGCTGACCCACTTGGCACTGCAGACCTCTCCTGTCACCTGCTGCTCCCCTCAGCAGTATATTTCAGTAGACCTGCCTATTCTGCTCCCACTCTGTCTCTGGTGAATCCTCCACCTCTAGCACCTCCAACCTAAACCCCAGCTCTTATATTCTTATATGCACAAATTAGTAAACCTCAAAAAAACCAAAAAAAAACCACCCCAACAAAAAAATCAACATAGGTTCCATGTTTCTGATCCAATCCACTTAATGGGGGATGGGGGTGCTTTCAGTACCCGCTCTGGCCACAGGAAACAATGAGAACTGGAAGCCCTCCTCCCCTCCCCCCCATAGAAGGCTTCCTGTATTTATACCCTTTTTGGTGTATTTTATCATCTGCAGACAGGGGGCTTCACATATAAAGTTGGGGAGTTTCAACATGTAGAACAGCCCTGCCCTCTTTCCACACTCTTACTGTAGGGCCCTTGAGGGTTCGGTAGGCCACATCAGCTTGGAGGCTATGCTGTGGTCTATGATGCAAGACTTTCTGACAGTGACAGATGAGCTACTAGACCCAGTTCTTCCAGTACAAGTCTGTGTTATGTAGGTAACTTAACAGCTTTGGGGTTTCCTTGAGGAGTACTAGGTGTCCATGTCCTTTTAGTCCTAAGCCTGTTGAGGTTTCTACCTACAAGAAGCCAATGGACAGAAAGTCAGTCCGCATAGCTAAGAGTGGAGAAAGCTTGTGTGGGTGATCACTTTTCTGCCTTCAGCAATGGTTAGGGTTGGGGGTCTGCACAAAGTATCCTTGCTCGTGTGTGTTCAGGGCACATCGCTGCCTAATGAGTCTGCTGGCCTCCATTCAGGTCTCTGGCACATCTGCTAAAATGGTCTTTGATAGCATCACACTCATTTCCTCACTCGCCCCTCTACTGGGGTCTCATCCCCAGCTCATGTCACTGGCAGGTCTGTGACCTCTGTCCAGGGGCTGCTGGTCCATCCTGCCCAATTCTAACCAACCAGCTAAAACCCACTATAGACTAAAACCAGATTCTGAAAACTACAACTGGGTTCTTTCTCTGTAAATGGGGGGGGTGGGGGGGGCGCATGTAAACTTGCTAACTTGCTAGCTGCATTTTTTTTTCTCCCAAAGTTGAAAAACACTCCCAAATGGACAATGTCAAAAGTTGGCAAGTGTTTACATCCTTGAATCATAAAAGAGACTCTAGACATCTGGCACAACGTTTATAGATAAACAAACATCTATGGAGAGGAAAAAGGCAACAACAAATTATAGACTGTCAAGGGACAGCCTTGGGCTTCTGTTTGGAATGGAGTCTGCATCCTTTTCTGTGGTTGCATCAAGAGAAATCATTACAGGGGTGCTAGAGGCTGTGCACAAGGGCTGTGGCCATGGCAGTGAAGGGCAGTATCTGGTGGCTCCCCAGGGCAGGCTGAGCAGACTTGAGTCTGATCAACCCCTTCTCCTATACCACATTTGTAAAAAGGCCAGATGGTGCTGGACTTTGAGGGAGAAATGAGGGACGGCTCCAAGTTGTCTAACATCTTTTCTGATTGAGGAACTTTAATAAAAAGTCATTTAGATTTGAAAAGTAAAGAGCCTAGTCGTTCTCTGGCCCAGAGGTTTGCAGGATGGCTTCCTTGTATTCCAGATGTTCCTAGCTTCGCATGACAAACTATGTCCCCCTCATATGCAGAGTCTGAATCTTTCCTTATATGCAAAGTCTGAATCTTTGCAAAATAAAACTCTGAGTTGGACTCTCTGACAAAAAGAGAAAGTTTGGACTCTCTGACAAAAGAGCAACAAGGAACTTTTCTCCCCAGGCACTTGTGAATGACCATGGAGATTTGGGAAGAGGAAGAAGGAAGATCAAGCAGAAAAAAAATTTGCAATGTTTTACTGATAAATAAATTCTTGTCCAATTGTATCTTTCTGGACTGGACTTAGGCCAGGACACTGCCTAAAGCCTTTGGCATGGTGGACACTGTAGTGACTCCACAATTCCCTTAAAATGTTAGAGCTAAAGGGTCTCTGGGCTTCTAGGGATTACTCTAGTCTCTTTAAGGTCACAACTGCTTAAGAAAAACTCTAAAGAATAAAAAATGGAAGGGGCTGTCCAGTGAGGGTTTAACAAATGGCAGCTGGTATTGTTTTGGCTGACAACCGTGTGCTGCAGAGAAAGAATTCTCCTTACCATTACAGTGAAGGGGCTGTTGGGGATGTCGACACCACCAAAGCGCACGTAGATGACATAGGTGCCCGGCTTGGCGGCTGTGTAGAAAATATCATAGGTGCCGTCCTCATTCTCGATGACATCCGCTTCAGTCTCAGTGCCGTCTGGGGTCAGAACTGTGCAGGTCACCTTCCCCTTCCCGGCAGTCTTGGCATCAACCACAAAGCCCACTTCCTCACCGGTTTTTACAGTAGAGGCAATTCCAGGACCTGGAGAGAAGTTCAGAAGAGAATGGGAGTTTCACCCACCAGCAGTTGCCCTGGAGGTCTAAGAATAAATCTGACTTATTTGTCCTATATCTATAAATGCTGGCCCTTCCGGTGCCACCCCACAGAGGGATGTCCCAGAGATTCCCTGGGTAAGTGGCTGCTCAGTGAGTGAGCGACTATAAAGGAATATCTGCAAGCTGCTGCAAGTCAAACCACATTCAACCCAGTTTGCCAGTACTCAAAGGCAGGGGAGTGGACTCACATATCAGGTGCTACAGAAAAGATGAACTAAAACCACAGTGGCAAAAATATTAGCCAAGTGTGTAGAAGCAGCAGGGAGTGATCAGAACCTGTTGGTCAGTGTAGAAGGGAAGCAGTCTGTGGGAGTTCTTGAATGACAGATCAGAGGTGTAGCCAATCGGGCAGCCCCCTGCCCCTGTCCCCACACGAACTCAAGGAAGGAACAGGACCCAGAAAACAAGGAGGAAGTTCCACCCAAAATGGACATGCCCTCAGCACAGACCCAGGAAGTGGTAGACTGGCCAGCAGTTCAAGTTTTGTGGTGGGTCAGCCAAAAGGGCCAATTTAAAATCTTGCCCTACAACCCAGAGATTTTGTCCATTCAGAAAAAAGACAAGGTCTGAGAGCAATTAAATCCATCCAGGGTGGGCCTATGTTTAGTTTTGTTAAAAGAGAAGCAAGTTTGTTTCATTTCAGAGATGGGCATTTATGAAATCTTCTTTAATGACACTAAGAGTTGTAAGAACCATTCTTAGAAACTGAAGGACCTGTGACAATGAAATAATCCATCTTAGAAAATGACAAATAAGTGACTGCTCAAATATTTATGGGGAATATTAGTGACCAAAACATAACTCCTGAGTGTTGAGGAAAAAAATCTGTATCTTTCAATGCGTTTCTCTAATGCTGACCTGAAATGCTCTTGAATAACTAAGCCACTGCTCATGGAAGGCATAAATGTGCTGCTTTCATGAGAGCCACCATCACAGCTGAGATCTCAACAAATGTACCCACTTCAAAAATAATATAATAGCTTCCATGTGCCTGGCATCCTGCTAAGCATTTTTGGTATTTGCCCCCATCTAAGTTTGGCAATAACCCCGTGAAACAGCCTCTGGTCCTTAGAAGAACTTCCTGAATTTAAGTGGCCTCAGAAAAGATCTTCAATGTATCTCTAAGTTCAGAGAGGCTGAGCATTTCCCCTTGTTCACACACAGCTATGAAGTGGCAGAGACAGACTAAGCCCTAGCTTTCTGCCTCCCCAGACCTGACCTCTGCTTACCTGTGGCCAGGCACTTGCTGGCATCGCCTGTCTGTGTAGCCCGGATTCGGTAGGGAGAAAGTGGGATGTTGTCACCCCCATAGGTGACCCCAATCATATAGCGTCCAGTCTTGTCAGGGATGTAGGTGACAGCATACGTGCCATCTTTATTGTCATGGACAATGGCTCTTTTTGGTTTTCCCTCTTGGTCCTGTGGATCACAGAAATAGGCTATTTAGGACACGGTCCTCAAGACGTAGAAACCATTCATGGAAAATCTCTACACGTTTTGTTCTTTAATTAGGGCCTCTAGTGGGAGAAATCAGAATTACTAACTTAATTTTTCTTGGGAAGGAGAGGAGAGGGTAACAGATCCTTTGAACAACACGATGGGCACAGTCAAATTTTAATGATCTTTATTTTTGAATTAACAAGTAGTGTTTTGGCTTTGTATCCGTGGACATGTAGGGAGGCAAGAGAACAGAGGCTCCTGCTCACACACCACCAAGTGCACTCTCCTTTCTCTTTAGGACTTAATTCTTAGCTAGGTGCACTGCCCCCAGAATACAAGATTCCATGTCCTGGCATGCTTTGATAAGAGGTACGGTCACATGGCTAATGCTAGACTTACAGCAAATGAGAAGGGGTGGAAGTCATACGAGGCATGCCTAAGCACTACATAAGAGATGACTAAGAGGAAGGGCCCCCCTTTTCCCTTCTGCCTTTCTTCCTCCTCTGGCCTGTCAAGTAGAAAAGATGGTTAGAACAAGTACAGCTTTGTGGTCCACGAGGAGACCTTAAGAACAGAAATCACACACAGGTTAGGAGCAGAGAGATGGAGTCTTTTCCTTGACAAGCTACTGAGCACAAGGCCCCTGGTCTCCAGGATTCTTTAACAAGAGAGACTATTACCAAGTGCGAAACCGTATTTACTTGGGGTTTACTATGATATGTGACAGAATTTAGTCTTCAATGACCCAGTGAATAATTTAAGATATTTAAAAGTAAAGATGTAGGTAGAATAGAGAGCAAAAGATATGAAATTCTTTCGCCAAAATGTGATATTTGGAGGTATCTCCTCAGATCTCTCGGCAAGCATGTTTATTCTGCACACTTACTGACTCCTGGTGGGAAAATCTGACAAACATCTGCCTCAGGTCAGAAAATGTCTTATACCTGGCCAGGAAAATTAGGTTTTATTAATGAAATCTGACTCCAGAAAATAACTCATTTACCGTTATCTGAACAGCAAGCAGGCCTTCCCCGGCATCTCTGGCATCAATCGCAAACTCCACAGGCAGACTGGCAGGCACACCATAGGAACTGAGGCCAGGGCCGCTGGCAGTCACTTTGCTGGCATCATAGGTGGGAAGAACCTTGACCTTAAAAGGACTTGATACACACACATCTCTGTCAGTATGGATACTTGTCAACTCAGGTATACCTGACTTGTCTTAGACAGAGTGGAGTTGAAAAGGGGAGATCCATGAGGTAGTAACCACCCCAAACAGACCAGTTGTCCTTGCATATTCTATGGGATATAAACTAATTCCCAAATTACTTTGGGAAGCATGGGGTTACACACCTTTAATCCACTTTCATGGCAATGGTAATCAAATATGGAAAGAGAATTTTGTAACTTAAGCTTTAATATTTATCTTAATGTTTAACTTAATATTTAAAATTAATTAAAATTTTATTTAAATATTTAAAATTAATTAAATTTAACTTAATGTCTTGAATGTTTGATATTTTATATGCTTTAGATAGCACAGTACCTGTTAGTAAAATAAATCATGAATGCAATTTATAAATATACAAATTTTATATAGCTAGAACTATATGTGTTATCTTTATGTACTATACATGTATTGAGATATGGGTGAAACTTTTTCATTTTAAGTATGATTTAAAAAGAAAAAACCTTTGGAGGCTCTTCTGAAAGTTGAGAAGCTTATACAACATTGTAAATGTCAACATGAATGAGGAATAAAGTTTCTATCCAGCAACTTCTAGGAGTGCTACTGTCAACCTGTTCAAGTAAAGAAATAAAAATCTTTGGCTTAATCAGGAAACTCCTTTCAGAGTCACTGGAAAGACTCTGATGCACTAACACATTCCTTGTTCCCTCCAAAGATTTCTGATTCCTTAATTTCAACTCCCCTTTAAAGATGGCTGAAAGGAATAATGAGTGTGGGCTGCCAAAAGAGAAGTGGCCACAGACATCAAAGCTAGTGTTTTTTATTGCTATAAAGAGCACACAGGTTGTCAACAATACTTGGTGATTCAATAGATGGATTGGTGGACAGACGATGGACAGGTGGGCAGATGGATGAATGGATGGAAGTGGGTGAGTGGATGGATGGATGAAGGTCAGGAGAGCCACCGAGTGGTGCTGGCCAATCCTTCAGTGGGTATGCTTAAGGCAGGTTTGGGGGCCTTCCCTGTGAGTCAGAACCTTACCTACGAGGGATCTCTTCATCTGCATACTTGACGGAGACCATGTAAGGCCCCTCCTGGGATGGGGTGTAGGTCACTGTGTGTGTGCCATCCCCATTGTCCGACACACTTACTGGTTCCACCAGTCCTGAGGGTAGAGATGAGAGATCTGAGGAACTGCCTGGCCTCCCCTTCACTCCACCCTGGGTTGAATTTGAAACAGGATCACATTCATCCCTGAGAACTATTGGTTTCCACTGATGAATAACATAAAGGCAAGCAGGCCATAATCAGAGGCCTAAGAAATTGCAGGAGACAGGATCCTCAATTCATGGTTACAGAAATGACCCGAAGAAACACCTTTAGCTTTTTTGTTGGCTAAGGTACACTCAGTCAGCCCTAGAGTATAATTAAGGAGACTGCCTGCACTTGTTGCTAGAGGGTGTATGGCAAAGGTGCATGTTGCAGCCATGCAATATCCTTTTCAAGCTGGTTAGGCATGCTTAAGATGTGGCAAATTTTATTTTACATCTGAGAAAGGGCCAAAGAGTCCAGAATTCTGAACAGCCAAAATTAACCAATGGACTGGCCAGTCAAGACTTGCGGCCACCTTTGAGCAAAGACCACTAAGGCGCCAGCAGGCTGGATATAGGTGCAGGACAGGTAGGGGTGCTGATCTCACAAGGTGAGAAGACTCTCAATGTGACGCGTACAAGGGATGGTTAGATTATGTTACGGTATAATCAAGGCATGCATTGGGTTGGTAGATTCGAGACCCCAGTTCTGAATGTGAGCACCCAGGATGGGTCACCAGCAGGGTAGGTTAATCAAAGCAAGCTGTCGTCATTAAGCAGAGCAGATGAGGCAGGTACAAGGCAATTTCAGCGATAGGCCAGCATCAGGCATTCAGGTTACATATATTAGAGCAGCAGCCAATAGGAAAAATGCAAACCTGTCTCCATAAAGTCACCCTTCGGGTCATCTTTAAAAAACTCTGAAATGGTTTTCAAGGGGCTGTGACATGACTGGGAATCCGTCTCATCAGCTAAAATTAAAAAGCTGTTACTTCAGAATCCTCCATAATAGAGGTAGATAACTAGGTAAAGCCTCTCTCTCTCTCTCTCTCTCTCTCTCTCTCTCTCTCTCTCTCTCTCTCTCACACACACACACACACACACACACACACACACACACACACACACAGGGTGATGCTTTAAAGAATTAGATTACAACTCTATGACCTCATTTCCCCAAAACCACTTCTGAGCTTCAAAGGGCATAACCTCTTGCTGAACCCCATTTAAGGAGAAAGCTCCACTTCAAAGAAGAGAGCCCCCATTTGCCATTTTTGTGAAGCCAGGAATATATACCACTAAGGGAAACCCAGGTCATTTATGGATTTAGGCAGAGAATGGCAAATTTTAAAATGCTAGAAGAGGAAAGAAACGTGATCACCTAACTAAATTTCAAGGTACTTCAGGGATTTGTCCAAAAATGCTCTGCTAGTCTTAGCAAATCCCAGTCTGAGAACAGGCAGGTCAGACTGCCAACAAAGCTCATTCCCTGACTCTTTCTGTAAAGAGTCAGACAATGAGAAAGCCATGACCCAAGTATCATTGAAACCCAGAAATTCTGGGTATGTTCCACATGAGCACCAAAATATCTTTGTGTGAATGTGTGATTAAATCATCTCTCTCTCTTTTTTTATAATTTCTTTATTGGCTTATGTTTTATATCAGACATAATCCCCATAGAATTTCTATCACCAATTCACCCGTGGCACCATCATGGCGCACCAAAGTATCTTAAGGAGTGTTAACAACCTCACCCAAAGCCAGACCTACCCAATTAACCTGACAAAAGCCAAAACAGGTAACAAAGCAGTTGCAACAATATACATGAGAGCCCAAATACTACTTGTTTTAGCTACTAAAAAGAAAAAGAGAGAAAAATACTTGAAAAAGCTATTTAAGACCATCTTATTAAATGGGGAAATGATAGATCACTAGAGAAATAACAGTTGCCTGCTTTTTTGAAGCATGGACTTCTGTTTAGCCGGAAATTGGAGTAATAAAGCCACTTATGATAATTTTAAGTACTTGACCAAATTCAAAAGCAAAGGTCCTGCTCTGGGTCACAGCTGCCTCAGCCTGGGCAGAGGAGAGCTGGCAGGAGACAGGAGGCACACTCACCTCGTGGGCCCTGGACCCTTACTTCCAGCGGTGCCAGGCCAGCCTTGCTGCTGTCCACTGTGAAGGACTGCATGACTTGGGCTCTGACGCCTGAGCCCAGCCCGGGGCCAGTGATTTTGACCTTGCCGGGGTCTACGACATCCTTCGCAGGAACTCTGAAGGGGCTGCCTGAAAAAGAGGTCATGGGGTTTTGAGCATAGCCCACTGAGCACTGGAAGCCTGCCTTGCATGTACCCAGAAATATACCATGTTCCACCTAAGCCCTCAATTTTACAGGGTTTAGTCAGCAAATTCTGCCTCACTGTATGCACATCTGGGACCACCTACAGCATGCAGATGTCATGTCAGTTGCTGCGCCCAGGTGGCTATGGCCTTCCAGGAACCCACACTGCAGGAAAAGGATGAGGCAAAGAAGTCACTCAATATTATTGCATAGAATATGCAGAGTGGAAGATGGGGGTTGTACCAGGTGCTGGTGAAACATTTAGAGAGCAATGAATCTTGTCTTCAGGAGACCAGAGAAAGCTTTTCAGTCACATCTATGCTGAGAAATAAAGGTCAGAGGTATCACGCAGGGGAAGATGGAGAGAGTCTCAAGAAGAGGGATTGGTATGTGCAAAGATCTGGAGGTAAGGGAGGAGGCAGGTTATTGAAGGATCTGAAAGAGGAAGCTGAATGAGAATGGAAGGAACAGAGAGGACTAAAGAGGGATGGACAGGCCTAGCAGCCCATTTCCAACATCCTCTCACACACAAACAGATCCTGGGAGCCCAGTGGAATCCTCTCTCTGCCACGAAGTTGGCATTTTCTGACCACACAGTCTTCTTGGATCCTTAACCATGGGTAAAGCTTTGTGCTCTTCCTGATGGCTGACTCCATGGGTAACACTGGGGGCCTCTGACTCTTCCAGGATCTCAGCGTTAAGGACCAATGAGACACAATCAAAATGTATGCACTCTGGGATTTCCTCAGAGAAGTACGAGGGATGCTCGTGGGATCCCCCCAACAGGGAGGATCAAATAAGACCTCCCTAAAGGTGAGCCAGAAAATGAGCCCACTAAGTGTAGCGCCATGTCCCGGGCTGCCAAGTCTATCCTGGGAACAGCATGTACCTCTTGCCATGTGGAGAGATCCTTCGAAAGTGGCAAGTCAAGGCTGACTAACTGCCTTGGGAGCCCAGGCCTCTCAGCTCTGCATCCCAGAGATTATACTTTGTAGAATCAGGGGTGGTGAGTAACCAAAGATCACACAAAGAATCAAGGCCCTAGCTTTTTAACAACAGTTGGGTTTCAATCAGCTCAATTTTTTTCAGCTAAATGAAATAAATGGCTGATCCTGGCAAAAACAAGGACCACCCTCCAGCCTGGGGTTTCCTGACACAAAAGGTCTTTATTTTAGAGATAGTGGAAGATTTTAGTATCAACAGGTGATGGCAGTAGAATGCCTTAGAGGCCAATCACCAAGTCAGAACTTCCACTGTATGAAAGCAGTCAAGAGCCAAAAAGCTACCCCTAGGTACAACATAGCCAGTATGAAGCATTCTCTACCACTCCCCTGTTGGTGACCAGGCAGACATCTGTCACTCATGGCAGGCCACTTTCTGATGTACTCATCCCAGTCCATCAGTGGTCAAAGCAGTCACCATCAGTGGCCCAGCAGAGAAAACCAACATGCCATTATGGTAAGATAGGACACCTAATGAAAAATAACCCCACAGAGTGGTTGTACGAGGTCAGGGAAACTGGGCTAATATTTAAGCAGCCAGACTTCCCATAAAACAAATTAGAAGTTAGTAGGCTGGGAATGTTTCTCAGCAGCACCTCAGGAGTTATCTTAGCTATCAAGTCTGACACTGACACAACCAATACTTTACTTAAGGACTCTGCCTGGGAAAGTTCTAGGGTTCAGGAAGAGCTAGCAGTTGGCTCTGAGAGGTAACAGATCTGAAACCTAAGAGGCACCATCTACTTGATGGCAAACCTCAAATGCATCTCTCTCTGTTGTTGTAGAGAGAGATTTATTTGGTTCAGGCTCAAAATCAGCCATAAGTTCTCACCCCTTCTGCAAGGATAATCTCAAAACTGGCAGCATCCTCAAGACTTTTTCAGTAAAGTCACAAGAGCTTTGTTGCCTCCACAACCAAGAGAGGATCATCTCCACGGCTGCCTACCTGGTCATCTCCCCTAGGGATAATTCTCCAAACTCATGAACCCAAAGGAACCAATGAATCTGCATTCTGTGACCAGTCCCTGCTCCCCCCTTTTGGCAATACATCTTGCATCTCAGTCATATAGATGCTAGGGAGTAAGCTCCCAGAGCGTGGGAGCTTCGACTGATCTTGTCAATGACTGAATCACTCCTGCACCAGTGATTACAGAAGTTTAAAAATCTGTGTCAAATGAGTTGAAAGGAGAGATTTTTTCCTTTACACGAAGCAAAGTTTAAATGAACATCTATGTAGAATCAGAGGTGAACGGCAATATGTTCTAGTCAATAAGAGAGAAAGAACAGTGAGTGTGACATGTGCACCTAAGTGGGAAACCCATCATTACAATAAGTGTACAGACTCCATCATTAAATAGAAAATAAATTAATAAATGGCAATTTTAATTTGTGTGTCTTCATGAGCTATCAGGAATGTCAGTGGAAAACATACAAGATGTGAATAAAAAAAAATCACAAAATACATTTTCAATTTTGTAAAGAATCAGCTTTCCCTTAAATTGTTCAATTTTGTAAAGAATCAGCTTTCCCTTAAATTGTTCAACATGTGAACAATGGTTTCCCATCAAAACTTCAAACCACCACTTTTGCCATGGCACTGGTCCTACAGGGAGTTGGATTATTCCTGGAGACGTAGTCTTAAGAAATTCTCCCCTTGCAATTACTGAAATATCAGACAATCTAGTTCCTAAACAGGATAATCGCAAAGTAAGAATTGCTTTCAGGCAAAATCAGTTATTGTCTGCATCCCTTTCTGGGTCAGGGCTTACCAGGGATGTGGGCGCCTCCGTAGGTGATATTAACGTCATAATCTCCCGGAGCAAAGGGGATGTACTCAGCACTGCAGCTGCCATCTTTGTTGTCTCTGCAATTTATTTTTGACTCCGAGGGCCCCTCAACAGTTATGCCAAGCCCACCAATTCCTGCCCCTCTGCAAAGTGTGCAAAAGAAAGAGAAATGATCCTAGTGGTCCATGTTTGTCTGCTTCTTGCCCAAATTCATTACAACGTCTATATAAATTACTCCATTAGCCAACCCAATACAACTCTGGTGTTGCCTCTCACAGTTTCTCAACTGTGTAATATTAGTAAGTATGGCTCCAACTCCTCTTTTCCAACTCTTACCCTTCTGTTAGTCCCTTTTACCTGATTGTGTTAGCTAGAGGTGCACGTACAATTCAGGTATGTATGTGACTTCTGACCAGTCTCAATAGGATAACTTCCAATATTTCTGCTAAATGAGGCTGTCTAGTTCTGCACTATCATGCTTCCATCTAGTCCAGATTTGCTCAGTAGTTCTAGGACTACTACAAGTGCTTTCTAGTACTTTTTAAGGTATACTTGACTTTTCTCTGCAACATAAGTCTTTACAGAATATGCTATAATATAAAAAGAAGATGGCTTCTTGAAAGGTATGTAGGAAATACCCATAACATTTCTTCAAAGCAGTTAAAATACCTAAGGCTGCTCTTTTTAAAGTCAGTGCATGGATGCCAGGCCCTGCTCACCTGGTAACCACAGTGAAGACATTGGGTTTGTTGGTAAAGGCTTCTTTCAAACCAGGTCCTTGGGCCTGAACCCGAGATGGCTGGCAGCCTTCGGTTACTGCCACTTTGAAAGGACTGTTTGGGATGGGCACGTCATCATATGTCACCTCCACCACATGGAGGCCTGTTCAAAACAACAAATAGAAACACATTTGCATATCTGTGGAAAATGACACCTTATTCCTAGGATTTATCTAGTATTCATGTCTACGTGCTTTACTGTGTATTTAAAAAGCAGGTTACAGAGAGAAGCATCAGTGTGATTTGATTTTTGCTCAATATATGCTATTTATGCTTTCTGTCCACTTGACAGTCATATACCATTACCAATCCCCTCCAAACAAATATCACCAGCTCCATATTCAAGTCAGTCATCTTAAGCATAAGACATATCCTTCCTATTTGGGGAAAACTCCATTTAGTAGTCATTAACTAAATGACTAGATGAAGTTTTCCAAAGAGAAACTCATAAAATAGTTAAGACATATCTACAAAAAGAAATTGAAAATTATCTCTACCACAATATTTACAAAGGTCACATATCCAAGTAATGGGGGTAGATGGTGCTTTCATTTTCTTTATACTTTTATGATTTATCAAAAATGCATATAATTCCTAATATTCAGAAATTAGTATTTTTAAAAAATTGCACCAATGAGCACTAAGCCATGACATCACCTCATATACCCATTACATTCACAAGAGGCTGAAACGAACCCCTGATCCAAATGTTACCCAATCAGGAAACAAAGGGACAGGCGAGTCTGCTGGGAGGGGGATTCACATCCCCATCACTTTTCACATGCTCTGCTGCATCAGATCACCACAGGGCAGGATTGGGCACCAGGCCCTGGGAGGAAATGACAGGGCCACGTACAAGAAGCCAACTCACCTTTCTCAAAGGGCGTGTACTCCACCTGGTAGGTGCCATCGGCATTGTCCTTGATCAAGCACTCGGTAGAGGCTCCTGAGGGGTTGGCAATGTGGGCTTTGATGTGGTCGCCCCCCACATTTGTTAGGGGCCGTGAGTCGACTGTGAAGTCAGTGGTGGCTTCACGGAAAACATCTGCAGGTCGATCACACAGAGAACACCATCAACACCTCGAACCCAGGAGCAAACCCAAGAGTCATGGTTCTCAGCACTTCACAATGTATCATATCGAATTTCAGTGGCAGCTGATCACTGGTCTCTGACTTTCAGAGCCAAGAATATTAACGCGACTCCCCTCTCCCTGCAAAGTGATTCAGCCAAGGGGCAGCACAACCACATGTACACTTTTGTCCTGAAAAGTCACCCCCCCACAGGGTGAAGATGTGTATCAGCCAGCACCACACTTTAAACATATTACAATTAGTGCCAAAAGTGAACTATGTTAAGTTTCCACATAAAAATCAAGATTGCTGGCTTTGTCGGTGGTAGGCCCATTCCTCGGCAAGAAACAGGAAAAGGAATGGGGCTGGGGCAGCAGAAGGGTCACATGCTCGCCCCTCTGTTCTGGGGAGTATTTTTACACACTTTCCCTGCAGCATCTGAGATCGCAGCCCCCTCTCTGGCAGTTTCCACTGACCCACGTGACATTGTAGCCTCCCTCCTTTGTTATGAAACCCACCTTTTCCTTCTATTCCTGGCCCAAAGACTTTGACCCTGCTGGTGTCCACGGCGGGCTCCACCTTGACCCGGGCAGGGAAGTGTGGCACGAGCTCACCCCCATACTTCATGGTCAGCGTGTACATGCCGGCTGTGAGGGGCACGTAGGTGACTGCGTAGGTGCCGTCTTTGTTGTTCTCAATACAGACTTCGGCTTTAGCGCCTGTGTCGGAGATGGCTTCCAGGCCAAGGGCCCCGGGCCCCGCTTCTGAACAGTCTACACTAAGCAGCCCGGCTTCTCCTACTTTTCCATGCTCCAGACCTGGTCCCGACGCCACTACTTTAGAGGGGTCGAAAGGCATTGCAATGTCAGCTTTAAAGGGAGACCCAGGTATGTGGACTTCCTCGAAGAGGATGTTGACAAAGTATTCTCCAGGTTTTGTGGGAAGGTAAGAGACGGAGCAGGTCCCGTCCCCATTATCAGAGCATTCAATTTTGGCCTCACATGGACCTTCCACAGTTAGGCCCAAACCTCCGGTACCAGCTCCTTTGGTGTCGATGGTGAACTCGGCAGGCTTGCTCACAAGACCGCCTTGCAGGCCAGGGCCATGGGCCTTCACCTAGGCAAGAAAGAATGAAAGTCAAACCCTGCCTGACGTCAGGACAGCTGCTTAGCCAACACTGCTTCTGACACCCTGCAAGTGTGAAATGAGTTCCATCTCAATGCAGCGGCCCTTCTTCCTGGGGCCTGACTTGTGTCACCCCCACCACTGAGGTAGGGCCATGGTGCCATGTACTGAGAGTGCAAATGGATAAGAAAAAGAGCACTGCACTTGGAAAGCCACAGCATAGGTGTGGCTCCTGGTACAGAGGTCTTTTCTCTCTTTAGCCTGATCTGGCTCTTCTGAACCAGGGCTGAAGCAGGAGACCTAGCTTCAGCCCAACAAGCACCTGGGTTTCCTGGGTTGAGTGCTTGTAGACAACTTTCAGGGACCTCACTTTTGCTTTGGTTACCATGCCTCCCTCAAGTTCTGCCCAGCAAAAATATTAAACTGTCACGGCGCCTGCACATCACTATACATTCATCCAAACCCAAAGAATGTACACCAAGGGTGAACCCCAATGTAGGCTCATCAGCTGTAACACAGGTATAGCCCTCAGCTGGGGGATGCTGACAGTGGGAGCTGAGCATGTGGGGGCAGGGGGTATATTGTTGAATCTTCCTGTCAATCTTACTATAAAGTTAAAATGGCTCAAAAAGTGAAGCCTGATCAATTTATTAGTGATCAAAAAACTACTGAACTTTAAAAGAGGGCCAAGATGAGGTTTTCATCTTTGATTTAACAAATAAGACAGTATTATAATTTCATGTCATTCAGACCACTGGAAATACTCCAAAGTCATTGAGTCTGGGCTACCAGGAATTAAAGACTGTTAGAATATTGCATTTGTACACTGTTGCATCATATCTTCTCCAGGGTGAGCTAGCTTGCCATGCACGCAACGCCAGGCCATGGTCTCCACATTCACTGACCTCACTCTTACTGGTTCCCATTGAAGCAATTACCATTATTACACTTACAAATAAAGGAATAGCACTCAGAGATGAGGAACCCTTCACCATAGCCACATAGCCAGAGAGGGAGAGAAGCTGCTGCTTTTCTAGAAAAGAGGTTCTACTATCTGCCTTGGTATGGACTTCCATCACAAAATAGTTTTCTCCCATCCAAGTACGAACCAGGCCCAACCCTGCTGAGCTGGCGAGATCAGGTGCGTTCAGGGTGGTATGGCCATAGACACAAAATAGTTTTCTAAAGGTCCTTGCTAGCCAGGACCAGAGAAAAAAAATATAGTGTTATATTTGACAACAGAGAACAAGTTTTGGAACAAAAACAAAAGCAGGCCCTCCCTGGTGGCGCAGCGGGTTAAAGCACTGCACTAAGAAGCTTAAGCCACTTCCGCATGAGTTCAATCCCCGCCTGCCCCGGAGGAGATCCACATGGCATGGCAGACCTCTCCTGACCCACCCGCTGCTCCCCTCAGCAGTGTACTTCGTCGATCTGCCTGTTCTGCTCCCCACCTTGTCTCTGGTGAATCCTCTCACCCTCCGCATCTCTGGCCTGTACCCCAGTTCTATATGAATAAATAAATAAATCTTAAAAAAATAAAATAAAATAAAACAAAAGCAGACCTTTGTTGGATCTGGCGGCAGTGAGGCCTCTACCACATAAGGACTCCCGGGCACGGGGTGTCCATCATAGGTCACATCTACAGCATAGACACCCTCCTCACGGGGGATGAACTTGGCTGAGCTGCTCTCCTGGCCCGCTGAGGGGGACACCAGACATGGCACCACCTTCCTTGAGGGGCTCAGGATCGTCACATCCAGCTTCCCCTGGCCTCCTGCTCCTTTGGTGTCGATGGCAAACTCCTGATCCTTCCCAACTTCAACTCCTAGAAAAGAGAAACCAGTCAAAGTGATGAGTTGGTCCTTTCTAGCAACAAAAACAAGTGAGAGCAGAGAAATGGAAGTTCCTTGGACCTGGGGGCTACCTCGATTTCTACAACAAGCCACAACTGATGTCGAGGACAAGAAGATAAGAATAACCAGCAATTTGCCCTCAGTAACAGAGAGTACAAGGGAAGTAATTAATGATTACAAAAATAATGACAACTATCACTTACTGAATGCATTTTACATGCCAGGCATGAGTACAGAACATCATCTCCTTTCATTTTCAACATAACATGACGCGGTATTTATTAGTAATCAATGGTTCTAACACATGGGGAAACGGAGACTCAGAGAGGTTAACAATCTTTCCCAGGGGTGTCCAACAGACCATAGAACCAGAGCTCAAACCTAAATTTATATACTTTACCCCACAATCTGCTTGGCCAATCAGTAAATTATAATCTGAGTATTCTCTCTGCTTTACTTACTTTTGCTGCTGACCTTTATTCAAACACCCCATAAACATGGGTTTCCAATGTTTCATTTACAAATTCTTGGCAGTAAATTCTACCTGACATAGTACCTCCTCCTCTCCCTGCACTCCAATAATGCAAGCATCACAGAGCCTGGCAAACGCAGGGGCATTGAAGCAAGTTCTGAGAACTGACTCAGTCTCCTGCCAATTTTCGAAGGTCTTTACACAGCAGGCCTGCAGAAAACCGTGTGTTATATTTGACAAAACAGGGAATGGACTTTGAATCAAAACAAAAGCACTGGGAGCACAGGGCCCCCACCACAATCCAGGGAAATCCTGACTTGGGCAATATAGGGCCTGCCCAGAGGAATACTGCCGAACTGCAAGCAAGATTATGGAGCACCATATCCCAAAGCTTTTTCCGGTTTGGAGTGGAAACTCTTGATGTAGGAAGCGTAACAAGGGGACAAGTGAGAGCAATGGACAGTGACCATTCATATGCTCAGAGCTGACTGTCCCTCAAAGCTGGCATTGAGTTCTTGCTGCAGAATCCCCAGTCCCGGCAGACAGCCTCGTTCATTTGGGTCTCAAGTCGGTGCAGATGCTCAGCAGTGAGCCCGGAGGAGACCCAGAGGAACCTTTACAGGTGGAACAAGAGGACTGGAAATGCACTGAGCCCTGTAGGATCTGAAACTGGCTGAGTGTAAGCCACAGAGGTCCACCAGGCTGTGGCCACTCAGCAGTTAATGCCAACCAGGAGAAGTGAAGTGTGAAAGTTCTCCAAGAGCACTGCTAGCATAAGGTAGGCTGAAGACACGGACATCACAGGATAACTCTCATGCAAGATAACACCGCTAAACGCTTTCTGTTGGCACACATGATGCCTAGATGCAGAGAAAACGTCTGGAGATATAAGAACTGAATTGATAATTTTACTAAATCCTGTGGAAGGGCAGGAGTAATGGTTAAAACAGAAATTACTGTCAATGATTGATTCTCTTAGATAACAATTAATTTAAGTATATAAAAAAGTATGATCTTGATCAAAAACAGTGGGGGGAGGGAAATGCACTGGACGATGGTGATGGTACATGGGTGATTTGGTGATGGGAAGCCCAAGGGGATTGCAACTGAGATGGAAAAATGCACAAAATGATGTTTAAAAAAAAAAAAAACCTATTATATATAATTAAAAAAAGAAAAAGGAAAAAAGGCTTGAACTTCTGAAGTTGAATGATAAGTATGTCAATGCTCATACAATTCTTTTGACTTGTATATATCTGAAATTTTCCCCAATAAAAAATGGAGAAATTGAAAATAAATGAAATGAGATTGTAATAATAAGACAAGACGTTAGCTAAAGACACAGTGGGATGAGGGTGGGGGGCTGATCGTAGTTGTGGTTTCTGACTGTCAGGGAGTTGGTTCATATGATTGACCACTGAGACCATTACGGATTCTGTGGTCCCAACAGTCGGCACAGAGTAATCTTCGGGGAGAATGGCATGCTCCAAATTCTCTTTGTGACAAAAACATCCCACTGCAATGCCAGCAATTACTGAGGGTGAAATGCCAGTCCCGCCCGATTATTATCTCTTTTAATTTGCACAGTATTCTCCTATCCGCAAGTGCTCCTGACCACCCCACCTTCAGATACAACTGAGAAAACCAAGGCTAGGTGAGGTGACGTGGCAGGTAAGTTCACTATTGAATTTCCCCAATTCAAACCCAAGTCTGTCTGGCTGTAAAACTTCTGCAGGCAGAAAGTGCTTCTTTGTAAACTATCTTTGAAAGGGACTGCTTCTGGCCACCCCAGTTGGTGGTCTTCATGACTAAACTCCCCTCCCTTTGCACACTTACTGTTTTCTAGCCCATTGATTTTTATCTTGCTCAGATCCAGGGGAGCTGCAACACCCACAGTAAAAGGGCTCTTAGGGACGGGATCGCCACCATATGTCACCAGAACCTGCATGCTTCCCTGAAATGAGAGAGAAAACCGGTTACACCTTCAGACGCTGGCATACTGATGAGATGTTTAGCCCACCTTCCAACTTTCTGTTCTTACAAGAGACTCAGGACAGTCCAGTAGAATTAAAAGAACCTCAGATTTCTCTAAGTTTCTGGCCTCATGGTAGGAATAACAGAACTCAGGTAAAATAAGAGTAGCTAATAACAATAGGAACAATTTCATGAACAGATTGTGCTCTGTTTTTAAGTACGTGCTTGAGGGGAGGAAACAGCCCTAAGGCGGGATGCCTACAGTAGTTCCCATTTTTTCCAGGAAGGGAAGGTATGGCGCAAAGAGGAGAAGTCAGTTGTCCCAAGTCACACACCTGGTGTCACACCCATGACACCCAGACCTGAGTGCTAGCTTCTCTGCATGCTGCCCCCCAGCCCGCACACACCCACCTCCCGCCACAGTTAAAAACCTCAGGGAGCCATCAATGAAAAAAACCTTTTTTTTCTAGATCCTGAGCATTGATTTTGGGTAGCCAGGCTGCAATAGAGATTTGCCATTCGCTGGTGCCCTCCCTAAGACCACCATGCAAGATCTATGTCTAGGGCCACACATCTATGGCCAGGAAAGAAAGGCTGCAAGAGCCCAGGCAACTGTGCCTGTGGGCCTGGCAGGCACCCCACTAGCAATCCTGGTGGCCGGGAGGTGTGGTGCAGCCATATGTGCCACAACTGCTCTTCTCCGGCCAGTCCCAGCCCACACAGGCGGGCTCCCTCCCTCCAAGGCCAGCTGGGTGCCCTCCCTCCAAATCAGGTCTCCATGAAACCCCACAGCTGCCTCAGCAGATTAGGAGTGCCCTCACCCCAAACATCCACATACCTACAAGGTAGAAGGAAATGAAGCAAAGGGAAAGAAAGAAGAATCCCCTCAAGAATCTGGCCGGCTGTCAGGAATTCAGCCCCTGTGGAAAGCTGTTGCTGATCAAGTGTTAAAAGGGTGTAGCTTTTGGCCTGTGTCTATTTTCTCACATTCCTTTAGTAATAAAGCCAAGAAACATATTGGTTGCATCAATGAAGGAGGGAGGATTGATTTTCCAGGATTTATTAGCACCGTATACAAAAGCGACTGGCGCCTTTGCCTCAAGGGTATAACATTTTATAGTGAAAGGTATTTGGGTAAGATGGGACAGAGCTGGGACTGGGACAGGAAAGGTCTCTTCCTCATAAGGCAAGGACTGATTTGTTGTTTCAGCCTCTGCAGCTTTCCCTACATGCTGACCCTTCCTGAACTTCTATTTGCCTCCACATCCTAGCTCCTTGAGAGCTAGGCCTCGGGGTAAGAGGGGCCCAAGAAAAACCTCTCCACCACCCCTATGTTTTCTGACTTTTTCTGCAGTGCCAAAGGGAAGAGGGAGCAGTCCTCTTTCGGTAAGCCCACCCATCCTGCAAAAGAAAGTATGTTTTCATTACCAGTCACAAAAAACAAAACAAAACAAAACAAACAAAAAAAAAAAGCACAGACAGAAAATTAACTCTGCCTAAAAAAAACAACAAAGAGGAGGAAGAAAATTTAGAGATTTACATCAGGCCTGGCCTATAGCATTTGGTTTCCTCTGAGGCCCCAGCAAAGAAGTGGAGTGTGCTTGACCCCAGAAGACTGTGAAGTGAGGAATGTCCCACTGCCACATTTCAGAAGTGCTTCACTGACTGGGGGGCAATTTTATCCTCTCCCATAGTCCTCTTGAGACTTTAACCTTATTCTAAAAAACACATGACGTAAGACCCAGGCCTGAAAGATTGGGTGTGGAGAGGACAGAGAACCACCCACACTTCCAGACCCCCTGTGACAGCACCGCTACCCACAGTAGTAACATTTCAAGGTCGAGCCTACTATCCTGTGAGGCTCAGTGAGCGCATGGGGTTTATGAAAGGCGACACAGCAACACGTGGAGTTTCTCATGCTGTTAGCCATCAGCCTCCAAACTTCTTTTTTGGGGAGGAAGCTTAGGTACAAAAACAAACACTTGAGGTACTAGACAACAAAAAGTGCAGATGGCGAAGTCCGTGGGATGAAAAAGGCATTGCAGAATGTACTTCTATAAAACCGAGCCTTGGTCTGATCAACCCAGGAAGTAAGCCCACACATCTGTCACAAAGAGCTCTGACCTCAAGAACTAAGAGGGTCAACCAGCAACACAGGCCACTGGCCCACCACAGGCAGGCGAGCATCTGAACTTGATGTTGGGGAAAAGAAGGTGGCTTAGGTGGGCTCCTCACATAGCTGCACTCTGAGAAAGAAGCACTCACCCTGAGTCGGGATCCACCCTTTCTCTCCACACACACCAAACAGCTGCATTTCTGGAAAGTTCCAGTCTGTTATTTCCTAAAACCACCACGAGGTGTGCCTGTGGGCGTCACTCCTCAAAGTCTTCTCCCTGACTGCGTCGGCGCAAAGCTTTCTGGGCTGACCCAGGCCTCTTAACCACATCCAAGAGCACAGCTCAAAAGACCTATTTATTTAACCCAATCTTGAGCTGCTAGCTACTCTTGAGAAAAGAGTTCAAAGGAGAATGAGGCTGGGTCAGCCCCACTGTTCCACCAGATTACAATGTTCTGATGTTGTTTCTGCTTTGTGCTTGAGATCACTTCATTTATTTACTCATTCAACCACAAATCTATACAAAGCACCTATGCTTAGGACTGGGAATAGAAAGATCTATACAACAGGTCCTCAAAGAAGGTCATTTTGTCCAGTGTCATTTTCTTATAATGTGGATGAGGGAAAAGAATGGCTCCTGGCCAAGGTCACTCTATGAAGTGTCTGCATGTTCTCCCCAGGTCTACAAGGGTTTTCTCCAGGTATGACAGATTTCTCTCACATCCCAAAGATGTGCCTGGGCAGTTCACTATGAGTCTAAATTGCTCCAACCTGAGTGAGTGTGGGGGTGTGAGCACGTTGGAAGGCTGCCCTGCCAGGACTGGCTCCCACAGTGTGCCCCAAGCTGCAGTTAGGCTCCAGCAGCCACCTCATTTTGCTCCCTGAACCTGAATATGTGGGTAGGAAAATGAATGACTACAAATGACTACTGAATATGAGAAGTGACTTGGGCCTTTAATAAAGCTTGGAGATGTTTTTGTGACTACATATATGCCTCAGGAATATAAAACTTGTTTAAATCAATTAGCCTATGGTAAAATTGATTTTGTGGACTTTGTTTTGATTAAAGTCACAGTTTCTAAGAACCTATGGACCTTAAGTGGGCATTTACTATGCATGTATGATTTATATAGAACATAGCTGTCTATCCTGGGGGAACTCACAACCCAAGATAAGAAATTTAATGTTTTCTTTGCCATAAAGAAACATGCATAATTGCACGTTGCTCAAATAATAAGATAGAAAACCTTACTCTAAACAAAAAGTAAAAAGGACAGGAGAGGCACGATGGAGGTCATTCACACTCGAGGCAGTGGCTGAAGAACAAGATTTGACATCAAGCCAGTGTACTCAGTGTTAAGCGCCCCGCACCCCACCAACCACCCCCCAGAAGATTCAACAGGAAAATAATTACCTACTTACCATGAATGATGAGAACAGGGTATTGTATCTACAGAAGTACTGTTTTACTATAGCTAATAATGATCCTCCTTAGGGTTAAAAAGTAAAATACAGGAAGCAGCACATGTGGAGATTCAGAGGTCACATCTATACTGGACACAAACGTCTGCCCCAGATGGACTGAGGATGTAAGGGGATACCACAAGCATCCTCACCATGCCCCCATCCTTCCACCACCACTGACAGGCCCCAAACAGGAATGACACTTCTAGAACAGTGTTTCTGTAGTAAGCATGACCTTCTCCAACCAAGGCATTCCTCACACAGGGGTATTCTTCTCCTCAAGAAAGAAGGAATCTCAGAGGCTTGGCACTACTGTTTAGAACACTATGTTTAAGTAGTAAAAACCCAGGCTTTTCTGCTAGGATGTTAGCCTCCAGACCCTAGAGGTGTGGACAGGAAGCAAAACAAAATTTTGAACAAATAAACATGAACTCATACAGAGAAGTCATTTTGGGGGGCACTCATTGCCTAAAAAAATCAGAGCAAAGCAGCCTACGTGGCAAGATCTGGTCTGTATTCATGTATTTTGTAAAAAGGGACAATTTCTGTCCTAAGCAGGTCTTGAAGCCTGAGGATCGAAAGGCTTCTTTGAGAAAAGATTCCGGAAAAGACTTCAGAAATCCTTGTAAAAAGTAAGCAAAAGAGGTAGCAAGGAAATACAAAGTGTAGCAGTTCCTTGTGAGTAACTAATCAAAAATTAAAAGAAAGCTGGCAAGAACGGGAGAGCGATATTCGTCTGTGAGAGTGCTAGGTAGATATTAGGTCCCAAATTTCAAGAGCTCAACATTTCTCTGCTAAAATCCCCAAGGGCGCCTTGACAGAGCACAGATTATACCCCTGGTATCCAAAGGAACACAGCACAGCACTGAGGGGAATGGTGACTGGGTGGGGGCAGCGGGCCAGAGGGCGGGAGGACCTACCTGCTGGGTGGGTGTGTATTTAACAGTGTGGGAGTAGTCATAGTTATCGATAATATCCAGATCCTTCACCAGGTCCCCGGGGAGGGTACTGCTAAACTGCACATTGAGTGGGGCTTTTCCGGCCCCTTTGGTGTAGACAGTGAAGTGGGTTGGTTTCCCATTTTCCACACCTGGAAGGACAGACAGTGGACTGAGGAGCAGGCCTGGCTAGAGTGGTTTCATTTTTACAACCAGTCTGACAGGTTGAACAGCACTGGCTCTACCAAGGCTCCCAAGGGGTTGGCTCCCAGCCATGGCCAGCAGCTCAGACAGGAGCACTGTCTACCGAAATGGAGCCCTGATAGAACGCCGGCCTCTGGTGGAGATGTCCCTCAGGAGTCTGTCCCAAGCACACACTGCTACCAACCTCAGAGGGCCCCCAGAGGACCTTGCATACACGCCATCTTACCTGCTTTGCTGAGCCCTGGGCCTTCTGCCTTCACTTTGCTGGCATCGTGGGAAGGGTCGACTTTGACTCTGAAAGGACTGGCGGGAATTTCCTGTAGCAGAGACACTATCTCATTAGGAAAGCCCCTGACATGCTGCCAGAATTTAGCCTTCTGCCCAACTCAAAGCGGGGAAAGCTCAGTACAATTTTGACTATCAGGTGGTGAGCAAACCTGTTATACCAGGTTGAGTCTTCAGACTCTAAAATTAGACAAGGGCCACAACAGGTCACCTATTAAGGCCTCGATCCCTAAAATCACAGGCTTGGACCCCTTCAGCATAGCTGAAGGCAGATTTCCCACAAACAGTTCAGAAACTCTAACTCTTTAACATCTAATGCTGAGTACACAGGGTATAAAACAAACAACAAACTGAGCATTGGACCAAGAATTAATATTAACCCAATAGTATATGGGAGGAGGGACATGTTCTCCAGGGAGAATGGAGCATGAAGGTCTGGGAACTGCAAGGAACTGATCAGAAGCAGTTCCAGCTCTTCAGAAAACATGTTGCAGACTGTCTGGATAAAAGTAGAACAGATGAACTTGAAGTCAAATCAAGAGCAACATCTTCAGCACAAAACTTTCTCCTGAGGTTCCTATTTTTAAGAAAGTTAATTTGCATCTCTAGGAGTCTAGCATTCCCTGATTTAGAGACTGCTCCCTCTCTTCACTATCACAAGAAGTATAAATATCTGCAACTGCAAAACTCCTCTCCCTATAATATTTAAGGGCTAAAGGCAAAGGCATTGTTCCAAAGATCAAAGTAGAACACATCTAGAAGGTAACTGTTTCAATCAAAAACAATGAAATCGGATAGCAAACCAGTGTCTTTCCAGAGTCCTGTCCTTTAATCACTAAACAGACTACACCTCACTTTTAAAATGGTAAAAATTTAGTTGTGGGTTTTTCTTGCCCCTCCCCCTTTCTTGGTTTTAAGAAACCAGAGAACACAACTATGGAGAAGAATCCTCCAGAGTGGATCTTTTTAGTGACCTTCCTGTCACTAAAAATAAACAAAAAGAAGGGCCTTCCCTGGTGGCACAACAGGTTTTAAAGTACAGCACCATGAAGCTATCTGCAGCCACTGCATCCTGAGTTTGATCCCCAGCCAGGGAGATGACCCACATGGCACAGCAGACCTCTCTCATCTCACCCGCTGCTCCCCTCAGCAGTGTATTTCAGTCAAACTGCCTGTTCTGCTTCCTGCTCTGCTTCTGCTGAATCCTCTTACCTCCCCACACTTCTGGCCTGTACCCCAATTCTTGTATGCATAATTAAATAAAATCTTTAACATAATACTAAAAATAAAAAGGAAGTAAGTACGCAGGCAGCAAGAAGCACCAGAGGCCCAACACACACCTGAGAAGCAAACAGAACTTTGATGGTGTATCGCCCTGAAGCAGGAGGCACATATTTGACTGTAAACGTGTCGTTGGCATTGTGAATAATGTCAAAATCCACATCTTCCTCATCCTCACTTAGCACTCGGGCATCACATTTAATGCCAACGCTGACATCACCTGCAACAGACCTGCTTATTAGCACCAGTTTACAAGAAGCAGCATGTCTCAAGCAATCACTTGCAGCTCAGGAGAACACTCCAAGAAAGCAACTGGGAAGTGTCCAGTGAGGTGCCTGAGAAAGGGATGGTGAATAGAGGATTAGCAGAAGGGATAGAGGATTAGCAAAGGTAGCACCAGAGAACTGACCCAGAGGCTCATTAGCTTAATAATTACCTATTGGGTGAACCATTTCCTGGTTCAAAATTCACTGCCCTTGAAAGAAGCACTTTCTTCCCCAAGAAGCAACGACCACTGTGATGGGCTGAGACCCTGCTCACCTTCCCCAGCCTCTGTACAGTCCACGGTGAAGTGAGTAGGCTCATTTGCCTTCAGTCCACTTCTCTCCACCCCTGGCCCAAACACTTTGACCTTCTGGGGATGGCTACCCTGCCCGATGTTGACCTGGAGAAAACAGAGAGAAAGCTGTAATCGAGTTCTCCTCTGCTTGCACCCAGTAACATATTATTAGTTAGAATTGCTACCAAGAGACTACGGGGGCAGTTGAGAGCACACTCTCGTTAGACCAACTCCGCCTTTCAAGGTCCACCACGGATGGGCTCTTTCATACAACTTACTGCCTTGGCATGGGGACCAGAGTGGCCACGGACAGGGCTTTTTCATGTGATGGTCAGGATTCCACCTACAACCTACCCGGTAAGGGCTGTGTGAGATGTTTACACCTCCCCAGACCACAGCAATAGTGTGCTTGATGGCCTTAAGTGGGGTGTACGAGCAGGCAAACGTGCCATCCATCCGGCTCTTCATCTGGATGTCAATGGGCTGGCCTTCCCCATCCTGTAAAAGAGCAGGAGCTAAGAACAGAATCAAACCTCACACCTTCTTCATTAAACAGGGCCACCTCAGCCTCAGCCACTACTCATTCAGCTTCATGGAGCAAATATGGTATGTCATTCTCTCACAGGTCAATAACAGAGGTGATTAGAGGCTACATGCACATCTTTAGTTTTAATTAATAAGAGCAAGTGGCCCAGACGGCCATGGCCATTCAATGCTTCTGAATTTCAATTTTAGTATTTAAGTCTTTCGGCCAAATTCAATCCAACTAAATAAACATATTTAATATGTTTACAAACTCTCATCATGGCCTACATAGCTTCAGCCTTACTGAAGAACATTTACAAGGAAACCTGAAATAATCCAGCCTTATTTGCACAGAATACAAATTATAAAGATGAGGAATACACTCTGCTTTCCTGGTTAAAATCTTACTAAACCTATAATGGACCAGGCGAGAAAATAACAAAAATAATGAACAACCATATACCAGAGACATTCTGTGGGGGCGGAGTGGGGAATGGGATCAAAAACGGGGGGGGGAGGGAAATGCATGGGACTATGGTGGTGGCACAGGGGTGATCTGGTGATGGGAAACCCGCGGGGATTACAATCGAGATGGAAAAAAAAATTAAAAAAAAAAAATCTTACTAAACCTCACACAACCCCATGAGATAAAAATTCGTACTAGGGCCCTCCCTGGTGGCGTAGTGGGTTAAAGCACAGCACTAAGAAGCTAAAGCCACTTCAGCATGAGTTCGATCCCTGCCCGCCCTGGAGGAGATCCACATGGCACGGCACCTCTCCTGACCCACCCGATGCTCCCCTCAGTAGTGTACTTCATCAGATGGCTTGTTCTGCTCCCCTCTCTGTCTCTGGTGAATCCTCTCACCACCCCTGCACCTCTGGCCTGTATCCCAGCTCTGTCTGCATAAATAAATCTTAAAAAAAAATTGTACTATTTCCCATGCATGGGTAAGAAAACTGAGGATCAGATGGACCGAACAACTTGCCACCATATGGAAGGATCTTGTCCTCTGACAACTATCTGCACAGGTAGCCCCTGGAAACTTACCTGGGCAAATATTTTTAAGGGAGCCTTTCCAGCATCTTTAGGATCCACGGTGAACTCGGCCAGGTTGTTGACGATGCAACCCGATTTCTCCAAACCTGGCCCGTATGCCTGGACCTGGGGTAAAGGGTCAATTATGAGTTTATTTCTGTGTAATGTCCCAGCTAACACCAGGAAATGGAGAATGAAAAAAATAACTCATACCTGGACTTATAGTATCTACATCACAGGATAGTTATAGGAAAGAAAATGCTGAAGCAGTTAGCAGCTTAAAAATAAAAACAAGTATCATTAATCTACCACAAGAAAGAAAGAAAACTCTTCAAAACCAGGACCCAAACTAGCCTGGGATCAATGCTCTGAGCTGACACAGGATCTAGTAGCTGAAGTAGGGATCCCAGCCATGCCCAAATTCAATGCTCTCCCTTCACAACCTTCACCACAGACAACACACAACCTTCACCACAGACAACACACAACCTTCACCACAGACAACACACAACCTTCACCACAGACAACACTCCAAAAGTTTGCAGCCACAGAGAGCTAAGGACCAGCAGTTGCCCACAGAGAAGTAGCCACCTGGCAGACTGACAATGACAGCAGTACACTGTGGAGAGGGGAAGGGGCCTTGCTAGTGACCAGCTTCATTCAGACTTGACGCTTATTAGCTACTAAGGGTTTGAAAGAAACTCTTAGAAACACTTACCACTTAAGAGAAAGGAAACTAGGGCCCTCCCTGGTGGCACAGCAAGTTAAAGCACAGCACTAAGATGTTTAAGCCACTTCAGCATGAGTTCGATCCCCACCTCGGAGGTGACCCATATGGCACAGCAAACCTCTCCTGACCCGCCCGCTGCTCCCCTCAGCAGTGTACTTCATTGATCTGCCTGTTGTGCTCCCCACTCTGTCTCTGGTGAATCCTCACATTGCCCCAGTTCTATATGCATAAATAAATAAATCTTAAAAAAAGAGAGAGAGAGAGAGAGAGAAAGGAAACTAGGTAGGAAAAGCCCACAACCTTTATCTATGGAGCACCTTGAAATTATAACTTCAGAAAGTGGCAAGACTAAAATATGATGCTCTGGATTGCAGAAACAGCAGCTTATAAAGCTTCCGATGTGGGTCACACTCTGTGGTAAGAGTTATCTTTATGCATGTTACCTCCTTGGATCATTCCAGAAACTCTATAAAGCAGATAATACAACCATTCCCACTTTATAGAGGAAGACAGTATGAGTCAGAGAAGCAAGTTATTTGCCCAACCCAGGAAAAGGACTAAATACCAGGATCCCAACTCAGGCCCATTTCTCTAAACTCTAAATGGCTCTCTCCCCATCTTTCAAACACTGCTTAAGGTTACTCTCCTGACATCAGGGAGAATATTGGGAGCCAGGGAGGAAAGGACAGAAACATGACAAGTTGATTTACCAGGTCCGGGTTGCAGTCCTCTGAGGCCGGGTGAATGAAGGCCATATAAGGACTGTCCTTGATGTCTTCGTCGTCACACATGATGTGCACAGCATACTCGCCTGGCTCCTTGGGCCAGTACTTGACATCACATGACCCATCATTCTGGTCATCATACTCAATCTTCGCCTGGGAGGGGCCTTCAATGGCAAACCCTGGGGATGGAGTGGGACAGCCTCTTTAGTTACATGGTGAAAAGGACTGTTCTATGTTACTATCAACTCATGCCCTCTGTCTCCCCTAAAAGGCAAATATTGGTCAGAAGATTGAATTTTAGGAGGCTTCCACAGTGGCGCAAGGTGTTAAGCACAGTACTATGAAGCTATCTGCAGCCACTGCAGCACAAGTTCAATCCCTAGCCAGGGAACACCCACATGGCATGGCAGACCTCTCCTGTCTTGCCCGCAGTTCCCTTCAGTAGTATATTCATCAATCTGTCTGTTCTCCCCACTGTCTCTGGTGAATCCTCTCACACCACCCCCGCATACACACACACACACTTCTGGCCTGTACCCCAGTCCCATATGCACAAATAAATACATCTTTTTAAAAAAGAGTGAACTTTATGTTCCCTTTCCTACAAAATTCAGCCTACTGAATCTTAACTAGATATTGAAAAAAATCAACTCGATAGGTTTTTCTTTTAACACCATTTAACAAGGAGGGCTCAGTCAGCAATCCTTTCTGTTGGTAATAGGGCAAAAGTGTTAAACCAATGCCCACCCTTTGGTCCAGCAAATCCACTTTTGGGTTCTACTTTTATCTGAAGGAAATAACCAAGAACATGTGTAAACACTTAGATATGTGATCAGCATTGTTTTTAGGGAAAAACCCTGGAAATAACTGGAGAGCCTAACATTGCATGGTAGATAGTCATGCAAAGGAATTCCATGGGAGCCACGGAAATCAAGACAGAACCTATAAATTTGGGATAGAAAGATATGCAGGGTTCTCCAGATAGTTTTTGTGACAGATGAATGTCTATACACCGAACAAAGTCTAGGAGGATATAAGCAAAGATTTAATGTGACCTATAGCCTATGAGGATATATTTTATAAAATACAATGTATACATATATATATATATAAAATGTTTATTATACTCTCTAGAAGGAAAAATTTTAAATGACTTCATTTTTATTTTTTTTTATCTAAAATAGAGGACCTCAAATTGTGGTGAGCCAAATTTGACCACTGCCAATTTTTATAAATAAGGTTTTATTGGAAAAACAGTAGCATTGCTGCCCTACACATTGTCCATGGCTGCTGTCAAGCTACAACAGCAGATTCCAGTATTTGTGACAGAGAGAATTAATTACCCACAGTACTAAAGTATTTGCTCTCTGGTTCTTTATAGAGAGATCAGTACTGACCAATGATCTAAAGTTATCATATATACATCTAATACATATTTAAAATATACTCAGTTATGCCCCCAAAGAATTTTCATGTTCTAAATTTCAAAGTTCAGAAAAATTCATCCAAACAACGTGTCAGTCAACCATATTTTCTAAATGCCGACTGTGTTCCAAGCACTGTTTTAAGCACAGGAGGCCTCTGTCCTCCAGGTCCAATGGGTGAACGAATGAAATCCGGTGAGAGAGGGAGGGGCAACTTGAAGGGCAGGAGACAAGTGGGAATTGCAGTAACAGTGGTCTTGAGGCAGCCTTGGGTGGTCAAGAGGCCAGGAGACGAGACTAAGGGCAGTGAAACTTGGAGGAAACTCCAATATACAGCTTTATTCCTGACACAGGAACCCTGCAATCTTGGCCCTCCAGAAGGTCTGGGTAACTGCTGAAACTTACCCAGAGACCCCACTTCGGAGCCAATGGACTCCACCACGAAGTCTGCAGACCGCCCAACAATCCCTCCATGGAGGCCAGGGCCCCATGCACGGACTTTCTGCATGCCTGCTTCTGGGCCAACTTGAACTTCAAAGGGGCTGGAAGAAAAGAGGCACAAGTAGCCTTAAAGAAAAAGCAAACAGGGGCTAAATCCATGAAGTGTTAGCACACATTCGTTCCACTTACCTTGAACCTTTAACCTGAGTCCCAATCTCTAGCCAAATCCTTCCTCCAATGCAGGTTCCCCCCCAACAGCCATTGTTGTGTCAACAATATAGTATAATGTGGCTGTCTGGAGCACTCAGATGCCACTGGGTTGGCACTTAAGTCACCGCCTCCTGCTTTCCTTTTGGCCATTTACCTTTTGTATTGGGCTCACTGGACTGTACAGCCCGGAAGGTGAGAAAGTGCAACATTTTCTTTGTTTATGCTAGACCAAGGAAACCAGGTGAGCAGGTTTTATCTCCCACATGAATGAATGGGCTTTAAGTTGGTGCAGAAGGATAAAACAAAGTTTTCTCAGATTTTCAGAATTCTATAATGTCCAGCTATTCTTAAGGTAATCTGAATTTATTCAGCGTTTAAAATGGTCTCCAGGAAAGCTGGAAAACACATGATGTAGGGAGCACAATTGCAACGCCCACAAGGCAGAGCTGTGGACTACGTCCTTCAGCTCCTGACCACACTCACGTAGAGGATTTTAATGTAAACCATAGCAGACTTTAACAACCCCACCTCGCACCCCATGGCATTCCAAAACAGAGGTGCACATTGAAAGAGGCTTATATAAGGATGTACAGACATCCAGCCCATTTGCTCTCTATTACTGTTCCTTCTGACTTCCCTTCTCCCACCAGCTCTAAAACCACCAGCATCTGATTTAAAGCAAGGCAGCCGAAACCACAGTGACTTTCTGCTGCTTTTGAGAGTAAGCCAAATGTCTGTGTGCTGCTCTTTTTTAAAAAAAGTTTTCAACAAAGCAGATCTCTTTCTTTCCTGCAGCCTGGGAAGCAACTACCCTGGGCCAAGCACGCCTCCAGAGAAGATACAACTCCAGTCAGAGACTCACCTCTTTGGAATGTGGTGTCCCCCCCACGTGATGGCGATACTATATTTCCCTGGGGTGCTGGGGTAATACTCAAATGCATAGACTCCATCCAGAAAGCCTTTCTGCTTTACCAGCTCTTCCAGACCCTCTGTGGGAAGGAAACACACCATCTTTCCAATGCAATTCTAAGTTCAGAATGAGAATCAGAAAGACCAGAAAGATAGCAATAGCCACAAAACATAAGCCTTAGAGGAAAATTAAGTGGGGCTGCCTCAAAGTAATGGGAACCCCACAATCTGGGAGACTAACTCCATAGCTGAAAATAGTCCTGTATCTATTTCAAAGTGCAGGGAAATTAAAGCCACTTTCCAGAAAAGTGGCTTTAAGAAACCTCTATTGGCTATGAGGTTCTGAACTTCCTGGATTTGTACAAAGAGAAAATCTAGTCGATCTCAATATTTCCCAATGGCCAGAACCTGTTTCTTAGAAAACTGGAGAAGGAATGTACCCTTGTATTTGGTGTGTTTCAGGTTAGGGTTCTGACATATATTTTTCAACTAAAGCTGTACAACTAAAGTGAGAAAAGTCTTACATGCTGTCTACAAGTCTTAAATGCTCCACCATAAACTCCAGACAGAGCCATCAGGCAGGAACTTGTTTTATGTTGAGCCCTGAGGTTTGGCTAGAAAGCCACTTAGTCAAGCAAGAATCCAAGGTCAGGGAATAAAACACCTCCTTGGCTCCTGTAGCAACAAGTCAGGACGGAGGGGAGCCCTACAGCAGCTTGGTTCCAGGTCTGGGCAATCTAGAACCTTGGCTGCCCTTGGGGCACAGCCTGCCCCCAAAGTTCAGTGCTCTGAGATCAAATATTAACTCTCTTAGAGCTCAAAACACTCCTGCCCCAGTCTTCTGGGAAAACAGGGAATAAGAGCTATCCTGGTGCAGGAGGCTCAAGATTCTACAAGATACAGCAGGGAAGCCACAAAAAGTTGCTACACTTGCAACTACAAGTGCCAAGTTACTTATCTGCTCCAGCAGGAAAGTGAAGAACCGGACAGACTTTCCCCAAGTCTGCCGTCCCCTTTCCCAAGAGGGAATAAGAATGAGTTACTGGGCACAACCCACCTCTTCATGAATGGCATTTATCTACAAAGAAAACTTAATCTTAGGGTATTTTATGCTCCTTCTATAAGCAGTGATCATAGTAATTAAGTACCTGACATAATTTCATAGTCCATAAACTATAACCTGTAGGGGAAAAAAAATCACTAGCTTGAGAGGTTGTGCTTGAATTCCAGCTCAGATGCTTCCAAGTTACGGGATTGTGGGTAAGCCCCTTCCTCTATGAGGCTAGGTTTCCTCAAATTAAAAAGTGGGTCATATTAGGTTGTTATCTCAAAGATAGTTTCCCCAACTCTATTACATCACAGCTTCTTCTACCCCAGAAGCCTTAATATCATGTGAGGTTGTCAAACCACCACTGTTCTTGCCTGTATCCAGTGCAGACATTACTAATCAATCACTGCTCCCTTCCCCATGCAGCTGAGAAAACCTTAAATCTCTTGACACAATTTCTCTGAGATAATGAAGCAGAACTGACCATGGGGTGAAATCCCTATACCAAGACTACAAAATTATCTGAAATCACACTTGATGTAGGGAAACAAAGGAATACTTACTAGGACCCTTCACGGTTACACTGAGCTCCCCACTTCCAGCAGCTTTGGTGTCAACTTTGAAGTCAGCAGTCTCCCGGATGCGAATGCCTTTGGGTTGCAGGCCTCGGCCACTGGCCCGGCAGGCATTTGGACTGCAGGCTGCAAGCACAGTTTCGACATCAATTCAACCTTTTATTCTGCAGTCAGAGTTGAGCAAGCCAAGGTAACTTAAGAGCCACCCGCCAAGAAAATGTTTGCTTTGCACAAAGAGTATGCAACAGTTGCCTGAGATCAGGGGTCTCCTTCAGGGAGCACAGCAGGCTAGCAAATAAGGATACAACATACCTTTGTCCAGACTCACCACAGGACTGGGGGAAAGTTACTTTGGCAAAGAAAACAGGAGAGTGCAGGGTGAATTTGCTGTGCTCCTGGTACTGGCTGAATGCCGGGGTTTATCCGCTCAGTGGTGAGGGAACGAAGACCAAGTGCTGGACATGGTTCAAACCTCATGCCACACTCAAGGGCCCAGTAATTGGAAAGACTGGGCTTTTCACGTCTACTTGAAAAAATGCCTGACTGGGTTCCAAATTTTGGGTCAACTTATATTTCTAAAAGTCCAATCAGGCCCTCTCTGGTGGCGCAGCGGGTTAAAGCACCGAACTGAGAAGCTAAAGCCACTTCCGCATGAGTTTGATCCCTGCCTGCCCCAGAGATGACCACATGGCGCAGCAGACCTCTCCTGACCCGCCCGCTGCTCCCCTCAGCAGTGTACTTCGTCAATCTGCCTGTTCTGCTCTTCACTCTGTCTCTGGTGAAGCCTCTCACCGCCCCTGAGCCTCTGGCCTGTACCCCAGTTCTGTATGTACAAATAAATAAATCTTAAAAAAAAAAAAAAAAGTCCAATCATTGTGTTCTGCATGAAGAACTAGAGGATCGGTCGTCCATAAGGAGACCGGGTCAACCCTGTATTGGCCAAGGTAGACAACATTTTAAGGCTGCTACAAGGTCCTTGGGATGTGGGCGCGTAAATGCAACTATTAGCAATTAACACCACCCTCAAATTGACTTCTGGATCTAACTTAAAAAGACTGAAGCTGTAAGTCTAGAAATTGAGGATAAAGGTACCTTCTAATATTCCTCACAAGAAAGGTTCACAAAACCACTGTTCTAAGGGATCTGACAACAGAGTCATAAAAGATATCCTTGGGTCCTCCCTGGTGGCTTGAGGGGTTAAAGAGCAGTACTATGAAGTTATCCGCAGCTACTGCAGCATGAGTTTGATCTCGACCAAGGAGGTGATTCACATGACGCAGCAGACCTCTCCTGACCCGCCCACTGCTCCCCTCAGCAGTATATTTAGTCAGTCTGCCTGTTCTGCTCCCCACTCTATCTCTGGTGAAGCCTCTCAGAGGCTGCACCTCAGTCCCTGCACTTCTGGCCTGTACCCCAGGTCTTATATGCACAAATAAATAAAACCTTAAAAAAAAAAGATATCCTTGCGCCTTAGGAATTCTTTGCCAGCATAGGAGTCCTTCTCATAAGGCAGAGAAATGTGAGATTAATGGGTAAAATATCATGTTCTTTATTAAGTGGTTTTCTTTTCCAAGCATGACATTATATTATTATTTGACTTTCTCTGTACACTAAGGGGTGGAGGTGGCTCATCCTCTAGGGAAAAAAAAATTCTTTGTGCCAAAGAAGGAAGGTAATTTCTCTTCTGGCTCCTCCTCCCTGCAATGTTCTCAGGAAACACCTGCTTCCCAAAGAGACACACACACACCTTGGTGTGAAGAGGCAACTTCACGTGGTTCATGAATAAACAAAAGTCTGTGGCCGCACTTTATGTCAAAAGATGTTGGTTTTTGTGAACATGTTATAAAGTTTCTCTTTCGTGTAAATCATTTCAGTGGAGGGAGGTTAGTAGATGAAAAGAAAACAGAACAATTGATAGATGGATATGCCAGAAATGAAAAATGTAGTCCATGAGTGAAAGGAAGTCCGAATTAGTAAAACTGTTCAAAATGCGTTTTTTTTAAAAACGAGTTTATAATATGTATTTTATCTTTTTCCTGATCAAGAGGAGTAAGCTTGGTCATACCAGAAATAAGTCACAATAGGATAGCAGGACTTCCCTTGCCTATGGAAAGTCTGAACATGAATAGTAGTCTTGGCATGAAAAGAGTAACTAGTCAGTTCATATAAATACTGGATGCAACTAAAGAATTTGAGAGAACCCAGTAGATTCTCCATTGCCCTGAGAAATCTTAAGAGTTGCTTCAATGTAAAATGAGAGTGGGTTTGCGGCTTCACTGCACAAGCGGTAACACCTGCACTGCAATTTCTTGTGTTCATGCCAACCTTTGCAGGCGGCATGAAGAACTGGCAAAGAAGCCCCACCCTTCCAGCCCTTACCAAGCGAGAGGCCTCTGGCCCAGTGTTCTCAACTAGGAAGCCAACAGCTTTGTGGTCCCGGCTGGCCCAGAGGCAGGATTCAGAAGAGGAAGCCAGGTCTGCAGACGCAGATGCAGAGGACAGAAGGGGAAGGCAAGTATTGGTTAGAAAAGGCAGTAGAGTTGGAGGGAAAAAAAAAGCAACAAAGTCAGGAGGAAAAAGAGTAATACTAGAGAACAATGCATGCTTCTGGCTGCAGAGGGAGTTTAAAGCATGGTTATAAGGTCCACGGAGATCTGGGGTCCACTCTTATTAAGGCATAACCTTACTGATACCATATATCTCAGTGTCTCCATCTGTAACTCAGGTATAATACTCATAGGCTGCTGTGATAGAGATGCAGTCTGGCTAAATAAAGATTGAGCAGTAAGGGAGCCTCCCTGGTGGCGCAAGGGGTAAAAGCACAGCACTATGAAGCTGTCCACAGCCATAGAAGCATGAGTTTGATCCCAGGCCAGGGAGGTGACCCACATGGTGTGGCAGACCTCTCCTGACCTGACCACTGCTTCCCTCAGCAGTGTATTTCAGTCGATCTGCCTGTTCTGATTCCCACTCTGTTTCTGGTGAATCCTCTCACTCCCTGCACCTCTGGTCTGCACCCCAGTTCTTGGATGCATAAATAAACCTTTAAAAAAATAAATAAATAAGGCTGAGCAGTGAGGCTGCAGGGGACCAACAATGCAACTGATGCTAACCTCAACCACAGATGCTAGCCTGTCAGTGGGATAATGATGCTTCTGAATGAGTTTGGGAAAGATTAAAGAAGTTAACTAAGAAAAGCACTTAGGTCACTGCACTGCTCACAGGAAGATATCAATATTGATGTCTTGAGAGTATGGTAAGTCATTTCCCACAGAAGGGACCCTGGCAGAAAGAAGACAGGAGTGAGGTCAGTGTGAAATCCTGACTGCTCTGATCTCAGAGCTCAGTGGTGCACACAGTCAGGCCCAATGTTGGAAGCAATCAGCACTCACCTTCCCCGACCTGCACAACGAAGGGACTCTTAGGAATGGTGTCCCCAGCAAAAGACACCTTGACCACGTGGGGACCAGGCTGCACTGGCTTGTACACACATCGATACATCTGGTTTCCTTTGTCTTCCACGAGCAATTCCACAGTGTTCTTCCCCTGGGGATCTTCCACCTCAACAATAATATCACCCACACCAGCACCTATGAGAAAGCAAACATCCCAGGAGCTCAAGTCACCCTCTCAGAAAGCTCACTGTTGGGGAGTACAAAGGCAGATACAAAATTCACACTGCAGGAGACAGGGAGGCCTGTGGTGGTGGTGGTGTGTTGGGGGGCGGTGGGTGGTGGGGTGAGAGGTGGGACTGGGAATTAACGGTGGAACTCTCTTTTTTCACCAATTCTAAATTTTCTACATAACAAAGTTGCTTAATTCAAGAATAATGTCTTTTTTCTCTCTCTCTCTCTTACAGGACCTAGATAGGGTTCTGTCTAGTAGATGATTGTTTTTATTAAAAAATTTTATTACCGTAACACTGGTCTATAACATTATATAGGTTTCAGGTGTATAGCAATATATTCAAACATCTGTACATATTACATTATAATCACCACTCAAAGTCTAGTTTCCAAGTAGATGACTCTTAAAACTTAGTTTCTTTGGAACATTTTAAATTAAGTCAGGAAAGAACACAGAAATTGATTGATTATTATTAATAATTAAAGCCAAGCCTGAGTTAGAGGATTTAGAGAAGAAAAGCTGTTTCTTAAAAATCTAAAAATATAACCAACAAATGTGAAAACACCTTTTTGTTTCTGGAGGCTTGATTTACAAAACCCAAGGTCAGGCATCCCAATCTTTTGGGGTTCTTATCTCAAGCTTTGGAAGAAGGCCTGGCCAGAGAGGGGAGGCACCGCACCTGCTGTGTAGATGTCAAAGTAGGTGGGCTTATTGGCGATGTTTCCTGCAACCTCCACGCCTGGGCCTTTTGCAGTGACTTTACTGGCATCACCCTGGGCCTTGTCAACGTTCACCTCAAATGGACTCTTGGAGATATGCTGTCCTGCAAAGAGGACTGTGACCTGCAAATGACAAATGTGAGAGATAATCACCTCTTGCCCAGCAAGATTACCATATCAAACTACATAATTGGTAATCTTTTCCATCTCCTCTATTATCAACGCAAAAGTGTCTGGAAGTCACTGCTTAAGTAGCCTGAATGGGACTCCAACCTTGCTCCAGCAGTCATGCTATTGGGTCTGGAATATCATGAAAATCAGATGTGTTTAACCTCTTGGTAAAACAGGACAAATACTACACTTGAATCTCTAGACATTGGACCTTTTCGGGGAGCTGCAGAAAGGAGGTCACTGTTGTCCAGAATGTAATGCACAGTTCCTGGCTTGCAAATCCATTTTCAAGAAACCAGGATCAATCTCAGGTACATGGATGTGAGACGCAGCACAGATTTTTACCTAAAACTTGAGTGAGAGTTCTTAAATTTCAAATTTTAAGAGATATTGGTTGGATTTCATATGAACTGAATAAATTAATTGCATTATGAATGTTCTCTTCAGATTTATTTCCCCTCAAATTCATGATGTTCATATGGGTATAAGAGAAATTAAGGCTACAGTTCCAAGTGAATTCACGAAAGCCCGAGATGGTGAGTGTAGTCTAATCTTAAAATCGTGACACACTGCACAGAGATGTATGTGCTATTAAAGGCCCCCTACCCCCAAATGAAGGGGACATTCCTGGAAACTGCCACTCTCCCACAAGACCCCCTGACCCATGGACCTATTTGCCACTGGAACGGCAACTCCAACTGAATGTAAATACTACTGATAAAAGGAGCTTTAGGCTGGAACCTACATATTTCTCCATGTTCATGATTGGGCCACTGGCCTCCACTACGGTCAACTAGCCTTCTCCGTACTCAGGCATTAAAACTGACAGACCCTCAACAGTACCCCAATGGTGAAAACTTAGGAAAAGAATTAAAGACAAAAATGCATTGTTTAGCATCTATATTATAGGCCTTAGCTATAACCATTCATTACCTCAGTGGAGTTAGAAATATCTATGACACTGCTAAGAACTTAGTCAATTCAACCAACTGACCAATCAACTTGGTTATATTAGCCAATATCTCAAGATAGATTTGCAGAAACTTCACATTTTCTTTGATAAGTATGAATACTTTCATCATCATCAGAAAAGAAAATGAAAAGTTAAGAAAATAAGTCTTCCTCCTAAGACATCCTTGTTCCACACAAGTCCAGAAAAGCAATCCAGGAAGCCTCATCTTACTTTGTGCAGCCCAGTGACCTTAGGCAAATATTCCACAGAGTACGTCTTGTTCTTGTCACTGTCAGGGGTCACTTGTGCCTAGGACAAAAGATGAGTGACAGTTATAAAAGGTGCTGGGTGTAAGTAAGTAAAAACAGTGCCATGTCAACCAAAGTCCTGCAGCAAGCAGCCAGGTGGGCCAGGAACCCTGGAGGTGCTGGCTATTTCCTGTCCCATACTCCTTCCAGGAGAGACACAACCTCAAGTCACAGACCCAAAATCACCTAACATCAAGGTATAACCAAGTCTCCACTGTCTTAGGGCTAGAACTCTCTAGGCAAGAGAGAATATGAAGCAACTTACACCTTTATTGGCTTCAGTGGTTTCTGAATGTTTAAGAAATGCCAGGTACAGCAGCAGGTACCAAAAACAAAACAAACAGCAAGCCAAGAACAACCCCTGCCCCTTGGAGGAAATAAACAATATGCCAGCAAACTTAGTGTTCAGATGGTGATAAGCACTAGGAATAAAATATAAGTGAACAGCATTTGCAAAGACCCTAAGACAAGAACCAAAACACGGTCAGTGTGGGGAAAGAACATGGCAAGAATCACTTCTTATTCTGGCCCTTTCTCTCAAAAACCTCACCCCACAGGCCTTTGCTAAATTCCATCATGCTTTCTTTTATTAAACATTATGGCCTTGGGTATCAATGTATGTTTCAAGGCACAGCCCTTCACTTTAACTACTGTAGTACTCGGGATCTTTTTCGTTAAAAAGGTTTTAGTTGTGAGCGTTCATGAGGAAATTGGATCTATAGTCTCTGGCTTTGTAACAAGCCCCCAAACACCATGAGATGCTGGCAAGGGTGGCAGCTTTCTTCAACATACCTCCTCTTTGTTCCCTTCAGGGTCTTCCACAAACACCATCACGTCTCCTTGCCCAGCACTGATGGTGTCCACGGTGAACTTGGCTGGCTGCTTCACCATGTTTCCAGTGGGCTCAATTCCTGTCATGGTTCACACAAGCATTATTTGTGAGACTAGATCCCTAGATAGGCTGCCACCCACCAATGTCTCTTTTGAGGAACTTAGAGTGGGACCCAGCCCTGCAGCTACCATATAGGACACAGGCACAAACAGCCATGACAACAAACAGCTGATCCAATAGGTGGGATTTTGTCTTTATTATTTAAGCAACATATAATTATGAACTATTCAGAGAAATTCAATCAGAAGTGCAAACAAAAAAAAACCATGTGGAGGCTAGCACTGGGGCTTGCTGTGGGAGGTGACATGAGGAAAGAGGAATGAGGTGAGGGAGGATGGCTCATTTTTCACTAAAGGACATTTGGTATTATTTAAAAATGACTACAGAATTTATGCAGTTATTATTTTTTTAGTATTCTGAGATGACTGAGCAGAGTTTAGAGATAGATTCATAAAAGTATAGTAATAGCTTTTTATCCAGTTCTCCACATAGTTACACCATATATAACTTTAGTACATTTCCACCCCCATGGGGTCCTCAGAGTGTCCCTCTGTAGTCATCCTTATTTCCCCTCTATTTCTACCTTCTCCTTATCCCTGATAACGAATATTCTGTTCATCTCTATAATTTTACCATCTCCAGAATGTAAGATAAATAGGATCACTCATTATATAACCTTTTGGACTTGGGTTTTTCCAATAAATGTAATTTTCTATATAGATTCATCCGGGTTGCTGTCTATATTGATAGTTCTTTTTTATTACTGAGTAATATTCCATGATATGAATGCACTAGTTTGTTTAACCATTCAGTCATCAAAGGACACCTGGCTTGTTTCCAGTTATCTATTACCGATAAAGCATAAACATTCATGCACAGGTTAGGTTAGAATACCATTCACCTACCAAGGGACACCTGGCTTGTTTCCAGTTATTTATTACTGATAAAGCTGCTATAAATATTCATGCACAGGTTAGAGTAGGATAAACACCTGGGTGCAGTTGCCAGGTACTCTGATAGTTGCATGTTGAATTCCTTTTAAGAAACTGCCAAACCGTTTTCTGGAGTGACTATACTATTGTACATACCCACCAGCAATGTCAGAGTGATTCTGGTCCAGTTTCTTTGCATCCTTGCCAGCAGTTGGTGTCACCATGACTTTTAATTTTAGCCATTCCCAAATAAGTATAGTGGTTTTTTCAATTTGCATTTCTCTAACAGTCAATGATATGGAATTTTTTTCCCATGTGTCTCATTACCATTTGTATATCTTCTTTCATGAAATCTGACTTCTCATCCTCTCCTTTTATGGATCATGGTTTTGATGTCAATTATAAGAATTCCTTTACCTAGTACTACTAGATCCCAAAGAGTCTCCTCTGTTTCCTTTCTGAAAATTTTAGAGTTAGATGTTATACATGCCTGTGATCAATCTTTACTTAATTTTTCATAAAGAGTGAGAATTTGGCGGGGTGAGGGTGGACTATGTGTTGAACAGCCTCCTTTCCTCCACTGACATATTCTTGTACCTTTGTCAAGGCTTACTTGTGCTTTTATTTTTTTTTTTTTTTTAAGATTTATTTGTTTGTGCATACAGAACTAGGCTACAGGCCAGAGGCTCAGGGGCGGCAAGAGGCTTCACCAGAGACAGAGTGGGGAGCAGAACAGGCAGATCGACGAAGTACACGGCTGAGGGGAGCAGCAGGTGGGTCAGGAGAGGTCTGCCATGCCATGTGGTCACCTCCGGGGCAGGTGGGACTCGAACTCATGTGGAAGTGGCTTTAGCTTCTTAGTGCTGCACTTTAACCCGCTGCGCCACCAGAGAGGGCCTAGGGCCTACTTGTGCTTATTTGTGTGGTTTTCTTGGTGGTGGGAGCTTCTTATTTGTTGCGAAAGATTAGATTCCCCATGTGGTCTTTACTGGAATTCATGGGGGTGAGGTCAAGTTTTTTGGTTTTTTTTTTTCCCCCTGTGGCATTTGGCTGGAATAGAAAAGTCCTGCCTTGCTAGGCTGCCCTTCCCTGGCCTTTTGGACAAGGATCTGGCTCTGATTGGGACTTTGTGTCCATATAGCCACTGGTATTTCCAGGTTGTCATTTTCTTCAGCACCAAGTCTGGGATACCAGGAGCAAATATCCATCAAACACCTCTCTACTGTCTCAGCCCTTGGGTCCTGAGGTCCCTGGCTGATATTCCTTATTTTTCAGTCACCCTATGGTTGTCTAGGGGTTTCAGCTGTACTCAGCAGAAAGAATTAGGAAAAGTGTTTTGACTTTACATTCCCAGAAGTAGAAGTTTAATCAGACACTCCACCACTTACAGTGGCTTGATTGACAGATTTTTAACTCTATGATGACACAACAGTGTTTGGCATTCAGTAGGCATTGTACTTTGAATTTGTAGTGAGGGATCCTGTTTTTGCATTTTGCAGTCATAGTATTCAATGTAGACATGAGATATTTGACTTTATTATAAAATAAGCTTTGGATAAAATAATTTTGCCTGCTGAGCAAGTTTAAGGTAAGGTTATATTAAGTTAGGTAGCTCAAATATGTTAAATGCATTTTCATCTTAACCATATTTTTAACTTATAATGAGTTTATCAGGACACAGCTGCATTATAAGTTGGTGAAGAATAGTATTGCTTTTCTTAAAAAGTTTATCACAGAGAATTCCAAACCTACACAGACAACTACCTATCGCCTTGTTTGACAGCTATCACCTCAAGACCTGTCCCATTTCACATCCTTGTTCCCACCTCTTCCCTCCAGTTTTATTTTGATACAAACCCAATTCCTCATAAATTTCATTCATAAATATTCACTATGTATCTTCAAAAGATTTTTCAGAATATCCACATCAAAAAATTAGGGAAGTCCACAGGGATTACAACTAAATGGAAAAAGGCACAAAATGGTGTAAAAATAAACTATTATATTATTTAAAAAATTAACAATTCCGTTCAGCAAGTGGTGCTTGGAAAACTGGGAAGCTACATGCAAAAAAATGAAACTAGATCACTGCCTCACTCCAGTCACAAAAATCAACTCGAAGT
>NW_004567105.1:55323802-55389835 GCF_000260355.1 Condylura cristata
ATAAAATAAATATTAAAAAAATTAACAATTCCTTAGTCAGTATTCAAATTTCAAATTATTAGTGTCTTTTTTTTTTAATGTCATTTTAAGTAGGATCCAAATTAGGTTTACATAGCAAGTAAAATTACAGCTTGTTGCTAAGTCACCTTGCAGGTAGATTTAATCATACCTCAAAAACAGAGAAACAAAGGATCAGACAAAGTCCAAACCCTAGAAATCTGACCACAGAATTGCCAGAGAGGTGGAATGAAAGTGGAGAGCATAGGGGACCCAATAGACTCTAGGTGCCCTGCTAGTGGGTGTGGTGACACACATGAGAAAGAGGTGTGACCCTAACGCTCTGAATCATATAGTGTTGTAAACAAGTTTTTAAAAAAAGTCTTGTGAGGCTCTCCCAGGTGGCGCAGTGGGTGAAAGCACAGCACTGAAGAGCTAAAGCCACTTCCGCATGAGTTCAAATTCCCGCCTGCCCCGGAGGTGACCACATGGCATGGCAGACCTCTCCTGACCCGCCCGCTACTCCCCTCAGCAGTGTACTTCATCGATCTGCCCACTCTGTCTCTGGTGAAGCCTCTCGCCGCCCCTGAGCCTCTGACCTATACCCCAGTTCTGTATGCACAAATAAATAAATCTTAAAAAAAAAAAAAAGTCTTGTGAATCTCATTTAATCTCTAGATTTCTCTCCATCTCTTCTTTCCTTTGTCACTAGTTGGGACATTTGCTACTATATCTGCATTTGTATTAGTTTTTGGATAGTTCAGTTTAAGAAAAATAAGTGGTAGACTGCTCTATAACAAGATAATGCTCACACAGTTGGACAAGAAATGCAAATAGATGAAAATATCTAGTTTCTTTCAGCATGAAAAAAAGGCTGGAAAGGAAAACTTCAGGTGTTGAAGGAAGGAATGAGAGTGAGAGTTGAAAAGTGAGACTTTCTGTTTTTATTTTCTACATGTTCCATTTGCTAAAAACTTACATAATCATCAAGTCAATTAACAAACACAACTGCCTACTCATAAATGCCTTCTCTGCCTGGTTCCAAGAACCTGAGAAACAACTTAATCGCTAGCTTATTCCAGCCTCAGGCTAGATCTCATCTACCTGGCTAAGTGTGTCTGGTTAGAAGGTCCAGTCGCACCCCATGTTCCGTAAACTCCCCCGATCTATGCTTATCACGCAGAGACAACTGTTCCATGAGATTGCTCAGGAGGGCTGCCACAGGCTTGCTATGCAGTGCATATGCAACACAGAACACATACCTTGGGAAAAGCTTCTGTTTCACTCATGGGTGAATGAATGTGTTCAGCATACCTAACCCTGCAAGCGAGCCCCCTCCACAAAGATCTGCTCATGGCTTCAGGTTTGTTTCCCTCACCTCTGCCCTCTCCCCTTTTAACCCACTGGACTAAGCAAGACAGCTTCATGAATGACTCTGCCAGCACCTACCAGCTAGTAATTACAATCTGGCTCACATCTGAAAATATAAAGTGTTCAAACCTTTTATAAACTAATGTTTTCTCACCCTTGGCTCAGTTGGTAGAAATGAAGCAATGTGGCCACACAGAAGAGAAAGAACTGTCCCTGTTCTTTCCTCATCACAGAACAAGGACGATATCTGAAAGCATGTCCCTGTGGCCTCACAAGTGCTCTTGCTCCCTGAACTATTACATCTTCCTACTTAAGAAAGGAAAAAAAGTCAAACATAGAATTATCAGAGGATTCAGCAATTCCACTTCTATTCCCATGTTCACAGCAGCACTCTTCGCAGTAGCTAAAAGGTAGAAGCAACCCAAATGTCTGCTGACAGAAGAATGAATAAACAAAACTTGGCAAATACATACAATGCAGAATTACTGTTTTTTAAAAGGAATGAAAGTTTAAAACATAGAACAACCCAAGGAGCTTTGACAATATTACACTAAATGAAGTAAGCTAGACACAAAAAGATAACAAATATTGTATGATTTCACTTATATAAGGTACCTAGAATAGGCAAAGCCAGGTAAGTGGAATGGTGGTCAACAGGGTCTGGGGGAGGGACAAACGGAGATTTATTGTTCAGTGGACACAGTTTCACTTTGCGAAAATGAAAAAGTTTTCTAGATGAGTAGTAGCATGGGTCACATAACATGGCGGAAGTTTCTTTTTTTTTTTAAGAATTCATTGTATTTTTTTTTAATTTTTAAAATTTTTTATAGTAATAGTTATTTTTACATCATTTTGTACATTTTTTCCCATCTCAATTGTAATCCCTGTGGGTTTCCCATCACCGAGTCACCCATGTGCCATCACCATAGTCCCGTGCATTTCCCACTTCCCTCCCCCCCTCCCCCGCCCCGTTTTTGATCCCATTCCCCACTCCACCCCCACAAAATGTCTCTGGTATACGGCTTTCATTCTTCTTATTTTCTCGCATGGCGGAAGTACTTAATGTCAACCAATGGCGCCATTAAGTGATCAAAATTGTGGATTTTGTGTTATACATATTTTACCACAACAAAGAAATGCAACACCTATGCATACATGCATATGAACACATGTGTGTATGTATAGATAAGGAAAACAAAGGTATGTGCCCCAAACAGCACAATACTTACAAAAAAAGGCAGATGAAGGAAATGACAATGACAAGGCTACATTCCTGAACTCTAGCAAGTGGTCGTTTTTTTAGGGAAAAAAAAAAACCACCGTAAAAGGAAACCATGCCACACTAACAATGGGGAAATGGACAGCCAGTGATAAGGTTACTGCAAACAAACATCTTATTGCTTTATTATAATCCATTTCACTGATTTTGCTGAGAGATTTCTTCAGTTCTTTGAAGTCTGTCTGCCACTAAGAAAGCATAAATTTTAGAGATTCCTTATTGTAGCCACCACCTTTGGCATGACTTAGAGAAAGCAAGCATACACAGGCCAACCTTTAAGCGACGGCAAATGAGTCCCCAGTCCCGACATAACACAAATAATTGCACAGGCCACACCTCATTGCCAAGGGAACTTCAACTGGCAAATGGGTTTGTTCCAGAACTATCAGGTTCTCTTGATTGGTTTAAGTCACGCTAAAAGGACAGAGGAGAACCTGGTCACCCGGACTGAGAATGGCACTTGGTCAGCAGCACTGCCCTGGGCCTGCAGCAACTCGGACGAAGCCAACACCATGTAGGGCAATGCTGTCTCCAAGGCAATGAGTATGCAGAACATTCTACAAGACGAGTGCTCTCGACACCACAAAAAGTCCATATCATTTTAAAAACTGGGAAAATTATTCCAGATTAAGAGAATCTAAAGAAAAACAACAAACATGTAGGTGAATCTTAATCAAATCTTGATTTGTGAAACAACAAAAACTATAAAAGAATTTTAGGACAATAGGGAAAACTGAATATAAGGTGGTTATAGCTGATAAAAATTATTAATTATCTTATGTGGGTTAATGTGTATTGTACTAAATGCTTCTATTCTTAAGGGGAACTTGCTGGCATATTAAGGAACGAACTGTCACCACACCTGCAATACTTTTCAAACAATTTAAAAATCATCTTTCTCTCTTTCTCTCACACACACACACACCATACACACACAAAAAAACTTTTAAAATGGTAGAACTGCTGACTCTCAGAGAGGATCTGCAAAATGTTTTGTGTCTAAAGATGATCCTAATTGTAACTATGAAAATTAAGAAATAAGGGCCATCTCTGGTGGCATAACGGGTTAAACACAGCACTATGGAACTGGCCACAGTCACTGCAGCATGAGTTCGATCCCTGGCCAGTGAGGTGACCTACATGGAACAACAGACCTCTCCTGTCTCACCTGCTGCTCCCCTCAGCAGTGTACTCTGTCATACTGTCTGTTCTGCTCTCCACTCTGGTGAATCATACCACCCCAGCACCCCAGTTCAGTATGCATAAATAAATCAACCTTTAAAAAAAATTTAAGAAAGAAAATGCACTTCTTCCTCTCCGCATAGGGCATGAGTTATACCTCACTGCTAATCTTTACCAGGAACCACACTAAGCTGAAATGCAACAATTTTCCTTAAATACCTAGTGTGCTAGAAATCAAGTACCACCCAGAACACCAAATGCTTCAAAATGCCCTCCACCTGGCATACAATTCTGAGCAGAACAGTTCCCTCAGCTGCCTCAGAGATTATAAACAGGATGTCTTAGCAAGGAAGTGTCTGCCAGGGGTTAACAATAGTTCCTGCCCCATCTGGAAAAGTGAGGCAGCTGTGCATAACCAACGGAAAATGACTCAGCAGCCAGATGACCCAGGCTTCTGCCTGACTCCCACTGCTGACTTTGGGGATCTGGGTTGAGACTCTGAGTAAAACAGGTTTCTGGTTCTCATCTGAAAAATGGGAACATTGTCTCAAGGTTACTCAACTAAAATCACAAAGCAACAAACTCATTATTGCCATGACGTTAAAGCAGCAGCATTCCTTAAAGCTTTAGATACCTAAGGCAGAACAAGATGGCCATACATGTTTCATACAAATATTTCAGATAAAAAACATCTGAGTAAGGAGGCCAGGGAATCTCTAAGGATTAAACTTACATATTCCGAGTCAAGAACCTTCCTCCTGAAACCATATCATAATCTGCAGGAGATGAGGACAAGCCGCAAATCCAACATGATTTGGATTTACCTACCTCTGCCATAGGCCCTGGCTTTCTTAGGGTTGAGCTTGGGTTTAAGAGGAGCCCCTGGCTTGAGCTTAGCTTTGGGGAACTGGGACAGGTAAGTCATCACCGAGTGCTCATCCACATCCGGGTGAATAATTTCTTCAGGAGTGATGACCTAGAAGAGTAACAAGGTACATGAACACCAGAACACATCACTTTGCAACTAGTGGAGTTTTTGTAAAATGTCTCTTAAGCCAGACACTACAAATGTGAAATAATTGAGTCAGCTTCTCCATTAAGTGAAGTTATATTTAATTGGCACACTAAGATCTGTGTCTTTAACTTTTTAGAGGTGTCATCATTCTCTTTAGAAGTGGGGACTGTTTTCAGGCAGTTCTGTATGTAAGTTCTAGAGGGTTCTAGGAGGGACAGAAGCTACATCAGGTAAAGAGGGAGAAACAAGAAGACATGGGATTAGAGCATAATGCAAGATGGCACCAAGATAAGCCAGTCTTTCTTTACTCATCTAGCCAATGTTGATGTCTGTCAACTCACCCACCAATAAAAATGGACAATGCAGTAAATATAAGCCATGTGATCTTGTTGCAGACTGAACATTTGTGTCCTCCCATACACTGAAGCCTTAACCCCCAGTGTGACAGTAGCAAGAGGTGTGATCTTAGGGCAGTAAATGGAAATGCAGTCACAGTGGGGTTAGCCTGGAAAAAGTTGAAGATCAGATCTCTCTCCCCACCATATGAGGACAGAGAAAAAAGGTGGACAGCCTACTCCTGTTCCTGTCAACAAGTCAGAGGACGGGCCTTACCCCATACTGCCTGCCCTTCGACCTTGGACTTCTCAGGCTCTAGGACTGAGAAATCAGTCTCTTGTTGGAGTCATGTTGTTAAGGCAGTTTGAACTAAGGTAGGTTTCAATATATTAGAAGGCATTTCTTAAAGTGGGGAGGGCATGAATTTTTCCCAACATGCAGTGAGAAGCAGGAGTATCAGTTAAGTTATGGATAATCCAAGCTGGACAGGTGGCCTCCCTGAAGGTATCACAGCCTCCCTCCTACCACCTGTCCAGTCCTAGGAAACACCACCAAAAATCTTCCTGCACCACATCCCTCCAACAAAGGAACTGGGACTCCAAGTCACACCTTGGACACAGAGAGCTCAGTTTCATGGACAAGGTTAACAAAATGCAGATGAACAACAGATGTATCTAGCTTCCTTTACCCTGTGGTAAAAAGCAATGGAAAACACTCTCATGATTAGCCTGCAGCAACAAATTAGCTGCAGGGTTTGAATCGTGGCCTTTAATATGTTCCATAAAATGGAGAATGTACGTTGATTTGGCATTTCTTCCAGGCAGCTCCTTCAACAACTTTACAGTGCCAACATTACACGTACGTCAAAAGGAGATGGTTTTAGGTTCAAGAGCAGATGAAAAACATACTACACCACTTCCTGAGGATGGAAGACTCAAGAAACGGGCCATGAAGCAGAGACATGGTGCCAAAACCAAACCAAAGAAACATAGAGAAGGCCCTTTAAAAACAAAACAAAACAAAAAAACCTCTCAAGGGATTCTTTTACAAAATACCCTGAACTCAACTCTCAACACCAACCTAAAGCTTGTCAGAATCTGCAGTAAGTCACCCATTCCAAGGCCTTGATTGCCCACAATTCTGACCAGGGCTTTGAATAAGAGAGTCAGGGTAAGTTTTTTTTAGACAATTTGGAAGGGCCTCCTAGACTGGACCTCAAACAAACAATGTGGCTCCTTCAGCTGGTATCCAAGACTTAATCAATTTCCAAGATCTCCTGGTTGATTCCTTGGGTAGGATTATGGATAATACAAATTCTTCCACAATTTCCACTAATGGTAGGTTATCCTGTTTTCTATATATATATATATATATATATATATATATATATATATTTTTCTAAGTCCAGTGACTTTCCTTATGATGTTGGATGTTTTTCAACATTTAAATTTAAATAGGTAAAAATGTTGTCAAATAATGGCAATTCTTTGTGTTTCAACCTAGTCATTAAGGTTCTCATTTACACTCTGATGTCTAAAAATAATCTTAGAGACCCCTGGTACCAAAATATCAGAAAATTTCCCAGATGTGATAAAGAATAAGGATTTTGAGTCGATGTACAAGCACCTAAGTCAATGGGAGCCCATTATTATAAGTAGACTGAGGGAGCTGAAAGCGTGCCACAGGCAATGGTGGGAAGCTGGTGCCAAGGAGGCCAGACAGGCATCCTGACAGATTCAAAAAGGCATCCAAAGGGTGCCAGGACAAGCTGGAGTGTGGAAAGGGCCTTGGCATGACACGGCAAGCTTACGCATGTATACCTGGGGGACACCCAGCCAGTCGTCGGCCTGCTGCATAGCTTCTCGTGCATTATCCACAGGCTTTCGTGGATCCCAAGATTCCCAGTCTGGGCATAAACCTGTTAACATGAGACGTAACATAAAGATGCTGTTAGTTGAAGCTGATAGAAGAAATTAAAGGGTGTCTTGTACCTAAACTAAACCCATTTGGCTTCTTAATTCATAGAACAACTTCTTTCAAAAATCTTAGTGAATTATATACTTTATGGTCAAAAAGTATCATGGATATGAGTATGACAAGATGGAAACTATTCTGAGACATCTCCTTCAGGTTGTTTATCTTCTTGTATCAATGTACCTTAAAGCTAGGAGGATATCAGTAAATAAAATTGTTATAAAATTGTTCGGACCCAGTACTATTTTTTTAGGAGAGATTTTTCTTACTTCTGTACTCTGGTCACCAAATGTGTACTCTGGTCACCAATATAACTGACTACTTAGAGATAACATATGACAGGTTAAAGGTCCAGTCACTCAAGGCCCTATCTCACAGGTTAGCTGTGATTCCAGGTTCTCACCTGTGCTTCTAATCTACTGGTTATAGATTAAAGGTTCCCACAACTCCCTGCTCAGGTTGGATTACTTGTTAGAGTGGGTCACAGAACTCAGGAAAACTGTTTACTTATTGGATTACTACCTTATTGTAAAGGGATACATTCAGAACAGAAATGCACAAAGAAAGGTATAGGAGAAGGGACAAGACCTCTCCACACATAGCACCCCACCAGGATCCCCACATGTCAGCCAACATGGAAACTCCTAGAATTTGTCATTGAGGGATTTTTATGGAAGCTCCATTATATGGGCATAACTGATTAAATCATTAGTTGCTGATAACCAGCTTAACCTCTAGTTCCTGAGATTAGAAGATTAGGCTGAAAGTTCCAAGAGCCTCTGCTCATGTAGTTGGTCTCCCTAGAAAACAGACCCCATCCTGGGAGGCTTCTCAACAGCCACTTCATTAACATAAGCTCACATGTGGTTGAAAGAGCTGGCTGTGAATACCAAAAACACCTTTACCATTGCTTCTACCATTTAGGAATTTCTAAGCATTTTAGGAGGTCTGTGCCAGTATCACAACCCTGAATATATCTAAAAAAATCCTGAATATATCTAAAAATCTGGCCTAGCAATGAAGGTTAAAACCTAGAATTAACTTTTAAAACTTTGTAAGCAAAGAAATACAAGGCTGGAGTAAAAACCTCCAGGTTTAAACTAGAAATAGGTGACCTAAAATGCATCTGTGGGTGGATGCAAGTAAGTGGGCACTGAGAAATGAACTCTTGCTGCTGAGCTTTGAATTTGCTGGATGACACCAGCTTCTAGGCTCTCAGGAAGAATGGAGACCCAGAGTCAGCTCTCTTCCCGAGCCCACTGACACTGGCCAGGTCTGTTTGAGCATGTTGAGAACCACTAGCTTGCTGAATACGAATGTACCCAGTACACACAGAGCATGCAGTAAAGGGAGAATATGACCACTAGCACTTCTTTTTTATGAAAAACAATTTTGGGGTGTATCTAAACACAGGCTTGGGTTTTTGTATTGCGCGTATTCCAACAAACTACCCATAAATCTAAACGCTCAGTAAGGATAATTACTACGTTGGTAGACAGTCAACTACTCGGAAGAGGAACCCATGAGGGTGGAAAAGACTCCAACTGGATCCTGATCAAGTACTGTTTCACAGTGATACAGAAAGAAAAGGGGAAGAAAGCCATATATAGTCAACCCAGTGGGTAATATAAATGGGTACTTTCCACTTAATGGAAGTTTTCAGACTTTCATGCCAAGCCATCTAAGAGGGCTACATATTTCTGCCTTAAGACAAAAGCAACTAGAGTCCAACTGTGGGAAGAAGTAGGGTATTGGAATTTGAAATTAAACCCAAGGCCAGCTCCAAACACTAAGGCCATCATTGTGTGAGTAAATATCTGAATTTGAGGCTTACATAAGTCTATGGATACACTATAAAACCTGTCATCAGAAAGATAGACATTTTTAGTTCCTTTTACTGTCTTTCAATGGGCCAGAACACTCATACAATGACTGCATGAGAACTACACCAACCACAGCAAACCTAATTTTCCTGTTGACAGCTAAGAGGTTTTGGGGACCCACACATCCCCACACACCCCCATGGCTATGAGGCAGCCGTGGTCACTCACCTGGAGCACAGCTGTCCACGAGGGCGCCCAGGGCTTTGCCGTCTTGCCAGTTCTGGTTAAAGTTGGTGATAGGCAAGTAGGGGATCTTGTTCTGAATCCATCCCAGCAACCTCTGTTTTGGCGTCTGCTTTTTAGCATCGTCATCCCCTTCATCTTCCCACACGGGCATGGAGATGGAATAGTGGAGGATCAGGGTCCACACCAGGCCCAGAATGAGCTTCAGGTTCCCATCTACAATGGCTTTGCTATCTGGGGAGAGAGGCACAGGCTTGTCATTCCTCTGGCTTGCACATGTGTGGATCACACTCTGTGAAAAAGGGAATGAAGTCCTCATCTGTTAGAGAGCCAAACTAAGCTATCAGAGAGGGACAGGATGCCATGCTGGAATTTGCTTCAAAATACATGCAGGTGAGATTAGACAAAATAATATTCCAAAATGTTAACTGTGTCATCAGATCATGGCAATGCACTTACACTGTCATCTTTTACTTCTGTGTGTGTGTGAAATATTCTATAGTAAAAAGAGCTTTTAAAATGTAAAGAAATCACTTTAGAAATACATATAATAGAAAGTGGTGGTTGCATTCCAGAAATAACCACCTTGCAGGTGTATATGGGCCGCCAGATACATGTGTATACATGTAAGTATATGCATTTGCTGTCTGAATTTATATTACCTTATCCAATGAGACCGGCAATTTTTCTTTCCACTAATCGTTATGCCCTAGATATGCTTTCCCCATAAAAAGATGTCTCTGGGGCCCTCCCTGATGGCACAACAGGTTGGGATGCAACACTCCAGTACAGGTTCAATCCCCACCCCAGAGGTGACCCACATGGCACAGCAGACCTCTCCTGACCCGCCTGCTGCTCCCCTCAGTGGTGCACTTCATCCATCTGCCAATTCTGCTTCCAGCTCTGTCTCTGGTGAATCCTCTCACTGCCCCTGTATCTCTGGCCTGTACCCCAGTTCTGTATGCAAAAATAAATAAAAATCTTAAAAAGAAAAAAAGATGTTCCTGTTTATACTCCCGGAATCTGTTGGTTTAAGAGGGCAGTTGTCCCTCAAATCTCACTGAGTGTTAGCAGTCATTTCCATCTCTGTTGCTCTTGCCAATCATCCATAAGAGAAAGTCCTTAATAGTAAAGCTAATGTAATTGCAAAGTCTCTGTTGCCAGGCTGGTAAGAGAATCGCCAGTTATGATCTCTCTCTCGTCCCCCTGCTAAACAGAACAGGCTACACCCCTAAGTAGTCCCATGCTGGGACCACTGCCACGGGCTTCTACTTGCCAGTCCCCTGGGCATCTGTATGGCTTCCTGCCCTTTTTCCAACCACCATCTACACCCATTAAAATTCAAACAATATCTTCAAAATATTTTTCCTCCTCATTCTTGGTTTCCTATACCCTTTCCCCACCAAACATCCTCTGTAGCAACCTCACGTTCTACCAGAACCTCAACCTCAAGTGTCAGAACCATCTCAGACTCCTTCAAATCGCTGGAGTGGCTTCCACAGTGTGTCCCTTTGCTCCCTCCCTAATTATCCTAGGCAAGACTTTTTCTGCATATTCCCAGTAAATACGTGGTCTTCTTGGCCTCTCTCAGTTTTCAACAGTCATGAAGTTGAATCACTGTTCACATAACCTCAGAACCTTCTTCCTAGGTAGGGACCTCTGTGCTTCCCAGTTTACCAGCCATGTCCTGCCCACAGTCAGATGCCCAGCGCCTTTGGAGCCCTACACAAGTTCCATCCAACCCTCTTTTTCACCCCATCACACCCACCCACTCAAGGCTCAAAGACTCTTTGATCCTGAACCCCCTCTTGCTCTGTAGTCCCTAGTCCTCTCCACATATTCTGTCTTCCTGTCAGAAGAGGTGCCTTCATCCCATCTTCCTGCATGACAATCCTGTCTCATTCAAGGGTCAGATCCGTGGTTGTGGCACTTCACTCCCACCGTGTATGTGTGACGGTGCCAGATTCCTGTCCTCAAGTAAAGACCAGTCACTTCCGGTGCCCCTTGGCACAAGACAATGAGCACCTGCTGGGGTTTAAAAGCCTTCTTCAGGGCCCTCCCTGGTGGCACAAGGGGTTAAAGCACAGCTATCAACAACCACCTTGTATGAGTTCGATCCCCAGCCAGGGAGGTGACCCACATGGCATGGCAGACCTCTCCTGACCCGCCTGCTGTTCCCCTCAGCTGTGTACTTCATCAATCTGCCTGTTTTGTTCCCCACTCTCTCTGGTGAATCCTCTCATTGCTCCCACACCTCTGGCCTGTACCCCAGTTCCTATGAATAAATAAATCTTTAAAAAATTACCAAGTCAAACAGTTTTTATGCAAGTTTTCTTTACTCAAGCTAAAGGAAGAGAAGAGCAGTCTTCCAAAGGCTTACGTCAAGATGTGGTACTGGTCTAGCATATGCCAGGCTTGATCTCCTGCTCAAACCTTCCTGAGTTGTTTAACTTTAAACGTGAAAATTTAGTTCATAAGTCAAAATATGAAATCAGTTTGCTTTGTTTTTCCCAGCTTATACATGCTGGTCTAAAGGAATGAGACATGAGTCCTTTTCAAAAAGATTTTGGGGAAAAACATGACCCAGTTAAAGCCTGAGCCAAATTTATGAAAAATACAATACCCAGAACTTCTGTTTCCAATGAATTCAAGGTGGGTGTCCAAAAGGAAAAGCTCTCATTAAGGTCTCACTGGGATAAATGATACCTCTGTTCTGCTATGCAAAGAAGCTGGAATGAGAGCAGTCCTCATTCCAAAAATGATTTTGACAGGTGACGGTTCAAATGCTTCACAAACCCTTGGAACAATAAATAGATGGCAACTTGCCCAAAAAGCCTCCTTCTTGCCATCCGTATGGAACAGGCAACTCTCAATGCCTTGAAAAGGAAATACTGCACAGCGCCTTGGTGCCAGTGTCTGGCATTACAGAAGATTACAGGCTTCTCAGACCTGAGTGTGCTCCCTGATGGGTAAAGATGGAGCCGAAATGCAAGAGGCGGAAAAGGCCAGATCAGCTGGAAGCCTCCCCAGCAGGATTCCACCTTGCTGTTACTGAGAGCCTCTTTCAAAAATGAAATAAGCCAACGCCTGCCCTGCCTATGCAACCTCCTAGAATCTGCAGTGGGCTGGAATCTGGCCACAGTTTCTCCTCCCCAAATTCAGCCAATCACAATTCCCATGTAACTGGCCCTGGCTCTAGACAACACTGACCCTCAAACCACATGCACCTTCTGGAACTACTTAAAATTATTCAGTATTGCTAACTAAGAACAGTAGCTCTTTTTTTTTTTTTTTTTTCAATAGCTAGAAAGTTAATTTGAGCTACTGCAAATTTTAGGATGGAATGTTTTCACGTCATTTGAGTACATCAGTTCTCCCCAGTCCGCTTAGGGGGTGGAAACCAACTATTTTTAGGCAATCTTCAGACGCATGTTGGAAACATCTCCTTTGTGAACAAGGTCCCTGGAGGTCACCACTCTCTACTCCTGTTAGAAGGGATCCACGCATCATCTGTGAGCCGTGATGCTGACTGTGTCGACTCCTTTATTGTTGTTATCTATTGACTGGGGTGGCCAAGTTGGGACCCCAGGAGGAAAGGCCTGGATGACACATTCCATATTTTCACTCTCCCAGTAAGGCCAGCAGGTCACCCTCTGGCCCCAGTGCAGAAGGATTCTGGATCAGAAAACAGCCAAAAAGTGACCACAGAAATCAAGGAGTGCTAAGAATTCCAGAAAACGTCTTCCTAGTTGCTTGGAAGCAAGTCACTGAGCCTTGCCCTGCACCATGGCTTGGCCATCTGGGGAACAGGCTCTGCTCTGTACCCCACTGCTTCTCTCAGCTTCTGGGAGGTGGTATGGAGAGTGGTTGCAAGTAGATCCTGAAATCAACAGTTCAATTAAATATGTCACTTTGAACAATTCTCCCTAGTGATCTAGTAGCTAGCCCCAGGTGACTCCACTTTGAACAATCCTTCCACCCTCTCTGAGTCTCATTTTCCCTCATCTACCAAATGGAGATGATCATAATCAACACCCGGAGTTAGAGAATGCTGAGAGTTGAACACAACTCCTGGTACACAGTAGGTACTTAATATCAGAGCCTTTCCCTCTCTCCTCATTTGCCCAATATCTGACTATGTGCCAAACACCACTAGAGCCAGAAGCTCAAGTTATAATCCCAGGAAAAACAAAAGGAAAGAAAGTACCTTGTGACTTAATAGAGGATAAAATGTTCAATATGTCACTTCTCTGAGCCAAAAATCTCATTAGCAGAGCCATAAGCATCTGTCCCTGCTCCCCTGTTCCAAGAGGAGGCTGATGCACTGCAGAAAACTCAGGACAGGCAAGGTTCACCCAAGGGGGACACTTCTGAACTTGGCAGTTTAGGGCACCGATATGGCGGGGAGCAACTAAGAACTTCTGATAATGTACCAGATCTTCCAGAAAGAGAGAATGACACAAAGAGCAGTCCTCACGAGCAGGGTTTGTACCTGCCTGACTCCTTGGTTCGCACTGCCCCAGGGTCACCCTCAGGAACCTGGGCCCCTGAGCCTGGTCTGGAGCTCTCTACCAGCCCCCCCTCTCTTGGCCTGGCTGGAGCCTCTTTACACCCAACTCTGCAAAACTAGAACAGTTCCTGCTGGACACCCCCTCACCACCACGTGCCCGTTTCCTTCAGTGCCTCCACCACCATGCCCAGGTAATCACCATGCCGTGTTTGTCTCCTTATTCAGCATTAACTCCACAAAGGCAGAAACGAGTCATTTTGCTTCCCAACTATTGCACAGCCTGGATACTTGCTGTTTGACGGTCAGGCTGCCTCATGCACAGGTCCCTACCTCTCATGGCCAGTGATCGACAGTGCCTGCTATAGTGTGGTCACAAAAGGTGAACATATGAAGCCTTTCCAGACAGAATTCTAAACTGTCCCAGACTGGCCAACTCTGCACCCTCAGGCATGAGGCATAGAAGACTGAGAGAGGACATTAAAAGTGTGGGCTAGGGCCTCCCTGGTGGCACCGGAGTTAAAGTCTCAGCACTATCAAGCTGTCCATAGCCATTGTCTCAGAAGTTTGATCCCTGGCCAGGCAGCTGACCCACATGGTGCAGCAGACCTCTCCTGTCTCACCCGTTGCTCCCCTCAGCTGATCCCCTTGGATCTACTTGGAATAGTAGATCTGCCTGTTCTGCTCCCCACTCTGTCTCTGGTGAATCCTCTCACCATTACCCCTTACCACCTCTGGCCTATTCCCCAGTTCTTACATGCATAATAAACAAAAATAAAGCTTCAAAAAAAAAAAGCACCACCAGTGCTGCAGGACCATCCATGGTCAAGCCATCCAATCCCAGTGTGCCTCAGTTTTTCCTCCTGTAAAATGAGGTTAATGCAGAAAAGACTAATCTGACGACTCATTCCAGCACTCAGACCTGCCACACAGTCAGTTTTCATTAAACACTAGTAGCATTATTACTATTGTCCTTACTGCTACTGACCTCAACATGCTTTTATCACCTTTGAGACTAATAGGGCAAATGCAGAAAGGAAAAGTGAAAGCATGGCAATTAAAGGAGCTGACCTGCAAATGTACACTGGGCTTTCCTGTTAGACTTGATTGCTTGGGGGAGCTGACAGCAGCACCCTGTAAAAAAAAAGTGCTGCAGAGTAACCCTGCACCACAGAACTCCAATCATCCAGGCCCAGAACTGAGGTGTTCACTGACACCCTGGATCAGCTTCGTGTTTCTCTCCCTCTTATCCTCTTTTCCTGCCTGAGCTGACCATGGCTAAATTGCATCCTTCAGTTGTTTAAGCAAGAAGATGCTCTAAACCAAAGGGAGATGATTTGCTGCTTGGCTTGCTATCACAGCCAAAGCCTAGGCCAGATACCACTTGTTCCCAAAGTCATGTTGAGGAGGACCATTGCAGTCAACTGCAGTGGGGGCCTAGGGGGTGTCACATTTCTGGGGGTGCAACAGTCCTTCCAGACACACAACAGATGAGGACTGTGCATCTTGGTCCATGTACTATAGAGGTTTCTGTGCAGGATGAAGGGGGCTGGACTGGCTGCTCTTCCCTCTTAGAGCTCTTCTCTCCTGGGCAAAGAAGCAAGAAAAGGCCTTAGCGGACAAGATCAAGACTTACAGGTGATTCATGAATCTGATGTCAAAGGTGTCTGTGTCGGTGGCCACTTTTGGCCACTAAAAGCCTTCTTCCCTTCTCCAAAGCCCAGGTTTTCCTGCTAGATGATCCTTCTCAGACTCCTTTGAAATTCCCCAGCACTGTGAGCCAGAGGGAGGTGAGTCTTCACTCCCAGGCCTTGGGTAGGGTGTGACTCCTCTAAGAAACCCCCTACCACCAGCTGGAGATTCTAACAACACAGTCACTTAGGTTTGACCTGCCCCTGCAAAGGCCAGGCAAGGTGCTGGAAGGTAACAGGGTTCCGGAAAAAGGTGCTGAATAAAGGTTCCAGCCTGAAGAATGAAAAAAAAAAGGGGGGGGGGGGGACGACACTTTCAGGTTTTTTTTTTTTTGAAATCTCTTTGTTACTGCAGTCTAACTGTAACAAGAGAATGTTCTGGGTCTTGAAGGCCTGAAGTCACATGGACCTATTTCTCTATCAGTAAGATAAAATAGAGACCACAATAAAATAAGGGTGGACCAGGAACACCACAGTCAGCTAGATTTCCGATTCTTTTTCCTGCTCATGAACTGTAATGTAAGATTTATGCAGGAACAGTTTGAGTCAACAATTTTTATATATCATCAAGCCAGAATTCAGATAATAAAGAGTTCACTTGGAAGGAGTCTTTATGTCAATAATTTTTCAAAAAATGATGCAACAGAGTTGGCAAAAGGTATTGACAGGTGAGGTGAAAACTTTCAGTGAATTCAAGGAGTCCTAGGCTCTATGTGGATTCAGCAAGAACGACTGCTAAAATGAATTCCAACATCTCCACCAAGAACAAAGCCTGGGGAATGAGAATCAGCAAGCAGGATTACTGTGCAGATTAGCGATATCTACCCTGGGCATAGCAAGAGGAGTTGGAGCTGATTTCTTGGCAACAGAATGACAAAATATTCCTAAACCCTGATTTGAGATTTCTACTGTAGGCCCTTAACACATTTCTTATGCATAGCCTCAGACTTCAAATTGTCTACTTTGACAACTATGCCTCTGTTTTCTCTCATTTTCTAGACAATTCTTGCCCGGAATAATTGGAACAAATTATTGCATAAAGTATTCCATAAACACACATAAAGAGTGTTTAGTGGGCCCTCAGGTCCCAGATACTATAGTGGTCTACTGCCTCATAATTTACCCCAAACACCCTACCTCTGGTTAAGAGGTATCCTTTATTTAAAAGTTGCTTTTGCATCATACAGTCAGCTTTCTTCTCAGTGCTACTTTTGAAAAGTATTTATCACTTTTGAGAATTATTTTATACCTAGCAACAAAGTCAAATCAACTAAATAAAAGGATCCATTAAGAGTCCTAAAGCATGGTCTCTTCCCACTGGAAGTCTTAAAAAGTTAGAACAAGGATTGCTAACCTTGTTAGAAAGCTTGAAGAATGAAAAAAGAAAAGGAAAAATGTTCCAAAATAGCTAAAAGCACATATTCCATATAGTCCCTGGGGTGACTGGCAGGACAAGAATTCTGAGGATGCCAGAGCCGGAGCAGTGACAGAGGTCCCCAGAACACAGTCACTGGGAGGCCCAGGAAACCCCAGCCTACGTGTTCAATGTCTAGTCAGCCGTGTCTGTCCCTGGTTATAACTTCCAGACACCACTGTGCTGAGAACACGTCCAGCTGAAATAATAAAGGCTGGCTACGAAGAGAAGTCCTCGTGACTTTTTGACTCCAGCTCAGGCGAGGCCACCTCACCTGAAACCCAGCTCATGGTCCACCCTGTGCGTGAGTATGCAGTTCATGAGAAGCCCTGGAGGAAAGGAGTGAGGACTGGAGGAACCGTGCCTAGGAATGACTCTTAAGTGCCACCTCCCTTACATCAATAGCAACCAAAATATAACCACCATCACTTTTCCAGCCCTCTGCTAGGGCCTGGCCCCATGCCACATGCATCACCTCACCTAACCCTATGAGGTTGGCCTTTACTGTCATTTCATATCTCATTTTACAGATGAGAAAACAGAGGCCCACAGAGGCTAGGCAGTGGCCAAATGTGATGTAGCAAGAGAGTCTACTGCCAGAGCGCAAACTCTTACCAGTCCGACCTCTCTAAATACACATCTGTCACGACAGCCTTAGGAAGTGAGTGAGGTTATAAATGAGGATCCACTACAGGCCCCACACAGCCAATAAATAACTGTGCTTGGGAGGTGAACCCAGGCAGGGCCTTTGAACTTCTAACTACCCCAATCATTCCCACGATCTCTATACTGCCACAGTTCTGGGAGAAAATTGTGGGGACAGGCAGTACAGAAAATGACAGCAGCAGGTCTGGCTCACATTGCACACTATTACAGTCACTACTGCATGCTAGGAAGTGGGGGTCTAGTGTTTGTGGCCCTGTCCCTCCTTCGGGTAGGTCGGCCATGCATGTCCCACTGCTTGGCATAGGAATCGGGAAAGATGGGCGAAGACGCTGCTCTGCCCTCATTTCCCCAAACCTAGTAACCTGTGTTTTCCCTGGAAAAGAAAAAATAGGATCACTCCTTTACTAGAAAGCTCAATTTGTTCCAGTCATCTGCTCACTCATCTAATAAATTCTTTCTAACTGCCTATTGAATGCCAGAACCTGTCTAGATACAAATTATTTGCTTAAGCAAAATTAAGTAAAAAAAATAAGGTAAAATAGCTTTCAAACACACCACAAGGAGATGACAACATGATTATAATAAAAACCGGTGTGCCCCAAGGCAAAGACACTAAAGATCTTTTAAAGGGGGAAACACACACACACACACACACAAAACTTATTGCCTTCTCATTCCATGCTATATTCCCTATGGGTATTTTTCCCCTCTTTTATAATTAAGAGTAAAAGCAAAAACATCATGATGGTGATGAATAGGATAGGTATTCATTCTTCCACTGCAGACTTGTAAAAGCTGAGCCTTGTTCCAAAATCAGATCAAGGTGGCTTCCTCTGTTTGAAAGGGGAGAAATCAGTTTGCATTTGTCCTCCATAGTTCACCTCCTGTTACAACTCATATAAGCCTGTTATAGAAATGGCAGCCTGCCCAAAGAGTGTGAAGTCATAAAAGGAACAAAACTCTCAATTTAAAGTCTTGAATAAGAACCAAGTTGAGGGAAATTCCAAATAATTTATAACTGTTGGCTCTCACTCTTACCAACAGAAAGAGGATGAAGTTGGAGGAAAAGAAACTCTGGAAGGATACAGGAGCACAGCTTTACTTGCATTGGCACTTTGGGGACGGTTCTTCCCTATACAAGATCTTTAGCTCAGTTGGAGGCTTGACTTGCACCCCCAAATTTGAACCTTCTCCTCCACATTTATAAGAGGAGGCCTCCAGACACCCTTGCCACCCAATCACAAGGGAGTCCTCTCAGCCCTGGGCTAGGCTTTGAGGGTGGAATTCCATACCAACTGCATCCATGTGCTCTTTTGGAGTATGAGTATGGGGACAGGACTGAACCCACTTACACAAAGGGACCCCCCGGCTAAATTAATCAACAGTCAAATAACCCAGGGACCAGTGACACTAAGTTAGTCAGTGATAAGACAGAGTTCAGAGGCCCTGCTTGGAGCTCAGAGAAGGCCTGTCCTCTTCCTCTCCTCCCCCTCCAACCCCCAGTACAGCATCTTAGGTCCCTCACTGCTCACAGGCTTGGGGCAGGCTACTCCCCTGCTGTCTGTCTCTTTCTGTGAGATGAGAGCAGTGCTGGATTCACCTTTTCAAGCTGTTAGAAGATAATGTAGTCCTGTAGGTAGCAAGAGGAGGGGCCCTCCTATCAGCAGGACTACTACAACTACCATTTTTATTATAATAGTATAAACACACATAAGTCCAGAAACTAACAGCACCCTGTTAGCAGTGAGAAACATTCAGTGCCATTCAATTCTGGTTCAAGACTGCTCAGAGCCAAATACCCCAGAACTCAGCCTTCCTGCATGAGCATTCCATTTGCTAATGACCACAAGAGCTGGCCCATCAGGGACCAGGGATTAAGGCTGATAGAATCAAGATGTTCTTTGCTCAGCGAGCTGCTGAATGAACTGGCAGTTTGCTAAAGTCTGCAGGCCACCCCGACTCCTCCAGCAGATTCCTGAGCAGTCTGCAGGGGCCAGCTCAGGCCACTGCTGACAGAAAACTATAGGAAGGTCAATAAATTCAATTTGAAGCACAAAGTATTCAAGAAAGTTCTTAACATGATTTCTTTGTCTAAAGAAGGAAGGGAAGGACACTGAAGTGATCTTTAACCATTAAAGCAGTTCATTGATGTAAATGTAATGGCAGAGGGGAAGAAAACCGGAAAACAACTTAAATGCCTCCCATGAATAAGTAGTTAAAGAAACTTCACAGAACACTCATGCAAGAGAGTAACAGTCTGCTGTAAAAGAAAAAGAAAGATGCGTTTGTTGCATCAGGTCCAGCTTTCATGATATACAAAGGGAACAAGACAATTTATAAAGAGCATGGATCATGCAACCCTGTTTTTTAAGGGCATGACTACAGCGGAACAGAAGGCTATGGACACATGCACACCACCCTGCCCAGTGGCTGGCTCACACTAAAACAACCCTGGAGGTGAAGGCAAAAGATGGGCCTTCTGTTTTGTTGTTATATGTCCCTGTAGTGTTTGAACTTTTAAAAAGTAAACTGGACCGTTGACCCACAAACTGATCTCCTCAGAGTCAAAACTCCAAGTATAGCTCTTTACTGTGCCCAAGCTTAACTACTGTACACATTACCTTTATAACACACACTCACACACATACACAGAGAGAAGGAAGCATGTCTCCTGTGGAACAAAACTGGTTGTTAGGATGTAGAGGCCCTGATGTGAAGAGGCTGGCAAGTTTTATCAAATGATGAAAGCATGCCTAGAGGAGCATGCTGGGGGAATTATGAAATTGAGTTCAAGACCCCATAGATTTCTCCAAGAGACAAGAAACTATTCACCAACAATGCAACTGCTTCTAGGCAGGAGCATGGTGTGGGGATGGGGAGGAACAGATGGGCTGGTCTCCCATCTTTTTACCTCTCAACAAATAAATACATCAATATTTCCCTGGTGCGCTCTGGTGATCTCCTCTGTTCAACTTCTAGACAGTAGCCATCCAGATACCTCCCTCTTCCTCAGCCAGCTACACCCATCCTGCACAGTTTCGATGCCTCAGGAGATGGCCTTTGCCATTTCCAAACAGCTTGCTGGAGGAGTAAGAGATGTTGAAGATTACATTGCAAGAAGATGGAGTCATCTGGTTGCCTTTAGACATGTTTTTGAAGCCAACAACAGCCCCCCCCCCCAAAAAAAAATCAACCACCCACCTGCCTGAACCTTCCCTGGCACTGCAATCCCCAGTCTCAGCAATACTAGCTAGTGCAGTGCAGCTCCAATGCATTCTCACAGCTGTAGTATTGGGGCTACTGTCAGCCCCATTTTCCAGATTAAAAAAACACTGATAAGCAGAGAAGTTAAGCTCAAAGTCAAATAACTCATAAGTGGTAGCACTGGGAATTAAATCCAGACCATTCAAATCGAGAATCTTTTGCTGATCGCTCTGCCTGGAGAGCAGGTTGGGGGTGCTAAGGAGAGGCCCAGGTTCAGACACGATAAAATGACAAAGGCTTTCGAAACAAGCAAAAATCAAGGAGGAAATAAATGCTGAGGGTTACATCACCCTCCTAAAAGATTTATCGCCATGCCCCTGAACTCTGCCCCATGCTAAAGGGCCTCGGCAGTAAGATAAACAGCCCAAGCACAGAGCAGGTCAGTTTTGCTGCTAAAATGGGAACGCATTCTCACATTCCTGAGGCACACAGTCTGAGAGTGGGACAAGCGAGCGCACAGGCTGACATGTGAGGCATCACCCCAAACACAGCTGCCGCTGCTCTGAAGACTCGGGACACGGGCACATGACTTTGCACCAATTCTTCATCTGCAGAGTTCCATTCTGGAATCAGAAGCTGCTTCCTGGCTCAGCAAGAAATCAGCTCTAAACTTGGCTTCCAGAAGCATTTGTCGCTAAGCTCAAACTCACAAACCTGGCCCTATGCTCTGCTACCTGGGTCACTTACTGGGTGGGGGTGAAGGGTTTCCCTTAAATGAAGTCACTTTTTTCCCCTTAGCCTAATTTTTAGATAGGTCAATAAAAGGACTCGCTCTTTTCTTTTTATTGAATGTGGAAATAAATACATACTCATCAATTTTTCAATGTAGACCCATTAATGATGAGTATCACCTTGAACACAGCATCATAGGAAAGAGTGCACTGGATATTAGCTGGTTTTCTAAGACAAAAGGGTTTCTGTGGTAAGATAACTGAGGAACATGTAGAAAAGAACAATTTTAAACTGTCCCAAGGCTTCTTAGGGCCTTAAACCTACAAATGTACACTAACAATCTCCAAAAGAGCTCAAAGGTACACAAAGCATTTCTCCACCTTTTTGTACTAAGAAATCTTTTTAATACTATCTCCAAAGATACTAATGTCCTCATAAAATCCTGTGGGTAATTCTACAGATCCTCTGTAACAGCTCTTGGGCTGGGAAATTACCTTTTCTAAAACTGGCAGGTGCAGGGGTGAGGGAAACAGACCAGAAACACAAGAGAGGAACAGGAAATAAATTGCTGAGGCTTTCTCTAATCTACACCTGCTTTGGTGGTAGTGATTAAGAAACTAGAACCTTGTTTTTTTTTGCAGATAAGAGCTGATAAAGTGGGCTCTCAAAACATTGCTCCTAATTAAGAGGGCTAAAGGGAAGCACACCCCTTAACCACAGTGTTTATGAAATCCTGGTGAAAACCAACTCATTTCACAACTGCACTAAGAAACACCTTCTTGTTTCAGTGCAAACTGTAATTCTTAAACTCAAGCAATGATTTAAGGACTCCAGGTCAAAACCAGCCTCCTTCTTCCTGGGTTTGCTTCAGAACTCCTAATGGCAAAAATCTTCATTCCTCAGACAACCTATTGCCAAGTAGGAAGAGTCAGAGATAAAGCAAGGTAGTCTGGATCCTTATTTAAAGCCATAGAAAGAGGTAGCATTGTCCTGATGTGAGCAACTGGAAAATCAAATTATGTGAAGAGGGGAAACCTTCAGGTCCTTCACCCAGTTGCCTCTTAGCTCTAAATTTCTTGTGCAGGGGGAAGGGAAAAAACTTAGTAAAGGTGAGTAAAAAATATTTCTATAGTAACCAAAGCATCTCCAAGTAGCATTCCTAGTACTTGTTAAGCAATAAAAAAAAAATAACACAAATACACACATACACAAGCATGAACAATGGCCATGGAGGGGCAGCTTGAGTGTTGTTTAAACCCACTCTCTAAACTATGTAATCCCAGGACCCAAATCTGAGATTTAATTAACTATAATATAAGGGTCCTACAGGCAATGCCTATACTCCATCCTTTAAATTACTATGATCCTAGCAACTAGTATGATAGCTGTCACAGAGTAAGAAGAAAAAGAAAAGGGGGAGGAAAGAAATCACTGCCATCTACTACCAGACCAACAACCACCCACCCATCAATAAATCCATCAGTCAACAATAAGCCAGCAGCCTAACCAGATCACCAATAATCAACAAACCTGATGCACTCAACTGACTACGAAACCAAACCCAAGTGGACTTATCCTTAACTTCTCTTTCCTACCACATCCTCTCTCCACCCAATCTTGCTACCACATATATCCCAAAAATTCCCAAGTATGCATTATGACTGTTGAGAAATCAGTCAATTATAAAATAAAGGCATTAATCATGGTGAAATAATAAAACACAAGCATAAAAGCAAAACATTTTTTAACTTTCCAAATTATTTTACAGTAAGACATACACACAGTCTTTCTAGTGTGAGAGGTAGGTGTGTATTTGATATACTAGGGCCAGGCCCTGTGGCCTTAAAACATCCCAGCTATCTGGGCAAAATCTAAATGCCTCAGCAGGGTCACAAGGCCCCACCTGGCTGGTCTGCACAGCCTGCCCCGACCCTGCAGCCTTCACAAGCCCCTTTCCAGTGCTCTGGCTGCTGCTGGACAACACATGTCCCTCCAGGACCTTACCAAGTTGCCTCCTCTACCTGAAAACCCTTCCCCTCCTACCTCTCAGTCTGGCTTATCCTTCAAGGTTCAAGTCTCCTCTGACACACTCTCTTTCCCTTGTCATCATGCTTTATGGGATCTGTGAAGGATTCTATCACAAAGTAGACAGAAGTAGAACTTCCCACAAGATCACTGTGAAGCTAAATGCCCAAAACAAGCCACCACCCTCAATTGCCCTTTTTTTGACTAGCGGTCTAAGTTAGGGCTTTTACAGGGAAGGCGAGGCAGGGAGAGAGTTAGGCAATAACTAAATAAATCTTTGTTTTCACTTACTTTTAATTAAAATGCAGGTTGTTTTTCCATTTTGAATACAAAGCATAAAAACCAGATATATTAGTAGCATTTCCAGGTTTGTCACCAGAGAAACCAGATTACATTTGTGATGGCAATACCTGAAATATCCTGTATGCCTATCACTATGACAAAATTATGTTATAGCTTTTGGCTAGATCTTGTTAAATATTTTAATACAAATATGCCTTTATTACTAGATCTAAGAACTTATTTCTGGACATTGTATTTCACTGTAACTGGCTTCCTTTGTAGCTCCATGTACATTATTTTATTCATAAACAATGTGGTCTTCAGAAAACCACAGGGGTCCAAGACTCACAGAGTTGAGAACCATAGTTCCAATTAATAATTTTAAGAACCCAGAATGAAAGAACTTCAGTGATGGACATTTTGTTAACAGACAGACACAAATGAGTGGCATTGTCACTGCTTAGTTGACTGTCAGGAGGACCCTTGCAGGTCACTGCAAACGGGTGTTCCCAAACAATCTAACCCAACCATCACCATCACCACCCGATTTATCCACTTAGGCCATAAAAATGATCATTTATTTTACTCCCAACCCACATACCTTTTATTGATCCTATCCTATAGCAAGATTCTGCAAACTTTTTGTAAGGGCCAGACAGTAAATAGCTTAGATTTTGTAAGCCATACAATCCCTCTTGCAACTATTCAAACCTATCACTGTATTAAGAATATAACCTTACATAATATGCAAAAGAACATCTGTGGCTTCTGTTTTTTTTTTTTTAAAGATTTATTTATTTGTGCATACAGAACTGGAGTACAGGCCAGAGGTGCAGGGGTGGTGAGAGGCTTCACCAGAGACAGAGTGGGGAGCAGAACAGGCAGATCGTCGAAGTACACTGCTGAGAGAGCAGTGGGCGGGTCAGGAAGGTCTGCCAGGCCATGTGGTCACCTCTGGGGCAGGTGGGGATCGAACTCATGCGGAAGTGGCTTTAGCTTCTTAGAGCTGAGCTTTAACCCTCGACGCCACCAGGCAGGGTCTGTGTGGCTTCTGTTTAACAAAATTTTATTTACAAAAACAGAGTGGATGGATTATAACATCACTAAAAGCACCACCATTCAATATAACTTTCGGTGTTAATGGAAATATTACATGGGCATACTGTCCATAACGGTAGCCACAGTCAATGTGGCTGCCGAGAGCTTGAACAATGGGTACTGTGACATAAGTTTTAATGTATTCAATTTTAAATTAATTTTCATTTCATTAGTCATATGTGGCTGATGTTTTGTACATATCTATAGAGTCAAATCCAAGCCCTTTTCCATCCTTTTAAGGATCTTCACAATCCAGCCAACATCACAGCTGACGGTCCTAGCCTCAGTAATTACTAAGCACCACGGTGACTCAGTAGGTGACTTCAGCCTCATGTTCCTACACTTTCCTCTCCTGGCCTCACCCCAGCAGTTCTGCAGCCCATAACTTCCTGTCTCCTATCCATCCCTTTAGTCCCCTTAGTTCACCAACCCCACCTTTGCTACAGGCCTTCCCTGCACCCCAGATTAAATGCGTATTCTTCAAACCTCACTAGGAACCACTGTAAGAAGCTTCGTCCTCTAAAAACAACAATAACAACTTGTATATATATTCTCTGGCTTTTATTCTTCATTCTTAGATATCTGAAGATAAGGCAAAGTCCTGTGCATAAGACCTTTCAAATTAATACAAACGTACTAAGTTTTTGAAGTGAACACACCTACAGATCTTAAAGGGGACAAAATGGTCTTTCTAAAGTTCATAGACTTGCCTTAAAATGTGTTTGCACATTTTTTTTTAAAGATTTATTTATTCATTCATACAGAAGTGGGGTACAGTCCAGAGATGTTGGCGGAGGGTGAGAGGCAGTGTTTAAACGTGGCAGGAATGATGAGCACAGTGCCCAGAAACATACTTGACAGCTGGCTGGTGGGAGCAAGTGCCACAGGAACACAGGCAGCAGACAGGGCACACAGACCAGACTTGGCAGAGGCCAAGCTGCAGAGACAACAGGCCGAATGCAGCATTCCCACACCAGCCTTTTGGGAGCTCTGCCACAGGTCTGCCACGACCGTGCTTCCTAACGCCCTCTGAGCACAGGACCTCTCGGGCACTGAAGTCATGCAGGTGGGTGCAGCAAGCCTCAGGCACCCGCCGCCCGAGTTATAAAGCTCTGGCTGCTCTTCCGAGAGCACCGTGACAGCCTGCCGCCCCCTCAGTGTCCTGGCTACTGCACAATACAGCGTGGAGGCTGCAGTGCGCGGGGCTCTTAGGGCTTCTCTGAACAGATACGAAAATCTGGCCATTTGTTATCCTGGTTTTTCTGACCCAAGGCCCCGTTTCCCTCTTACTCAGCTGTCTTACTCACCAGGCTAGGTGCCAAATCACTGGGCCATTGTTAACAATCAAGTCCACCCTCAGAGGGAGGGAGAGAAATGAGCCACCTCCCAGGGAATTCTAAAGAGTGGGCTGGGGCCGACTTAAACCTTGTTAACACAGTATGACCTTGGGCTTTGGCAGCCCTGCTGGAAGTTCTTCATTTGAAGGAATCCCAGTCACATCCTATGTTGGTATGCTATATATGGGTTTTTTTCTTGATCAGCATCAAGTTTTCCTATTTATAAAAAGAGCCTTGTAACTGAGATGGAAAAATGCACAAAATGATGTAAAAGTAAGCTATTATATTATTTTTTAAAACTGTACATAAAAAAAAGGCCCTCCCTGGTGGCGCAGCGGGTAAAGCACAGCACTAAGAAGCTAAAGCCACTTTTGCCTGAGTTCGATTCCCGCCTGCCCCGGAATTGACCACATGGCGTGGCAGACCTCTCCTGACCTGCCCGCTGCTCCCCTCAGCAGTGTACTTCATCGATCTGCCTGTTCTGCTCCCCATTCTGTCTCTGGTGAATCTTCTCACTGCCCCTGAACCTCTGGCCTGTACCCCAGTTCTGTATGAACAAATAAATAAATCTTAGGGAAAAAAATGTTAAAAAAAAAAAAAGCCTTGCAATTACTCAAATTATATTTAAAGCATGAGTAAAATAAAGTGACCCTCCCCATCCAGGCCAGCCGTCCAACAGATCAGCGTTTGTTCTGCTGTTAATCCTAACATGTGACCTTGGAACCAACTCAGGCTCAACTTGTCCAATTTTCTTCTGAAGCCTCAATACTCTGCTGCTCACAGAAATCACTGGAGTCTCAGCCCTGGCTGAACATGGAATGACGTGGAGAACTCAAAAAAAAAAATTGTTTTTAAAAAAACTATATCCTTCCCCAAAAGAAAACAAAACGAACATTCCTTGGGGGCAGGGCTGGTATACCAGTCATTTTAAAAACTGTCCAGTTGGCGCTAAGGTACAGTCAGGATTCACAACCATGTTGGCAAAGCTGGCCCACAAGAATCCGATCACACCAAAATCCTCATCCAAGAGGCCAACCCTTCCTGTGTGAATGGGCCTGAGACAGACCTCAGGGGAGGCCAACAAGGAAGAGAAAGGAGAGCCAGCGTGCTGGGGAATTTATCAGCTCCGGCACAGGGAAAGCCTCCTTTCTTGCGGACTAGATGGGCCACTATGTCAAAGCTATCAAGTCAATGATAACATAGAGGGATGCGCCTGCCAGTGCCGTGGCATAAGTGTGTTGCCAGGATAAACAGAAGGGTCTGCTTGAGAACTGCATTTCTAGCTTCCTTTTTAAAAAAAAAAAAAAAAACCTATGAATAATGAAATCTTCCACAGAGGAGCAGAAGGGCATCAGAGAGAAAGGGGCAAGTCGCTCATTCACTGGAGAGACCTTGCCCTTGGGTCCTGGGGCTATTCCACGGCACCCCCACTTACAGATGACTCCGAGACAGAGAGGCTCCCAGGTGATGAGAGCCCAGGCTGGGGTAAAGCATATACAAAGGCAAAAGTGCACCACTCAGAGCATGACTCCCCAACAATGCTATTTACTCCAGCGACAGCAGCTACCCACAGAGCAACAGGTCACATGTGTGAGCACCATGGTTGCAGGACACATACAAGGGGGCTCCCACAGACCCCTTTTCACAGGTGCCAACACAGAGGTTTTGCAAGGCTATGTTATTTGCCTAGGGACACTGAACCAATGAATGGGGGCCTCTAGGGGAAGGATGTGAGAGTAAGGGGGGGATCAGCAGGATGTCTCAGCCCCCTCATAATGTGAACCAACCTAGACACTCAGGGTCAGTGTTTCCAAGTTCTAATTTGACTAGAAAGAGACAGAGACCACACTTTCAGAAGCCAAGTTCGGAGAATCCCAGGTGCAGGGAGGACAGGCTCTGCACCTGGTCAAGTGTGCAGGCCATGGACACTTCAGCAGGCAGAACTGCCTTGGATAACCACTAGAGGAGAACCTCCAACAGGTCAAAGAAACCTGAACATCAAAACCCTGAAAAGTCCATGCTCAGAACCTCCACCTTCAAAATTCAACTTTTTCCAGAATGTTTTATGGGAGATTACAAATAAACTTAAATGGCCCCAGTTACTACTCAGCCATTTAAATCAGGTCTCCTTTCCAGTCTGCAGCTCGGCACACACAACAAATTACCCTTTACAAATAAAAAAGTTTAAAAGCTTGTTTTATATTTCCCAACTCGTGAGGTAAAAGGGGGTTTTGTGTGTCCAAATCCAGAGGACTCACACTCCCTGGTGCACAAGCGGGATGAGCGCCGGTGAGGGTCCAGATGACATCAAGTATGCACTTTCTAAAACTGCTCTAACAGCCTAATGAACAATTTCCACTTCAGCCTCCCTTCCTCCCCAATTTAAGGGCCCCACTCAGAGCTACAAAACAGTCCTGACACCCCCTTTGCAACTCCTGGAGTGTTCACCGAGAGCCAGCCAATTTTTCCAGGGCATGGAGCCAGAAGTGTAATCGCATGCCACATTAGAAGCTTCTGGTTGTTCATCAGAACTCAGAAAGCTGGCTGGGGGCTGCACACGGTGGGGGAGGCTCCATCAGGCTTCCTGATGTAATAAATTCCTCCACACCCCACCTGTGAAACTCCATTTCCATTTATTACCAAAACTGGAGCCCTGGCTTTCTAGCTTTTTCCTGAGGCCTGGAAACTGGCTTTTCCAGCTGATGACATCACTGACGAGCTCCTGACAATGGCTCCCAGGAGCCTGAACCTCTCACTAATACCTACCATGAGCACATTCCTCGTGGGTGAGGTCATGCTTAGCTAATTACTAATCTGGCCCCCACTCCCGGGGCCCAAAGCCACAGCAAAGTGAGACACCATTGTAGTTCTTTCCTGGGACACTTGGAAGCTGCAGACACTACCCGGAACAAATATGAAAGCCCTAAGCAGCTGAGCAGACAAAGGGAACCTAGGTTTGCGAGATTTTGCAAATAAAATACAGAATAGCCAGTTAAAAATGAGTTTAGAGAAAGAATAAATAATTGTTTCTGAATGTCCCACAGAATGACTTATAAGGTGGGAGGACTACTTCCGATATTTGCAACATATTTACACTAAAAAGTTACTGTTGATAGATATTTAACTGTAACCATTTTCTCTGATAAACTTAAGACTGACAGAGGTAACTGTTTACACCTTCATTTGGCTTACATGAACTTCTAAACTGTCAGTTATACACTACAGCAAATGTTTAAGAAGCTCTACCCTAAAAAGATGTAAATTATAAATAGTATGGTTTCGAGAAAGGGGGCTCCCTGGTGGCATAAGGGGTTAAAGCACAGCTTTCCATGAAGCTTTCTACAGCCACCGCAGCATGTTCAACCTCTGGTTAGGGAGATAACCCACATAGCACAGCAGATCTCTCCTGTCTTGCCCACTGCTCTCCTCAGCAAGCAGTGTATTTCAGTCATCTGCCTATTCGGCTCCCCACTCTGTCTCCGGTGAATCCTCTCACCCCCCGCACTTCTGGCCTGTACCCCAGTTTTGTATGCATAAATAAATCTTTTTTTAAAATGGGGTCAAATTATGTGTAGGTAACTCACTATAAGAAATTGAGTTGGGGCCCTCCCTGATGGCACAATGGGTTAAAGAATAGAACTATGAAGCCAGCCGCAGCTGCTTCACCATAAGTTTGATCTCCAGCCAGGGAGGTGACCCACATGGTGCAGCAGACCTCTCCTATCTTGCCTACTGCTTCCCTCAGCAGTGTATTTCAGTAGATCTGTCTGTTCTGCTCCCCATTCTGTCCTTGGTGAATCCTCTCACCACGCCTGCAACTCTGGCTTGTATCCCAGTCCTGTATGCATAAATAAATAAATCGTATTTAAAAACAAAGAAATTGAGTTGGTGGGAGGAACAGAAATCTAGAATGATTATTTACACACGCCACTTCACAAGCATCCTTACACTACCTTGAAGATGCTGAAATTAGAAATTAGGCAATACACCCAAATGCAGATTAAGCAAGAAAACCCACCAGCATCATGTCAGTGCATTGACAGCAAAAGTGTCCTGGCCCTGACTGATAAAATAGGTGACCGAACACTGGACACGGGTCCCATCGGGCAAGGGGCAACATCTGGACAGAGTAGGTGGTCAGGTGATATTTCTGGAATGAATCCACCTGCTGAAAGTAGCCCATCGCAATCATATACCCCTGAAGTTTGGGTATAAACCAGGCCTAAGAGAGTATGAATATATATAAGATGGAGATGTCATTTCTTCAATCAGTTTAACAAACCAAAACTTTATATACAGACTCACTGGTAATATGGGCTAGTATTCAATAGCTGAATAAATAATGCTAAATAAAATCAAGAATAGTCATGCTTGACAATAATTGGTACATGAATGTAGATATTTAACTTTACATTAAAATAGTTAACCCTTTTAAAGACTAGAAATTCATTCAGCATGTATTGTGAATTCACTAGATGTCAGGTCATGTGCTAGGCATTTCACACTATCCCATCGGTCCCTTTCTTTCATCCTTCCAACAACCCTAAGAAGCCAAAACCCATTATTACCCCATTTCACAGACAAGGAAACTGGGTCTCAGAAGCTTGCCCAAGGCCTCACACTGCAAGTGAAAGACAGGGCTGGGATGGATTTGAACCAAGTCATTCTGTCTACTGACTTGAAGTCTCTCCTACACTTATCTTTCTAGCCCCACAAGCACCCAAGAAAGAAACATTCAAGGTCTTCACCAATTTACAAGACTGTCAAGCACCCCTCCCCACTTACAGAGAAAGAGTTCTTACTTAGAAAGCTCCCCTTCACAGATTCTAAGGGGTCTGAGGCTTGGGAAAGAGGGATCACACCTTTAGGTACCAATCTGCTTTGGGCACGTTTGCCAGCAGGTCATACTCAAATTCCCCATCTTGGCCACCCAACTCTTTGTTTCAATCAAAAAGAATAATTTTTAACATCTGAGAATTGCCTGATTAGCTTAGAACGGTGATTTTTCTGAAGTCTGTGGGGTATTGAAAAGCCCCAATTATGGTCACTTCAAGCAACCCTAGGAGGGCTTCAAAAATTTTTAACTGATTTTTCAAATATGCCAACTATCCCTGGTTGTGGGATATAACCACGTCTCAGGGGGAATCATACAAAATAGGATAATAAGGCTTCCAAATTTGAGAAACAGTAAAAGCCAATGTTTATAGTACAAAAGGGATGCATTTGGTGCCTACATTTTAAAAATAAAAGTGATTCATATACACACATAATTGCTGATTATGTTAAGAGACATGTGTTGCCAACAGATGATCACAACTCAAGAGGCTATCCCCGCAATTGATTAATGGGTAAAATTCCTGGTGACCAGGCTCTTCCTACAGCCTCAAAATTACTAATTAAATAAAACTATGAATGGCTTATTAATTATGATAGGGAAAAGGTGCCATGGCAATGGAGACTCAGCAAGCAACATATGAACCAAAAAATGGTGTCCTGCATCACTAGTAACAGGACAAACGGACTTGCTGTGCCTCCCTCCTACTACTAGCAACTCGGAGCATCAAACACGACCTTTTGAAGTGCACATACCTAAAATGTCTAACCTTGAATTCAATAATTAGACAGACAAATCTAGACTATGGAACATTCTACAACCTAACAACTCCACAGTGGCCTGCAGACAGGCAGCCAGGCATTGCCAGGAAGTTTGCTAGAAATGTACTCTTTCCGGTCCCACAGTGTCTTCAAGCATAGACTGTGCGTTTGCCCAAGAAACCACCCTTATCCCATTCCCCAGTGATTCTACACATAGCACTTGAGGAACACCAGTTCAGCAAAACAACTGACTTGGTTTCTTCAACAATGTTAAATGTCATGAAGACAGAAAAAAATGTTAAAGATAAGGAGACCGTTCTAGGTTAAAGGAAAGCTATAGTAACTTTAAAACCAAATTCAACTGAGTCATTTTTTTTTAAATATTTATTCGTACAGAACTGGGGTACAGGCCAGAGATGCGGAGGGTGAGAGGATTCACCAGAGACAGACAGAGTGTGGTACAGAACAGGCAGATCGATGAAGTACACTGCTGAGGGGAGCAGTGGGCGGGTCAGGAGAGGTCTGCCAGGCCATGTGGTCACCTCCGGGGCAGGAGGGGATCGAACTCATGCGGAAGTGGCTTAAGCTTCTTAGTGCTGTGCTTTAGCCCACTGTGCCACCAGGGAGGGCCCTCGACTGAGTCATTTTTAATTGGTTCCTGGATCAAAAAGCCAAAAAGGACACTGGGAGCATTTAGGGAAATTTTATGCAATATTATTATTACATCAGTGCTAACCTCTTGGGTCAACAGTGACATTGTGGTCACTTTTCTTAGAAAAGCCTGTGGAAGTACATGAGCTAAAAGGTCATGTGTACTAGGTGCTTTCAAACGGCTTAATGAAATGCAAGTGGATGGGTAACTTCAGAGAGTGATGAAGGAAGCAAAAGTGATGAAATGTTGAGACTCTAGGGGAAGGCTACAAGGAGGTCTGCTACACACTGTGCTTTTACAGTGTCTGTTAGGATAGAAAGTTTCCAATGAATTTCAGAAGAGGAATAAAAAGTGCATCATTACTAAAATTAAAAATGTTTAAATAAATCAAGCATTTGAAAAAAAAATAAGGAAAAAGTGCATTACAACCCTGGCTCTTGAGCATCTGGGTTAATTAACATTATTAATTTTCTTGGCAATTCAAAAAAGAATGCACTTTCTTCCAGAAACCAACTATTCTCCCAGGTGTCAAAACATTTAAGAAAAGTAGCACCTACTTCGTTACAGGGAGACTGAGAAAATCTCCCATTTCATTTCCAAATGTAGAGACTGGCTTTCCAGGGAAAAGCTTAACAAGCAAAGGAAAAATAAAACGGAAAACTTTCCAGATTCATTTTCAAATTCAAGTCCTATAAGACTCATCATTTGGCCTTTAAAAAAGAATGAAATATGACTACAACATGGATGAACCTTGGAGACATTCTGCTAAGTGAAAGAAGTCAGTCACAGCAGACAGGTTGTGTGATTGCACTGTATGAAGTGTCCAGAATCAGCAGTCTGTAAAGACAAGTAAATTCATAGCTGCCAGGGCCTGGGAGGAGAGAACAGGGAGTGACTCTAATGGACACAGGGTTTCCTTGGGGGTAGGAGGATAAAAATATTCTAAAATTATGTTGTGGTAAAATTTCTACTACTTTGTGAATACATTAAAAATTGCATACATCTCTGTAAAGCTGTTATTATTATTTTTAAAGTCCTATATATTCCTCCAGGCTGCAAATTTTAGCTTATTCTTCCTAACAGAAGACAGTTACAAACAGGACCATGACGAGTCAAATCTGTGCCTAGGGGTGCAGGGGGCCTGGTTCTGGTCCCATCACCACAACTCCTGTGTGTCGCTGAGTGTATCCTGTCCCTCTCTGAGATTTTATCTTCCATCCTGAACACTCAGGGCCAGACCTGAAAATATCCCAAGGTTCTCTAAGACAGTCCATGAGAACACATTTACTGAACTTCTGTGAACTTGAGAACAATAAAACTTGTGTTCATCAAAGATCAACTTTCAGGTTCATGGAACTGTAATTTCCTTTAGAGGATCTTGAGGTTGGGTAAAATGGTATCTTTTACTCAATTTTAGAATTCTGAGTCAATCCAAAAGGCACATACAATGGGGGACAAAAGCCATTTTCAACTCTGAGGGAGGATTTCTATAGACATTTGCCCCATACATATTCAAGGTTTCATTTATACAAGTAACATTAAGATACTCCAATTTCACCTCCAAGTGTTACTGCCAGGAGGAGAGGCCAGACAGTGAGACGAATTTGGTACTCAGGGGTTTTCACACCTAGTCAAAGGTCATGGGACACAACCCTCCACCCAGCTCATTCCTACAAACTCATTTCTCCTTTTCTGGGCAGCAGAAGCCTGACGCTGCAGCCACAATGGACAAAAGTCTCTGCAGAGCCAAAGGCAACACGCTGGAAGTAATCAGTGCTGATTAGTGTTTGGGGAAATCCTTGGCCTAAGAACACTTTGATTCAGTTTTTCCAGTCAAAGCCATCCCGAGTCATGCTGACTTGGGCCTGGAAGGAGGAAATTCCCATTCATGCCTCTCAGACAGGGCCGTCTCCTCTGCAGGAAGGAAGAGCTCGAGTTGGCGCAGGAGGAGAGTTCAGGCAGTCCCAAGGTGCTGATTCCAGGCATCACTTCCAGGCAGGAAGCAGGCATCCATGTAAACGGGCTAGAACTTCATCCAATATTTTCCTAGCTTGGAAAGAGGTCCTTGATAGGATTTATCGCCAACAGGTTAGATTTGGAAATGCTTCTAAACCAGATAGGGAGAAGCACTTATCTCCTTCCCTTCTTCACCATCAGCCTACTTCACACCTTCTCCAAAAATGGGATCCACCCCTCAGCTTCATCCTAAAGGGCCAGCCTCAGTTTACAGTGGATGGGCTGAGTAGAGCTACCAACATGAGCTGAAACATACTCTCCCTGAGGTCTCAGTGTACTACTGTATGGCTGAAGTGAGTGAAATGAAAATAGCTAGAAGCTTAGGCAGCCACGTTGTATGCCCGTCTACAGATACCTGAGAAACAGAAAGCATTCTAATACCTGTTTCCAGTTATAGAACTGTGAACCCAAAGTTCTTCATAGGGACCGTTTGGTGTTTCTGGTGCCCAGTGTGGAAGCTGGACATGTGCATGTGACAGGACCGCCCAAAGCACAGCAAAGCAACCAGTTCAGAAAACATGATAGTGATCATGTGAATCAACTGAACTCATCTAATCAAATGAATCCTAGGATTAGAGAGTAGTACCTGCCACTATCACCTTTTTTTTCTGGCTGGACTTGGATGTGGAAGCATAAAAATCCAGAGCCCAAGCTGACTGGTAAAGATGAGGCGAAAGATCCAAGGCTGATGTCCATCTGAACCTTGGGTCCCAGCCATGATAGAGGGAAGTTCTATGGGACTTCTCAGGGAACCAGGTGGTTCTTTTTTTTTTTTTTTTTTGTCTTTAAACAATTTCAATGGGTTTTTACTGATCACTTTAAAAAAATAAAACTTTTACATAAAACAACATTTTCACTTCAAACGAGTTCCTCTCACTCACACTTAAAAGAATGGTGCCAATAAATTACCAAAATGAAATGTAGATTGATTCATAGAACTAGAGTTTAAGATATATTTTCTGAAAACTACCCATCATTGCATAGAAAAGTCTGTAAAACTTCCCAATTCCAACCCAGTCAGGTAAGAAGAATTATTAAAGAGAAATTTTATGTCTTTGGTCAATAACACAACACAGTCTAATCATGTGCTTAATTTTCCCCAGCAGAATGCTAACTACCATAGACATGTCCGTGTAAAATCACCACTTAGGGGGAAAAGGAGAAGAGCTTTTGTGTGAGATCAACCCATAGACACTAATGGTCCTTTAAACAATAAAAACTGGGTCTCCCTTATGGCACAAGGGGTTAAGTCACAGTAGTAGGAAGGTATCCGGTATTGGCAGCCACTGCAGCAGGAGTCCCTGGCAACCAGGGAGCTCACCCAATTGGCACAGTAGACCCCTCCTGACGCACTAGCTGCTTCCCTCAAGGGGTACTTCAGTGGACTCCCTGTTCTGTTTCCTACCCTGTCTTTGGTGAATCCTCTCACTCCTTCCGTCCACGCACCTCTGGCATATAGCCCAGTTCTTATATGCATAAATAAATATTTTAAAAAATAAACAATAGTCAAATTAAAAATAAAAATAAATAAACAATAAAAACGAATGAGATCGTTTAATCAAACATAGTTCATTCAGATCTGAGGTTCACCCGGAGTGAATGAGGCTAATCTGGAAAGCAGGCAGGTATGAATTAGGAGCTGGTAGTGTGCCTTGATATCTGTTCAACCTAGACTGTAGAAAGCACACACAAGCCAAACACAATTTTGCTGAGAATGCAAAACTGGCATGACATACCCAAGACAGTCCCTTGAAGGGCAAGGGAAGAACAGGGTCAGTTGACAGGTTGGCAAATTGAAGAAGTGAAATGGTTTACCAACTTGACCGCAAAAGGAATCTCAAGAATGTTAAAATCTCTAGCCTCTCTAATACGTCTCAGAACTCTCTCAAAAGAAAGCAATGCAGGCACTCCCAGCAACACAACTGGATGATTCCCTCACATGACAGTTGAGTTGTGTGGCTGCGACCACCCAGTCAGCCCCAATCAAGACAGGCTGGAAGGCCTCTTAAGGGAAGCCCATGAAGACAAGACAAGCCAGGATTTGTGAGTTGGGATAGAAAAGCACAGCCCAGATGACCCTGCATCATTGCACAGCTGCTTGAACCACAGCTTGCTAAAACAAGGGTCTTCTGAGCCCAAGGCTCCAGTCAGGCTATCAGGTGCACAGGCACAGATTCAAAGCAGGTATATTTGTTTTCCCTCCCTGACTGCTTAAGCTACCAAAGCAATGTAGCTAGATAAGTTATCCATTATTTGGAAACTAAGTTAGGAATAGAAAGGCTGGCTTAGAGTTCATGGGTTTGGTAGAAAGGGTTGGGAGGGAGAGAGGTACTCAGGAAAAGCCAAGGAGCCCTCCAGGCCCAGCCACAACCCCACTGAGGTCTGCCAGCATCCTGGCCGGCCAAGTTGCCTGGGGCTCAGCCCCTCACCTAGCGCAGCAGGGGCACAGAGCACCTGAGACAGACACACACCTGACACTCACCTTTGGAGAGCTCTAACTGTCCGTGTCTTCTTGTTTTGCACATGAGAATAATCAGTATATGTTTTCTACTGAAAATAAATAACGCAAGCTCACGGTCATGTAAGAAAAATGATACGGATCAAGTTAAATCCTTCTATTCAGAAAAGCAGACCTCTGGTCTCCAGCATGCCTTAGTACTTATGTTAGTCTACTTGCTTACCAGGAGGTAAGCAAGCATCAGTTTCCTCATCTGCCAAATGAGGATTAATACCACTGTTCAGTACCTGTGAGATAAGGCATAAAAAGTCTAGACACAGTCTACCCCTGATCATCCTGGTTAGCACTCAAATAATATTTGAATTAAGTTTCTATAATGATCCAACTTCTTTTTTAAACATGATCAATTCTGTGATCCAAAATAAAAAGTAACTATTAGAAAAAGATTTTGAGAAAATTAAATCAGGCACACTTAACTCCCAGGTACACATGGAATGGGGGAGCAGTCTGTTCTAAAGAAACCATGGCCTCAAATCAAGTGCCTTTCCCATGAGGTCTTGTTGGAGGCTGCCCACCCACCTTCATGAAGAGGTCAAAGGCTTCATAAGACTCATATAAATGCCATCAGGTTTGCTGGCCAGAGACCAACTCCATGGGGGTAGAATGTCACTGTTTACTCACACTCCCCTGCAGTTCAGTGGCTGCCCTGTTTACTTTTGCTCCTTGGGTCAGGGTGTACTATTTATTATTCAACAAACTCTGCAGGAGAGCAGAGGAAGTCAGACACTTCAGCGTGGCTCTGGGGGATGTGCTGTCACACCAAGAACCCGACTCACCGCTGCATATCTCTTCATAGTGAGCATTCCCCTCCCTGCTGCAAGCAAGTACTAGTAGTATTGAACAACTGAGGCCAACTCCTGAAACTCCTCATCAACCAATAAAATACACCATTTGGTTAAAAAAAAAAAAGAATAGGCAATAAAGTGGTCTCCTTTCAAAAGCAAATCAGAACACTTTTGAATCCTTTGTGAGAAAAAGAACCCCCAAGATATTTCCATTCCCAGAGTCCAAAAAGGTTAGTTCTGTTCAGACTAGTCACAGTGGTTCTTGTTTGTCATGCAGGAACTTGAATTACAATAGAGCAAAAAATCTGGTAGGAAATGCACCAAGTGGGAAAAGGGAAAACAAGGCCTGGGGTGATAACCTAGTTTAACCCCTGTCAGAGGTGCTGCAAGTGAATTGCTAACCTCTGGGCATCAGTTTTCGCATCAATGAAATGGGAAGCCTACATCATGGGCTGTCCCTATATGTAAGTTGCAATGAGCTATAGTGTCCTTTCGAAATCAAGGAATGTAAAAATGAGTAGATGTAAAGAAAAAAATAACTCAGAAACTATGACTAGTACCTTAAGTAAAAAAAAAAAATCTTAATATTGATTTGAGAAGCCAAGAAGCTTAGAGGCTGATGTGGCGGAGGGCCATGGTCACAGATATCATAGTCACTTTATAAGGGCTCTAATTTGTGTATGCAGTGCTGCAGAAACACAGAGATGAAATGACTAATTCATAAGGGAAATAGCATCTGACTGGTTCCTTTAAAGGGAAGGGCATTAGATCCTGAGCTTGAAGGTGTTAAGAAAAAATGAGTTATCAAAGCAGAGGGAAGCGCAGGAGCCAAGGAAGGGCGTAAAGGAGAGCACACACTAACAGTACGGAGTTTAGTGCCGTTCTATGAAAACTGAAGCCAATACCAGCAGCCCACTGGGCACACTGTGCCTGCAGGCTCTTTCCAGGGCAATATTCAAAGCACACGAATAAAGGGGAGTTCAAGTTCATGGAGTTTCATAGAGACAATAAACGCTACCGGGAACACCCTGCTGGAAAGAACAGCAATCAACTTGGGGTTCAGTGGGAAAGAACCTCATGATTGTCCAGCAGTATCTGCCACGCAGAGAGAAAATTGCAGTGTGAGTACTGACCCTAATTCTTGATCAATGCTCCACATTTACAAATGAGGAAACTGAGACCCAATAGCAAAGCGGATGAAAAGCTCAGTCAGCACAGGAATCCGGTATGCTGAGTCTGGGTTCTCATTCCCCGCTGCAGGATCTCCTTTCATCTGAGTCAGAAGCATTTGAGGTCAAGTGTTCATTATAAAGAAAAGCAAATTTGCTCTAAGTTAACTTGAACCAATTAATTAAGAAGCTTACATTTATGGTTCCAAAACAATTAAGCTTTGTGGAATATGGGAGCTGGTGAGATCACCAGGGAAAGAGGATGGCCTCATTTGAAAGTGCATCACTGCAGAAAGTTAATCCCAATAAAAACCTTTCCCATGTTGCTGCCTCAGGGCAGAGTATGGCCGAGGGGCCAGACTTCACCCTTGGCCAGCTGATCTGTCCAGCGAATGAGGTGGTCTTCTCTAGCTGGTCTGTGAGGAAGAGCCATTCCGACACTCCGAGGACGAATTCTCAAAGCTTCCACTCTCCTCCTAACAGAATCCTCCAGTCTGGAATAACACTCAAAATGACTGAGGCTGCTGGTTTGTCAGAAGTCCAAGCCCTATAACCACGGTCTTTTTTTAGTTTTTAATTGGGGAGCGTCACTGTGGCTGAGCTACATTTTCCTCTCCTTCAACACAGACCCTGGAAGGTAATCAAATCCTCTATTCCTCACACATTCATCCTTTCTTTCAACTCTTCCTTCTTGAAAAGGAGGGGTGGGGTGCCTGTTACTTTCACTAAGCTGCCATTTTGGACCCTTTTTGGTTAGGAATCTAACAAGTGTGCAAGACTGAGGTTCACAAATGAAATTAACTGGTATTTTTAAAGGCGTGGAAATTGTGCCACTTAATCTTGAAGCCGGGTTTTATTCCATATCCCAGTCTAACTAACACCTTTTAATTATATAGGCAGCTTAAAAGAAACCTCAAGTACTCTACAATTTATACGTTATTGTAGTTTTTTTTTGTTTTGTTTTGTTTTGTTTTTTTTGATCTGCCTGTGAGGTGAAGAGGTAATCGTACTTCAAGGTGGGGACCGAGGTGATTACACTAAGTCATAGACCATATAACTCCACAGTCCATGACAGCAGCACTTCATACAATAAAGGGGTTCTCTAAATGACAAATAGTAACCTACTGTAGCAGTAACCCAGGGTGAAAAGTTCTCTCTTAGGTCCCTTTTCCCATCCTTTTCAATGCCCCAGATTTTGGGGAGCAGATGAGCACATGTGATCTAGGTTAAGTCAGCCCCAACATTTCCTGTCCAGTGACAGGCTGGTAGGCAGGTGACTCAGGCTGTCCCAATCACAGTGAGCCTCAGGACTTTGCTGCCCTGCGTGGGGCTCAGTCTGCCTTCTACTGGGAGGCATGGGGTGGCTGCAGACCCCAGGACAGTCTGTGTCTGAGCAGAGACAACAGAAAACAGAATCTTAGGGAAGCAGAGTCAGGACTCAGAACTGTGCCTGCAGTCTGTTCTACCCCTGGGGTTTTCAGCTGCAGGAATCAAAGAGCTTCTATTTTGGGGAAGTCAGGATAACTGGGTTCCTATGACTGCAACCATAGACATCTTAAGTGATACATTTATATTCAAAATTTGTCTCTTCTGCTTCCTGGCTGTGCAGCAAGTTACTAAACCTCTCAGGGCCTCGCTTTCCATCTGCAAAATGGTGCTAATAATTAACAATTTCAGTGGGCTGTTAGAATGAAGTGAGCACCCCAAAAGATGACTGGGAAAGATTTTGTTTGTTTTCTAGAGGCACCCATACTCCACAAGTCATCCATGATGTCAGGAGTGCAGGAAACTTTTCATGTAACTTACAGGGCCTGTTGACAGTGAGAATGAAAACTTTTGTAGTGGAGGACAGAGAAATCAAATGTGACTTAAACCACAGCTGCTTTCATCAACTTGCTTAAAAGAGACTACCTTTTGCGTTCAGGAGAACGCAGAGAAAAAGGAACTTCATACACTGTTGGTAGGAATGTAGACTGGCCCAGCCCCTATGGGAAACAGAATGGCATCCCAAAAACATGAAAAATAAATCTATCATATGACCCAGCAATTCTCCTAGATATCTACTTGAAGAGCACACAGGCACTAATTTGAAGGCATACATGTACTACTATCTTCATTCAAACCCTATGTACAATAGCTAAGTGATGGACACAGTCTAGACAGCTAAGGGCATGGGACTAGATGAGAAAAATGTGGTGTACACATACAATGTAATACCATTCAGCTATCAAAAAAGATAAACTCTTCTTGCCTTTTGTGACATGGATGGGACAAGAGAAGGTAATGCTAAAATAAAATAGTAAAGTAAAACAGAAGGAGAAGGCAGATACAAGATGGTCTCACTTATTTGTAGAATAGAGAGAAACAAAACAAAGGGCCAATCAAAACCAAACTAATAATAAACCTGTGACATCTGACATTTGACTGCAAAACTGAGGCCACCAGAAGGGGAATGCCGGGAGGATTCGGGCACTGGTGATGGGCATGGTGTGAAAACACTTTTTGTTATAATGATGTAAATAAACAACTTTAACTCAAAAAAAAAACTTAACTGAGGGGGGTCCACTTTAGGTCTGCAACTATGCTTTGGTTTTATAGTTGATGAGATGAGAAATCAAAACACTGCAGAAATGGATTCAAACCAGCCATTTTCTTTACTAAAGAAAAACCATGTGGCTAATTTGCTTCCTTGTGCTAGAAATCTCATAATTTATTCAGGTTTGTGTTTGTTTTCAATATGTTCATCTTATGTTACATGTTCCACTGTAACACTGTAACAAATCTAGGGAAAGACAAAAAAATAAATCAATGAAAATTTGTGAAAGTACTGTCTTTTAAGAAAAAACAAACACACTTCGTAGTACAACCACCTTGGAAAACAGTTTGGCTTCTTAAAAGTTAAATACAGACCTACCTATGATCTAGTCATTCACTCAAAAAAATAAAAGGAAACAAAAATCCATACACAGAAATTGTATGAGAATTCTTAACAAATTCTTAACAAAGCAGCTTTATTTGGAAACAACCCAAATGATGTCATCAATGAGAGAATGTATAAACAAAGAAACAAAGAATGGTACATCCATACAGTGAAATACTGCTCAGTGATACAAACTGCTGATTCATGCAAAAGGATGAATCTATTGACATGAACAATTAAGTGAAGTAAGAGGAAACTGACCCCAAAAAGTATATTATTTTATGATTCCATTTATATGAAATTTCCAAAACTGACCTACAGTGACAAAAAGCAGATTGGTGATTGTTTGGGAATGGGAGGAGACAGGGATGGAGGTGAAGAGTGGTTACAGAGGCAGCAAACACTTTGGGGCAGGATATCTATGGCCACTATTTTGTTGGTGGTAATGGTTTCCCTATAGTCATATATGTATATGTTTACCTACATGAGTGTGTGGGCCTTTAGCAAACTATACACTTTTAAATGTATGGTTGTTGTTTGTCAGTTACACTTCAAAAAAGTAGCTTTTAAAAATCATACAAACACTTCAGAGCTCAGATGTTCAGGGGCCTGGAACACCAGACCAGTGCACAACAGAGAGGAGCCACTTGGGTCATAATGAAAAGGTGTTCTTAGAATGCAACTCTCTGTGACACTCTTTCCACTAGAACCACCCCTTTCTTCTAGACTTTTACCCACTTTTATGGACTATGCAAATATTTCAGTGGTCGCTTGAAATATTTCATTGACAAAAATCTCCTTCACTTAACAAAAAGCTATTGACTGAAAGCTCCCAGAAGCAGACATTTGAAGATCTTTCTGGGTTTGAGAAGCACAAGCTTGTCATGTTCACAAGCAATAGGAGGGGCCTTGCATTCTAAAGCAATTAGCTCAGGAGTTTCAACACGCACTTTAGAAATGAGAGGGAGAAAGTCTGCTAAGTGTGAATATCATCTTGACATCTTGAGGATGATCTATTTTCTTTCTTACAAGCTGGGTCAGAGCTTGTCTCTAAACAAAACAAACAGTAAAAGTACTTTTTCCCCTTTCCTTTGTCAAGTTCAGTAATGTATTCTGCCAGCATCAAAATCTTCGTTTGTAAGGGAAATATTTCTAACACACACACTCAAAGAGGTGCAGAACGAATAATACAATATGACCACCTTGCAGTTTATGGGGGAAAAACAGCATTAGTAAGAGGTATATCTACTCTAGGCAACCACTATCTTAGTGAAGATCATTACATAACTATATTCTTATTATATATGTAAAATATTATATTCATATTAGCAGAGCATAGGTATCTCTGTGCACTTTACTTTTTCTGCTCAACACTGTAAAACTGATCCAGATCACACACTTATTGGAGATACCACTGGACTTGCATCCATTCTCCTGGCCCATATCTGCTTTTAGCTACAGCTGAAGCTGGCAGCTCTGTGCCATCTCAGATCAACTCACCAGGACCACCTACAACCCAAATACATGCCTTCTCTTTTCCCTCTTTAAGCCAGCATGCATGGCTCCCAGCCCAGGAGTCAGGAGGAATTACTGTCTCATCACTGGGGGTTGGTAGGTCACCAGCTACTGCCCTTCCCCAGATAGACAGCCTTAGAGTCTTCTGTACACTCCTCAGGAAGTCCTGGCAGAACTGAATTCCTTCTGCCACAGTGGCAATTTGATGATTCACCCTAATATTGGTTTTTCCTTCTTCCGTCTCACTTGCTACGCCTCCTTGCTTCTGGGGATCACCTCCCCCCAAAAGCTATTTCTACTTGGGTGCATGTCCTTGAGCACAGTCAACTCTGAAGAAAATCCAAATCATGTAGAGTTGTAGTTTGTTTACTTTCATTGCACTATACTCCATTTTTAATGACATGATTCATGTCTAAAGGATATTAGCTTTATGAGGGAGTGTTGTAAGAAATCAAGTTTTTAAGTGATGTTTAGTATCACAGCAATTATCATCAAATGATAGAATATAAAATTATATATAGTTGAACCTGTTTCTAATGTGACAGATTCATATATATAGGAAAAAGTGGAAAAGAATGTTAATTCCTTTGTTAGCTCTAAAGAGTGAGATTACAAGCAAATTTTCCTCTTGATTATTTTTTAATTTTCTCATGGCTTTGCAAAAACAAGTTACCCTTAACTAGGAAAAAATAATAAAGACTATAAAAATGATGTACAATTGACATCACTAAAATTTCTACAATAAATCAGTAAGGATAAGGAGGTCTTTGATGGAGGTGGGTGTGACAGAGGGATCCACGGGCAAGAAGAAGGTCTAGGCACAGCCTCCAAGTACAGAAAAAAGGGGCTGAGGGAGGTGAGAGATCAATGAAGAGGCCTATTGAATAAGAGACACACCTTTCCTTGCCCTGTTCTAGGCCTTCATTATGTCCACCTCTTTTCTGATATCTCCTTCTAAAACAGGTTACCTAGCATCCCTTAAAAGGCCCTTCACCCTTTCTCAAAGAATCCTCAGCCTCTGTTGCTCTTCTTCAAAGAATCCTCATTGTGTTTGGTATATACTTTTCCCAACAGATCCCACAGGCCCTCCAGGTAAGTGACTCTACCCCCAACTCCTGCAAAGGCCTAACCCCCATGCCAGGTACTGATTAAAAATCAGCCACATGACCCAACTTAGATCAATGAGACCTAAGGAGTAGTCAGTTGTTAGCTTCTAGATAAGCTTCTAGATAAGTTGGTCTTGGTTCATAAGACACCCCCAAGAATGGTCTCTTAACCTTGCAGGAACTCTCTGTTGTGGGTAAACACAGAAAAATCAGTCTTAGGACTAATGGAATCAAGAAAGCAGAGCCCTAGTAACCTGCTGACATCACTAAGCCACCCGATTCTAGGCACCCATAGCCCACTCTCCTCTGGGTTTACTGACAGATGCCAATCAGTGTCCTTCTACATGAGCCAGTTATTGGTCCTACTCCTTGCTGCTGAAAGGATCCTAGCTGCCCCCCGAAGACTACTTGCTGTCCATTTCATCCTGATTCGATCCACACACAGTCTTAGGAGTGATGACATCATTTGTTACAAATCCCATCTCCCTAATCTATGTCCTGATGTCAATCAATATGATCTAATCAAACCCCAAACCTGGTATTCCCCTCCACCTCGCTTATTATCAGCCATTAGCAGTAAAAACCTGACCCTTTCAATCAGAAAAGTATGTGGGATTACATGTTAGCACTTACCAAATTTAGCTATTAAATCCTCACACCCACTCTTACAGGGAGAAACTATGATTATCCCCAGTTTATAGGTGAGAACACTGAGCACTGAACCTCCAGAGAAAACATGTAACTCATTCTAGGATCAACACAGTAAATCCCAAATTCAGCCTCAGACCAGCCCTACTTGGATCCAGTTCCTCACTGTCAATCATAACTTCCATTCCCCAAACCCAAGGGAGGCAGATGGACAGAAAATCAGCTTAGCCTTAGACCTCAAAGAACACCATTCATTCCTGGAGAATAGCCTGCCGCACCTCAGAGGTCCAATCTTAAAAGTGTATCTATTGCTTTGAGAAATTACCAGACTTGCTAATCCGAAGGAAAAGTTAGTGTCACAGAGAGAGTCTATCAGGTCATTTTGTTTTATCTAATCATTTAAAATTGGCATGGACTCCCAAGAGAACTCCAGTCTGGCTTTAGGAAAATAAGGTTGGTTACCCTATACATAAAAGGGCTACAACGAATCATTATCTTAACACCATTAACAATTAATAATCCAAGAGTAATATTAGAGTTTCTCCAGACTCATCTTGTACTGTAATAGGCTTCATATTCATTTCACAAAAACCTCAAAATTTAAAAATACCATTTTCTAAACAACTTACTTGTAAAAGACCCCTACACACATGATAGAATATATTTCTGTGGTTTCCTTAAGGAAACCACTGTGGCCTGCTCTGCTCTTCATTTGCATTCAATCTGTTCCCATGACTGCCTCTCCCTTAGACCCAGAGCTGCCTCCATCAGACAGTCCAGTCCCCTCCATACTCCTAGTGTACTGCACACAGCTCTTTCTGGGACACTGTGAAGACTTCACAAGCACTAGTTGAACAAAGCACATATACATTACTGCTTGGGGCTACTGAGGGCACTCAGTCACTTTACATCTCAGAGAGAATGTTACTCTCTTTCTGACTCTCCCTTAATTCTTCTGAGTAAGTCACTGAGAAAAGTTCAGGTGGAACTAAGTCACTTTGAACTCCTCTCTATCTCTGGCTAATTTTCCTTTTTTACCAAAAGTTTTCCCTGATATGGCAATAATGTGAGCTGGAGTTTAGGAACACTGCTCTGGGCTTATTTATGGTTATCTTCAATTTACCTACTGACGCTTTTTTTCATTATGCTAGTGATGCAAATTCTCTTTTTTCAAGATACATTTGTTTTCAAGGGAGTCAAATAGGGGTGGGGTGGGAGTGGGAAGGTTTGGACAGGAATGTTAAGTGACGATGAAATAGAGATATGCCGAAAATAATTAAGATGTTCCTTTATGGATGGCTGAGATTTTGGGAACACAATCTAGTCCAGTGGTCCCATTTTATAGATGGGGAAAACTGGGTTAGAGGGAGACGAGCCTCCCCAAGGCCCAGGGATGGCAGTAGCAGGCCATCAGCCTGAGGCCCAAAATCTCACCAAATCCAGTTCACTCTGGGCCTTTCCTGGACCAGAAATGGATCTCTAGAAGTAAAATTAACATCTGCTGATCTTATTGATAACAACCAATAGATGGTCAACTTTTATAGTTGGCAAAACAAAACCATTGTGCAATTATTTAAAATTTTGCCATGTCACATAGAAACAGTACCCAGGCTGACTAATTTCTTCCCATCATTAGAACATAAAGATCCGTATTAGTCACTCACTCAGGTAAAACCACCATCAATCCTTTTCTGGGGGAAAGGTGCCGGGTACTACCTAACCACATGAGCAATGATCTAAACATAACACTCCCGTTAAAGACTCCAGTATTAGAAATGCAGCCCAGCAGTAGATATAGCAGAGAGCTTGAGTCCAGCAGAACAACTGGAGGAAGTAGGTAATTTCACAAGACACAGGGGGTCCATCTACCCTGGCAGAGAACAGACAGTGCACCTCTGAAAAGAATTGGGAAAGGAACAAGGGCCCCTCAACTTCCCACAGGACTCTCATTTAGGAATCACAAAATTTGCCATTTCCAGCCTCCTTCCTCCAGTCACTTGGACCCAGTAATGTTGACACTGTTTGTTTCCAAGCACCTCTGTAGAAACTGGCACCAGCACCATGCGATTGAACAGGACTGGATTTAATACCACACCCAGGGCAGCAAAAATCCTGGCTGCTGATAGTAGCCCATCAGGGTCCCATACATCAAAAAGCCAAGACTATAGGATAGGAAGGTATGTCATCTGATGACGGACCGTCATCAGAATCCAGAGACCACACTGTTCTGCAGAAACCAAGACAGTCTCTGACCACAGGAAGTTCCAGAACCAAGTCCAGAGAACCACCCCCACACCTGCCCTACAACAGGTTCCTGAAATGCTCTGCGTGGTACCTGCCTTCCAGTTGCTCCTGGAGACCTGACAGACAACCTGGCCTGCTGGGGTCCAAAAGCACAGACCCTCACCCAGAAAAAAGACAAAGTCTCAGGAAAAAGGCAAGGCCCATGGGTCGGCCATGGATCTGTGGCATGCAACGAGACAGGAATTGGATGATCTGAGCAGGGGAAGGAGTCATGGGGGAGCAGGGTCGTGGTACATGGGTGCATTATTGGTGGGAGGGCCACACCCAACAGTAACTATACAAAGATGGCCATTAATGTAAGAAAATAAGAAATTTTCTTTTAAAAAAGGGCTTTGAGGCCAGGGCTGAGACAGGAAAAAACTAGGTTCCCCTTAAGGGAATAATCAGGAGGAAAATGCCCCTTTGTTTCAAACTAAAAGTATATGAGGCAGTCAGCACAGCCTTACCCTAGCTTGACTGCTTTGCTTCCTCTTCTTTGATTAAGCCCTGAAAAGGGGTAGTTAGAGGTATGGAGTGTCCTGTGAGAACACTGACGCTAACACAATAGCCAAGGCTATGGCTTACTGACCACTTTCTAGAACCAGGTTGGTGCTTCAGGCTTTAAGAGCACATTCTTTTTATCACCTACAACTCAGTAAGGCAAAGTATTTTATTGTCACATTTTGCATATGGAAGACAGGCTTCTACAGGTGCAACAGTCTGCTGGTCAACTGACTCAAGGAGCAAAGCCAAGACTTGGACCCACAAGCAAGCATATCACCTGGCTGAGGCTGCAGCCACTTCCACAAAAGCAGAAGTAGGAAGGAAAGAAATGGGAGGAAAGGACATTCTGAGACAAAAAGAAAACACTAGAGAATGAAAGTAGAGGCAACCAAGCCCTTTTTAAACAAACAGATCCATAAGCCAAACAGGACAAAGGGAAAGTAGGAAAGAAAGAGAATTGCTAGCATCTGTTTTCTTTCTTAAAGGAAGCTTGGCTAGTAGAGCAAAGTTGGCCGGTGGTTCCTAACTGACAGGTCACCTCTCCTAAAAGCAGTCCAGTAGGCATGAGGTACCACAGACAAGTTTCTGGGTATACTTCTACCCACCTCTTCCCTTCCTAGACAATTAGGTGACTCACTTCTCCTTCCAGTCTGAGGGGGCCACCAAAGGGGTGAGAATTAGGAGGAAAGGGGAGAAGGAGTGGGAAGGAGGAAAGGAGAAGAGGAAGGAAGGCAACAGAGAACATTCACCGGACATTTACTGTTGCCAAGGCCTGAACTGAGAGCTTCATAAGGATTGTATCATTTCATCTTCAACAACACCAAGAGTAAGGCGCCACCAAGTTTAGAGCCTGGGAAATTAACCTCAGAGAGGTCAAGTCACTTGCTCAAGTCCCTCAGCTAGTAAGTGGTTGGGGTCTAAATGACCCCATTCTCATAGGGACACTCAAGAGGTAGCTCAATCTGTGCCTGGAAGTAGCCTCCATTCCATCTCCTTGGCCTCAAACAAGGCCAAGCAAGAAGATTCCATGGGCCTGGCATCTTGAGGGCTGTTGAGAAAAGGATGGTTGGAAAAAACAATGCAATGAAGACCTTGGGACCACACATAATTTTCAAGCTTCTAAAAATTCTTGACAGGCAAGGGTGAGTCAAACTGCCCAAATGCATTGTTAGGATTGTATGTGCTACCTATTTAAACTGTTAATGTTGCTAAGCAACTAAAAGGTAAGTGAGTTTCTATGCTAGGCTAACTATAACATGGTCACAATAGTTACCAAACACAGTAACTCTTTAGTACTGTGCTTTAACCCACTTTCCCACCAGGGAGGGCCCAAACATAGTAACCTTAATGAGGAGAGGCCCCCCCCCCCAATAAAAATGGGTGCTAAAAAACTTTTAAGGCATAAAAAGTGGCTGGAACACCCCTGCTCTGTAGTCAACCAAAACCTATTTTTAGACCAAGGGAAACATGCAAACTAAAATGAGCTTCAACTAAGACTTCCAATTCAATGTTAGCACAGGTGAGCAAGAACTCAAGGATGAATTTTGTTACAGCCACCAATGATTTCATACATTTCCAGTCTCTTTTTCCTGAGAAAATGTACCTCCTTCCTCCTGATTAAAATTCCCTAAAAGAAAAAAAAATTGTCAAGAATTGTCAAAAATTGTCAAAAATTCTTCACAGATGTACCTTTTGTCTTTTTCTACGTCTTTGTACTTTTTCCCCCCACAAAGACCTGTAACTGCAACCTTTTTTTTTTAAAGATTTATTTATTCATACAGAACTGGGGTACAAGTCAGAGATGCGGAGGGTGAGAGACTTCACCAGAGACAGAGTGGGGAGCAGAACAGGCAGATCGATGAAGTACACTGCTGAGGGGAGCAGTGGGCGGGTCAGGAGAGGTCTGCTGCGCCATGTGGATCTCCTCCGGGGCAGGCAGGAATCAAACTCATGTGGAAGTGGCTTAAGCTTCTTAGTGCTGTGCTTTAACCCGCTGTGCCACCAGAGAGGGCCTGTAACTGCAACTTTTTAATGTGAAAATATTGTAAATAAATTTCAAAGACATACTCAGCTAATTAATTAATGGCTTTCCTTAGTGGGTAGCAGAGCAAGGTAATTAAAATCTCAGAAGAGGGTTTGAGTTCTAGTCTAGCACATACTCAATGTGCTAGAATAGTCAATGTGGGTGTGCCTCAGTTTCCTGAAGTGTGTAATGGGGATAACAACAATAACCACATCTCCAGGTTGCAAAGTGGTTATATTTAACTGTTATTGTAAAGCCCTTGTCACGATGCCTGATACTGGTAGTGATCAATAGATAATCACTATTCCTATGATTTTAGCGACTCTGGATTGGCTGCAAAAGACCACTATTTCGCATTTACCGTAAGCAAATATATTACAAATAAGTCAACATACCAAACCTATTATTCAACACATCCATGTTACTTATTTATAAAAGTCCCCATAAGTGCCAATCTCAGAGCCATGGAGGTAGACAGGAGATAGAACACCTGCCCACAAAGAAGCCATGTCCAGAGATAGACAGGCAAGTTAGGAGATCAATATGTACCTCAAAGTAGACAGGGAGATACAGAAGGGACTCTATGATGCCCAAGAGAGGACCTCCTGCCCCCCAACCTAAGATGTGCCAGGAGTGTCAAACAAGAGTGCCAGGGAAAAGAGACGCATGCATGCAGGAAGAGTAACGTGACACCTGGATCATTTCCAGTAGTAGAGGACTGCCCAAAGAGGCATTCCCCTGGTGTCAGCTTGTCCCCAGAGGAGAGAATCAGAATGTCATGTACCATGCCAAAGCTCCTCCTCCAGAACACTATCTGGGTTCTGCCCGCTGGAAGGCTGCAAGCTCCTCCGAGGGGCCCATCCCAGGAGAAGCCATCCTGGTCTTTTAGACTCTGAAAGAACCCAAACTGTTCAATTAACAGAACTGCCAGACACAGCGGTCTTCCAGGGTCTCAGCACAAAGGCCTCAACACCTGAGTTACCCGGAAGTCAGGTGCTAGTTCCTGTCTCTGGCCTGCTTTACCACTAAGGGAACAATCGGTTTGTTCTTGAGCCAGAGACCCCAGGCCCTGCCAGGGTCCCCCACAGGCTATAGAATACCAAATCATTCTTGTTTCCCAGGAATCTGATAAAGCACCTCAGCGAGGGTCAGGGGGTCGGGATAATTCACACAAACAGTGCAGAACCAGCATGATAAGAACTTGATTATTTTCTTGGGAGAACAAGGGTGATAAAGGAATCTGATTTTAGACATGGAGAATCCTCTCATAGCCCAGCCTCCCTGGGAGGCCTGCCTCTGCCTGGGTTACAAGCAGCATGAGGCTGAAAGTAACACCATTCCTGTTTATAGAAGGAAAGTTGACTGCTGCTTGCCTTTTTTAATCTTAAAATCAGAATTTATGGGCTGCAGCAAATTTACATAGTCCCTGCCACAAAATCCCCACCCATTTCCCTATAGCTCGAAAGCCAAAATTCCACACTGTGTTCCAAATCATTTCAACTCTTTGGTTGCCTTTATATCTGAACGGAAATTCCAGAAAAGTTGTCTGGCATGGCAAAAGCTGACCAGCCTTATGAAAATACCCAGAAAGGTGACCCATTTAGTCAAAAGAGCTTTCAGATCTCCATGAGAAAAGGAATTCATGCCAGCATAAAGGGCCTTCAGAGAGGGAGAACAGGAGTGTTGTGTTAACGCCCAGACCTTTCAACAAGCCAGCCCTGGGATTTCAGGGAGGCTGTGCACCTAGGCAGCCAGTCAGGCCAGCTTTCTCTGAGGTAGAGCGCTGAGAGAGAAGCCCTCGGGGACACACACAAGTTCAGTTCTGGAGTGTGCAGCTCAGTGGTGGGGTACACAACAAAAGGCCTGTTTACAGGCGTCTGGTCCTCAGGATGAGCACAGCCGCCATTGCACTTGCACCAGGTTCACCAGGCTGATAAAGGCCAAGCAGCCGCCAGGAAAGAAAGGCCCAGTTGCCCTGCTCACCAGCAAAAACACAAGACACCCTTCCACAGGTTAATGTTTAAAGTGGCAGAAGAAAGGTTGTGGGGTGACGTCATTTCTGACAGGGCACAGCTATGCCAATGGCAAATGTCACCAAAGAGCTCACTGCACAGCTGGATCTCAAACAACCTTCCCCTCAACCCAACCCCTGAAGTGGTGTGCGCCTCAGGTCCCAAAGGACTGCAGCCAGGAGGAATTCCAGGAGCACAGCCTCCTGTGGCTTCCAGGCCTCACACAGAAAGCTCTGCCCAACACCCAAAGCAGCCTTTGGCATGCTCCCTAACGGCTAGCCCGGCAGCGAAAGCACTGCCCCTAGGAACCAAAGAAAGGTAGGGAAAGAACTAGAGAAATTCCTCCAGAGCTAGAAAGAAGGCCCCAATTAAAGCTCTCTCAGCTGGAAAAGGTGAGGCAAATGGCCCAAAAAAAATTGGCGTTGTAGAAAGGAAACTTCAATTTCACATTAATCAAGCTGAACTGAGTAAAGTGTCAAGCAAAACAAAAATCAACAAAAGTAAAGCAGTAGAAAGTGTTTCATGACAACATATCTGGGAACAAGTGTGGATTCCAGCTTTGACGTGAAAATACTACAAAGCCGGATGCAGGCAGGCACTGTGCCTGGCACATAAAGTGAGGCAGATTTGTGCCTCAGTTTTCTCATCTGTACAATGGAAATGGATATAGAAGCCCTCACTGTGCAGGGTTCAGAATGAGAATTAGAAATAATAAAAGTAAGGTGCTGGGGGTAATGCTTAGCAGTCAGCATCCTTGGGGGAATGCTTGATTGTCTAAGAGCAGATGTGTACACCTTGATATTCAGCACACAAACAGCATCACCAGGGAGCTACCCAAAAGAGCCACGCAATAGGCAGAAGTGGGACAAATCTCTTTCTTGCCAAGCTACTTACCAATGTGCCTGGCTTTTGATGGTAGGGGAAGGAAGTCAGACACTCTGTCAAAATAATTCAGTCTTATAGTCAGGCTTGACTAAGTGAAAAATCAAACTGTTCCTTTGCTTATAGTACAAGAACATTAACCAAGGCCATCCCACTGCGCTCAGACTGGAGAAAAGGAAAGGTAAATGCTCTTTGGAAAATTGTATAATCAGACAACTGACCTAAGTAAAATCCCATCAAATTATTTTTTAGAACTGAATTTTGCAAAAGTTATGACAACCATCTAGAACTTAGCAAATGAAAACATTTAAGGTAAACGCTGTAAGGGTTTTTTCTTTTAGTCCCTCTGAGAAAAATTTCAGCAGACACTCCCATTCATCAGCACATGACAAGTTTATTGAGGAAAGGAAAAAAGGAGACGCTTACATAGACATGGGTGGGTAGTCTCAAAGGACAAAAACTGTCGACTCTTAGAGAAAGGCAGTAATTTCATATATATTCAGCACTTCTCTTACAAAAAAAAAAAAAACACTAAGTGGGTATGATTAAAATACCCATGGCACCATATCTATGTGGTCTCATCTACTCAAGTCTTAAAGAGATTTTTAATTGCCTTTCCCAAGAAGGTCCCTCCCTAAAACATTGACTCAGTTTCCCAGGAAAAGTGAACTAAGCACCTTAAAAATACAAGGCCATTTCCAAGCCTCAGAAGAAGGTAATGCAGCTTATTGCAATAACCTGAGAGAACATGAGGCTTACCGAGCATGTTTAATGACTAACTAGATTTACAACAGTAATATAAGATAGATCCTAGTAGCATGACCTGAAAGGCTATTTTAACCATTGTAAGAGGAGGAAATAGCATCCACTTAGATTGAAATGGCTTGTTCCTTTGGATTTATCCATTTGATTTGACTTGTTGTTGGGGGAGGAGCTATAATTATGGCTCCATCTCCCTAACCGAGGATACTCAAAGATGAAACCTAAATGCAGAATAAAAATAATATGTAAAAGAAGAAAAATTAAATTCAGAAACATAGATCCCCAGTGAGATCCAAAAGAGGATGTATGCATTCCAAGGGTGAATAAAATAATCCATTACAGCACTGGAAAACCTCATCTTATATTTGAATTTATCATCTAAAAAGAAACTGAGCTCTATTAATATTTAGCATACCGATTGACAGAGGTCTTGTACACACACACACACACACACACACACACACACATATAAAGAGGGGGTATATGCAAACATTTTTACTTATAAGAATGACTGGAACAGAGCCTCCCTGGTGGCACAAGGGGTTAAAGCACAGTGTTATAAAGCTACCCACAGTCACTGCAGCATGAATTTGATCCCTGGCCAGAGAGCTGACCCACATGGTACAGCAGACCTCTCCTGACCCGTCCACTGCTCCTCTCAGCAGTTTGTTTCAGTAGATCTGCCTGCTCTGCTCCCCATTCTGTCTCTGGTGAATCCTCTTAACTGCCTCAACCCCCACCCCCCCACCCCCGACACACACACACCTCTGGCCTACACTCCAGTTCTTGTATGCATAAATAAATACATTTTTAAGAAAAGAAAAAAAAAAAAAGAATCACTGGAACAATAGTTGAGACTTCCAGATTAGGACCCATTACATCTGGGTTCATCTACCCTACCCTAACTGGCTCAAGAAGATGTTGGCAGCCATTTTAAGTCAGCCTGGCGTCTCTCTCCATGGTCCCTCTGACCCTCACACTATGACCTCCACCTGACACACTCTGCTAGCCAACTGTTCACCTGCCAAATTCTAGGTAGGCTTTAGGTCTCAGTTTAAAGGCTCTCCTCCAGGGAGCCCTCCAGAACACCCACCCGACTCCTCCCTCCTCAGAGGGCTTGTCTTCTAGATCCCATTTGGATCTGGATTCACATAGTTTGGGTAGAATCAGCAGCTCAGCTGCTGGGTAGAATCAGTCTCAGCTTTCCCCCAGACTACTGAATCAGACCTACATTTTCAACCAAGTCCCCAGGGTGATGTGTACATGCCTAAAGGCTTGAGAAGGATGCTCCCTGGTCAACTGCCTTTCTTCTGCACTTAGCATGAGGGAAGCCAGGGACATGGTTCTCATTATTCCTGTGGCCTTACCACCCAGCACCAGCTCCAACTTCAAGTTGGCCTTTCATATATTTGTTGAATGAGGAAGGGAAGAAAGCAGTATCTTTTATGAGAAGCCCCAAGCTGGGGGGAAGGGAGTAGCTAACACATCAGTGACAGTGGCATGACTCCAAAAACATCTGTCCTGGGCTTAGGTTCAAAAGTACAATAGTATTAATAATGACAATGCAAGCATTATGCTATAACCTGACCTAAACGAACATAGTGTTCCCAGGAATTCTAGGATAGAAACTATTATTCTCCTCCACTTTTCACGTGGAGAAACTAAGACTCATAAAGGTTAAGACAATGGATCAGAGGGGCACAGCTGTTGGAGACAGAGTCGAAGTTAGAATCTTGGCAGTCTAGCTTCAGATCCATGGCCTGCACCATTCGGCTGCATCTAGTCCAGCCTGTGTGTGCTGACTTGCAGGCCTGTTGGGGACCAGCCGCTGGTCTGCACTACAGGCCTTTCAGAGAGAAAGCAGGATGTTGGGGTACCTGGACCATGAAGCCACCACAGGCAGGGCCCAAAGGCTCTGAGACTTGAGCATCTGCTCCCCAAGGGGCAAGGTGGTCATCTTCAACTATCCTAACAGCACACTCTGACACCTCTCCAGCATAAAACTAAGACCCTGGGGGGTGGGGGTAGGGGTTCAGTAGAAGAAGGGAAGTGCCAGGGAGACATAATTTGGCTCCCAATCAGTCAGTCTTTCAGCACAGACTCTCCAAGAACCAGGAGATGGGACTTGTAACAAATGACTGGCACCCTGGCTCCACCACTGCTGGAGGTGCTCCCCAAAGGCCCAACTGCCATCTGGAAATAATTTGGCCCAGAGATGCCTGAACTGGTGGGACACTGAAATGACCAGCCACCCAGTGCTCCTGTCCAGCTCTCGGAAACAAAGCTGGTGTGAACGGGCCAGGAGGCAGCCATAACACAGGGGTCATCCCCTTCAAAGAGAGGACACCTGCAGGGGAGGCTGTAACCCTACTACAGCAAGCAGAACCAACATTACCCAACCAAGCTGGTGTATTCAGGGCAGGGCCACTTGTAGACATTCTTGCTGCGTCCAAATACTTTTTGAGAAAAGTATTGGACAGGTATTTATTTAACAAACACTCACATAGCACTTAGTATATGCTACAAACTGCTATGAGCACTTTTAAATATATTAACTTGTTTAATTTTTATAACAATCTTTTATGGAGATGGCTATTATCCCCATTTTAGTGATAAGGAAAGCAAGGTATAGATATGTCTTAATAGCTACTTAGTGGCAAGTGGTATTTGAATGAAGAATCTTCTTCCTTCACTCTAGGGCCATCATTTAAGTTAACATATTACTTTGTTGCAAATGGCCCAGAACTTGTTAATTATAACAATCAGGCTACTTCCATACTATTAAAGCATTTTCTGGCTCTGAACTACATGGCTAATAGACACACTGGCATGTGCTAGGTTCTAGTTTTTCAGTAGAGTTTAGGCTCATTTGCACATCAGATTGGTGGGGATGGGACAAAAAAGAAAGGAAAAGGGGCCGCATGGTACCCATCACCCTGGAAACTGCCCAGTGACCTGAAGTCTTGGGACCACACACCCCACCTGCACTGTCCTAGGACAGGAACCCCATGTAAATATTGGGGTGAGACTGCATCCTCTAAAAAGGACAGAAGGTCTTTTTCTAAAGGATTAAATCCAAACTTCTAGGCAATCTTGATTGTCAATATTTTGGGGTTGAGAGACCCTTTCCCCCACACATACACTGGCTGGGCCAGTGTCAGCAGGCTTTTTTTTGGGGAAAAAATAAAACTGCCAACTCCTGGCAGAAAACTAGAAATAAATGTGCTGAGATCTCACTATGAATTATGCAGGATATAACTTAAGGAAACCTTCAGCTTTTGGAAGGATCTTAGAATGGGCCCACCTTACATTGAATCACCAATGTGATCCTTGTCTTTCACTGAATTCTGGGCAGAGAAGCTAGAGTCCCCTGGTGGCTTTGGAGAACATTATGTCTCAGAGTTGGGCACCTGTACACACTAACAGTGGTCACAAAGGACATCGCTGGTAGTGCTCCAAAGTACACGAAACATGGTATTCGTTCACAGACAGCTGCCCAGATTATGGAGTACAAGGCAATCCATCAGGTAAGAGGAAATTTCCAAAAGAAAAAACATTGCAGACAAGGCAGCCGTTCTTCCAATGCATTCACCTTAACCCTAAATGCAAACTCAGCTACCTCCTGACACAGCTTAACTCAAGGGGCCTCCTCACAGTTCAGAGGCTCAGTCCTCCACCTTGAGACCCCTGCTTTGTTCCAGGACACAGGTTCAAAGTGTGGGTGGGGCCCTCGGTGGGGCCCTCCCTGGTGGTGCAGCAGGTTAAAGCACAGTACTAAGAAACTAAAGCCACTTCTGCATGAGTTCAATCCCTGCCCCAGAGGTGACCACATGGTGCAGCAGACCTCTCCTGACCCTCAGCAGTGTACTTTGTAGATCTGCCTGTTCTGCTCCCCACTGTCTCTGGTGAATCATCTCACCACCCCTGCACCTCTGGCCTATACCCCAGTTCTGTATGCACAAATAACTCTTTTATAAAAAAAAAAAGTGTGGGTGTCCAGCCCCACCCCAACATCTCAAACTTGCAAAATCTAGTGTAACAGAGGCCCTCTGGTGGGGGAACAGGGGTTGTATTTTACTCATTTCTGATACTGGAAGGTAGGTCAGTTAAGACTCAACTTCAACAAACTGGGCAGACCTGGCTTCCATCACCACTTACTGCCTGGCTAACCGCTACAAGCTATTTCACTCCAGTTTCCTCACTTTAAATAAAGATGATAATACTAACATCAAACACAGTAATGACAGCAACCATTTTCTAAGTTCTTAGCCAGGACAGGGGACTAACAGACGCAGAACACCAACCCAAAAAGGAAACAGAAAGGATTCAGTGTGGTGATCAATGAAGTGTGCTTTTGTTCAGTTCACAAGTGTGTGTGCCCCAGTTCAGAGCTAGCGCCACCGTCAGCACAAAGCACACAACATAAGCAAGTGAGCACTTAAACAAGTCCAAGCTCCATGGGAGTCTTTTCTGAAGGGACACTGCCCAGAACAGCCCCAGGCAAGGGAAGAGGCCTCAGGCATTATCCCCACCCCAGTCCTGGCACTTGGCAAGTCTCCCTCTGGTCTCTAGAGGCTGGAAAACCTGTTTGCTATGAAATCTTTCTGGAGAACAAGTAGGCAGCCAATAGCAGGAGTCATAAATGCGGTCACACCCTTTGACCCTGGAATGCCGCTTTGGGGAATGGGATCCAAGAAATTATTTAAAAGGAGAAAATAAAATAAAACAATGCAATTTGTGGTGGAAAGAGGTCCACAGCAAGAAACTGCCAACAGCCCACAAGCCCACAATGGGGAATGGGGAGGCCAGCCTTGAAATGTCAGGACAATGGGAGACACCATGGCCCTGGTGGATTGTGGAATGAAAACTGGGAAGGGAGAAAAACCGGAAGAGACCAAAGTCTAGAGTGAGACCCATAATCAGGGCACTGATGGGAAGTTGGGCTGGAAGCAGTAGCAAGCTCAGTAAACAGTTGGTAGAGCAGATACTCCAGGATTTCTGGTGCTGTGGTTTGGTTTTTCATTTGTTTGTTTGTTTGTTTTAAAGATTTATTTATATGTGCATACAGAACTGGCTACAGGCTAGAGACTCAGGGGTGGCTAAAGACCACCAGAGAGAGTAGGGAGCAGAACAGGCAGATCAAGGAAGTACACTGCTGAGGGGAGTGGGGAGGGGGAGGCAGGAGAGGTCTGCCACACCATGTGGTCACCTCCGGGGCAGGTGGGGATCGAACTCATGCAGAAGTGGTTTCAGCTTCTTAGTGCAGTGCTTTAACCCGCTGTGCCATCAGGGAGGGCCCTGTTTTTTTGTTTTTTTGTTTTTTGTTTTTTTTTTAAAGCGATTTCATGTCATGTTTGGGTACTCCTGGTTTACTTTAAGTTTCTTTGTTCGGTTAATTAAATAAATGCACATTTTTAAAACAAAGGAGGGATCCAGTTGGGAATAGTCAGGCTTTGAGATTCTTCAGAGGGGAAGCTGGTTTCTGAAAAGAATTTCAGAAGTCTGAGGGTCTCATTCCCCAGTACAGGAGATGGGCCCCCCAAAAATAGCATGGCACAGAGCCACCCTCTGCAGAGGAGACACTCTCAGCAGGGAGAAAAGCTGGGTGGTGGCAGCTGTCTGGACCCAGGAAGCCAGAAGCAGCCCTACCAGCTAGGACAGGTGTGGGGGAAGGTGAGGGTGAGGCCAGAGGAGGCTCAGCCTAGAGGGAACCCCTTTTATGCTAGAGAAAGTCCCAGCAGCCACACCCACCGCCCTTTCTACCCATCACAGAGGTCACTAGGCAGGCTGCTTTTCTCCTAAACGACTTCAGACCCAGGCCTGGGCCAACTGGCAGAGAACACACACACAGAGTAGGTGCACACACATTCTCCGCACACCACGCTGTATACACACACTCTTTGCACACATGCATGCGCTACACACACGGTCCGTGTGAGCACATACAAGCATACATACACACTTCACACACGCACATCCTGCATCCCCTTAACCCCACCATCCCAGCCCACGTTCTCGGCAGCCTTCTAACCCTCCAGGAAGCCTCAACTAGAGCAAGTCATAATGGGGACCTCACCCTCATTCCTCCTCCACCGCAGGGGAAGCGGGGAGGAACTCAACACCAACTCCCTCCCTCCACTCAGGAAGACCCTGGTGGGTAGAATGCAGAGAGGAAGGCAAAGTGTACTTTAATTGTCACCCACTTCCTTCCATTTTCAACTGAGCCCTGGCTACTTTTGAGACATTGAACTAGTCAATTAGCCCTCGGGAACCCAGTGATCTGAAAACGGGCCTAAGAACACCCCAGCTTACAAGATATGTAGACCCCAGCTGACACACTGTCCGCACTAGTCCGAGCTTCCCGCAAGGCGGTAGTTACTACTACCACCTCCACCTCTTCTAAATTGTAACTTCAGCAGGGAGAGCGGGCTCACCCCGAGGCGCCTCGCAGCAGCTAGGCTGGGAGCAGAGGGAGCAAGACACACCTCCATGGCTCCGCTTCCTACCTCCCAGCCCACACCCATTCCGGAGACGGCGGGGGAGGGTACAAGTCCCCGACTCCACCGGGGCGGAGAGGCCGCGGGCGTAGAGAACCGTCCCTCCCAGGTCTTCCCGCCCAGCCGCCCGGCCAGTTAGCCAACGCCCCTCCGGCAGCAGTCTAGCGCACCAGCCTCGGCGCAGCGGGGCTAGAGCTCAGGGGCGCGTCAAGGGCCCCGCCCCCGGGAATCAAGGACCAGAGGTCCCCAGTTCCCCAGCTTCTGAAGGGAACCCCAGAAGCGAAGAAATGCCACATCCCCACTTCTGCCCCTGCGACCCCTACCCCAGCCTTCAACCCACAGCCCCCGCTCCCAAGACGCGCAAGCCATGGTGCACGGCTGGGAGGTCTCACGAAGTCCCATTCCCGGGGATGGCAGCAGGAAGGGGGACCCAGGTCCCCACCCCTCGGGACGCCCACCCCCGCCCCCGGCCCCGGCCCGGGAGCCCACACTCGGCCCGAGGCGGCTGAGTGTGAAGAAGGCGCACAGCAGGGAGCCCAGTTTTCCGCAGGAGCTCACGCGCTGGGCCGGGACGGTACACCAGCCCGCGCCGGACTCAGCCAAGGCACTCACCGATGGACACGAGCTTGATGCTCTCACGGTCCAGGAACTCGAGCGCCACGGACACATTCTCAAGCTGCATCTGGCGAAAGGTGGGCCGCTGGTGATACTTGCGGTACATACGCTTCTGACTGAGCACCTCCAGCAGCGCAATGAGCCGCAGCCCGTCGCTCAGGTCGGTCTGCAGGTTCCCTATGCGTTTGTTCACGCACTTGAGGTGCTCGTTGCACCAGCGAGTGAATGTGTTCTGCTGAATCTTCTTCCACGGTGCGTCCTCCGCCAGGTCCTTCTCGGTTACCGGCATCCTGGCGGTGGAGAGAGCACAGTGCGCAGCGAGCTGCCGGGGACTAGCTTCGGAAGGCCCAAAGGCCTGGAGAGCAAGAACCAAAGCGGAGCGCGGGAGTGGGGTTCGAACTCGCTCCTACCAGACCTATGGCCGGGTCTGCTCTGTGGCCGCCAGCCCCACACAGCGAGAGGCAGCTGGCTCTGCGCCTGCGCACTGAGGTGATCCGCCCTTGAGCCCCGCCCAGTGAGTGCCCATAGGCGAGTTCCCTGACTGCACTTGCCCCCTGCCGGCTGAAGTGGACACTGCGTTTGCCTTTATCCAGGGTGTCCCGGGGCCAAGGAGCTCGGTGCTCACCCCTGCAGAATGGAATCTGGAGAGAAAGGCCTGAGCTATTTGAGGTCACCTAGGCCCCCCAGTAAGAGGGTGTATAGAGAGAGGACGCTGGTCAGAATGGGTGGGAGCCATAAAGTGGGTCCTGGGGGAAGGGACCAGAGGGGAGGGCTTTTTCATACACCTATACATTCTGTGTGGTTCAAGAGGGTTTTATTGAGTTCCTTCTAGGTGCCAGGTACTATTAGGCACTCGAGGACACAGTGAAAGAAATACTGTTGCTATTAATTACACTCCTATGAACTGTAATAGTTTCAATAGCTAACCTTTATGGAAAGCCCACTCTGTGCTGGACCTTGCTAGTGTCTGGGAAGTGATGATAAATGAGACATACTTACTACCTAACCGAGGTGTTCCTAAACTAGCGGAAAAGGGTAGTACCAGTCAACAGCAACTAGCAGCTGAGTAGTGGTGTAGCAGAAATTACACTAAGGATTGCTCGTGTATGGTGTTTTCCTAGTGCTGCTGTAACAAAACTGTCTTTAAAAAAAAAAAAGCCACAAATTTACTATCTTGTAGTTCTGTAGAATAGATATCACTGGGCCCTCCCTGGTGGTGCAGCGGGTTAAAGCACAGCACTGAGAAGCTAAAGCCACCTCAGCATGAGTTCGATCCCCAGCCCCAGGTGATCACATGGCGCTGCCTCTCCTGACCCTCCAGCTGCTCCCTCAGCAGTGTACTTCCTCAGTCAGCCTGTTCTGTTCCCCGCTCTGTCTCTGGTGAATCCTCTTACAGCCCCTGCACTTCTGGCCTATATCCCAGCTCTGTATGCATAAATAAATAAATCTTAAAAAAAAAATAAGTAGATATTGCTAAACTAAAATTAAGGTATTGGCAGGATGCTTCCTTTCTGGAGGCTCTGTCTTGCCTTTTCCAACTTCTAGAAGCTTGTCTGATTACTCAGCGGTGTCCTCTGCCTCCATCTTTAAAGCCAGCAATGTCAGGCTGAGTCTTTTCCACATGATCATCTCTCCAGTTCTCCATAATTGCATCTTCCTCTGACTCCTGTTACTGTATTGGGCACAGTTAGTTAATATAGGATATCTTCAAAATCAACTGAATGTTTTTGAGCTTTTGTGTGAAAATCAGCTTTTTAGCAACTTTAATCCTATCTACCGCTTAAATCCCCCTTTGCCATGTAAGGTGCTATTCTCAAGTTTGGGGATATAGAATGGGAACATGGGGGCAGGGGTTTGTTCTGCCTAACAACATGGAGTACCCAACACCTGCTGTGTACTCATCCAGGTGTTCTGTGCTAGGTGCTGCTATAGAGTGGACATCTAGGCCAGATCTCTGGTATCAAGAACCTGAATAATTATGAGAAGCATCTGGCATTGACTGAGTGCCTGTTTTGCCCCTATGCCAGGGTCTGTGCCAAGCAGTTTCTTATGGTAGATCACATTTAGTAAGACTTAACAGCGAGGTGAAATAACTTCCCCAGGTCACACAGCCCAATAGGAACTGGAAATCATTTCTGTAAGAGATTTCAGCAAAGCTTAAAAAGCACCTGACCCAGGCTTGGAGGAAGGAACACAAGAAAGGTAGGATCCTTGGTGAAGAAAGGCTGGGAAGGATGGAGATCAAGTACTTCCAGGCCATGGTTGCCCAGGAGATCCAGCGAATTTGTAGTGTAATGACATATAGCAGATTATTTGGATACACTACTAAAGTGATTTATTAAGACAGCTGTATTCACAATCTGAGGAAGAGAGTGCATTATCAGACCTGGCTCTGGCCCATAGTAGGGACACAATAAATATTTGGAGTCATTCCCCTCCTTAGTGATTAACTCCAAAGTCTGCTATTCCTAAGGGCCCCATGCTGTTTTCAGCAAGGGCTCTGCCTTTGTCTACACCATCTGATAAGAGGCAGTTTTGATAACCTTTGCCTCCCCCAGACCTAAGGATCCTGGTTCTTGACCCAAATGTAGCCATCAAAGCTTATCATTCAGAGTCTGTTTTCCAGTAAGAGACTCGACTCCTCCTGCTAGGTGAGACTGGAGCCAGTGTGATCAGCTCAGCTCAAATGACAGCAAATGTGCTGAGGTTCCTTTTTCTTCCATTTCTGTTCTCACTAGGTCTTACACAAATAACTAAGTTCTGCATGTCAGTATATAGTTCACTCACTCTAAACTGAGGCATCCCTGTCCCAGGAGAGTCTAAGTGTGCTCTCTGTCCAATCAGAAGAATCTAAGGTGCAGACAAGGTCTTCAAGTGTCTCTATCAATGTTTCATAAAAGACGATGACCAAAGAGCCTCGAGGCTGGCATTTCTGCAGCGAACCCTTTAGTCAAAGTATTTCACAATTTTGCCTGACACATCTTTCACATAACAAATACCCAGTCTCTGTTTTCTAAATTTCATCCTACTCTTATCTGCTCTCTCAGTAGAACTGCCCAGAAAGGATGAGTGAAGAGAAGGGGAATGCACCAACTGTGGATGTGAATTTTGACTGTCTCGGCTTTGCGACCTTGAAGAAATAACTTCTGCCTTCTCATCTACGTCATGGAGATAACACATTTGATAATGCAAGCAAAACTCCTAGGGTAGTGCCTGGCACACAATAATCAATCAATGAATGTAGCTGGAAAAGGCAAAATGGACAGACTTTACAACCAGTCTCTAAGAAATCTGAAATTGACTGCATTGCCCCAGATTCCAGTCTGTCCCTGCAAGAAGCCATGGCTTTCCTCTGTGTCTGTGACCCACAGATAACGAAACGAATGTGTCACAGCCCGGAAAGATCCTGGTCAGAATAAACTGATCCAGTAACCCCAGCCGCAGATGGGCAGACATCTGCCAGGAAGAGGCTGACTGAACTTGAAGAGCAACATTTGTGGAAGCTTGAAATACTGAGCGGCAACTTCTCAAAGTTATACTAGCTGCCAAATCAGCCCCACTGAGGAGGACTGGGGTAGGGGTGTGGGGAGTTCCTCCATGCCAGCAGGTGTGCAAAGGTTCCCCTGATTCTACCTACACATCTTTGCTCAGGTGCCTTTCTCTGGCCAGGAATACTCTCAGCTCTCCCCTCCAACCTGGAAAACTTGTGCCTAGCCCTCACTCCCCTCACACACTTGTACGATCACACTGCTTGTTTTCTGCTCAAGTTTACTTGCTGTTTTCTGTGGTCAGTTACTGGAGTAGGGTCATTGTCACCTCTGTCCCCTTAAAGGATATAGTCTGGGGTTTAAGACCTCATGGAGCCTTCTCTGCCCAATATCAACATCTTGACAGCCACATAGTCATTTCAAACTTTCTGTCATTAGAATGTTAAAAGAAGCAGGTAAAGTTAGCTAGAACAGTGTCTTTTCCCCAATATCTGGGGGGCTAACTGTCCCTGTGTTCTCAGGAATAAAGAGCTTCTGGGCTACAGGGCTTTCATTTTAGAAAAGTGTATGGCAGAACAGAACAAAATGATTCAGTTACCAATATATCCTAAAGTTGTGCTGTGCTGTCAAGCATATAATTGGTACTGTCTTTGAAATTAGATGCATAGTTTATACTGACGGTCTGTGTCATTTCAGGTGCAATGTATGGCCAGCGGCCCAGGATCTGCCTTTACCTACTGGTGGTGCTCGTCCACCATGCTGGATAATGCAGAATAGAGATAAGCTTGATACTGATAAATAAGTTGGAGACATAAGAATCCTGAACTTTCAGCCTTACCCTATGTTTGTGTGTATATAATATATATATATGAAACTACCTCTTTCGGGAACCCCAGCTCTCGAGTGGAGTCTTGATGAAGCTGCACACTGAGTTTCTTAGCACCCTGGGGACCATGGCTATAGTAGCGTGTCAGCATGATCCGAACTGTAAAAAGAGTAGAAATAATAATAATAAAGTTTCCATTTCTTCTGCTTTGGCGGTATCTCACTTAATCATCACAGCTACCCCAGGAGAAGTCATCCTCATTTTACAGCTAAGAAAAATGAGACGGAGCATACTCAGACCCCTAAAGTAACAGAGCCACAGAGCACTAAGGGATGAGGGATTACCTCTGACTTCACCTTCTAGCAGCCTACATTAACACTGCCTAGCAGTTTCTGATAAATGAGACTACCCGGGTAGGACTTATTATGTATCCGCTGAGAAAGCTGACACTGATATAATTATCACGATTAAGATAATGATCATAAAATGATTAAAATCACAAGAACATCATGATTATAGTATGAGTGGATGGACATCAAAGAGCCAAGACAGACAGAGTTCCCAGCTTAAAAGCCCGCTTTCCAAAAGGAGTAGAGATGGAGATCCAGGACTTGCAAAAAATGAATTTATATCCTCCCCAGTTGCAGCTTTCCCCTAGGGCTGGGGCCTTCTCACTTGTAATTTTACACCAAGGTCCACACCCTGCCAGAAAGAGAAACAAAATATAAAGGCATTGATTTTCTCTGTTTCTGCCCACTAGAGGAAAAGGAGCTGGCTCTTGCAGCAGCTCCCTGGAGAGGTGGGAAGGCTCACCTTCCACCCCCCGCCCCTGCTGCAAAGGCCCTGAGACTGTATGGGTGGGACTGGGAGAAAGCACACTGTGGCTGCAAGAGGGAGAAGAATGGAAAGCAGACCTTCCTGGAAAAGCCCAGGGCAAAGGCCCAGGGACCCCAGCAGCCAGTCCTGCCCTACGAGAAGGTGGGAGCCGCTGGTATGCAGGCTTGGGAGATGGCACAGACCTTCACTCATCCTACCCAAACA
>NW_004567105.1:55390805-55414363 GCF_000260355.1 Condylura cristata
TGTGTGTGTGTGCACAGACATACAGACAAATGCCACAGAGTAGTTTTCTGCTAGAGAAAAGCCCTGTCTAGCCACTGCTCACCTGGCAAACCCAGGCTGTGTTGCAACTGGAATAAGACTGCTCCTTGGTGAGGCCTCTACAGCTGACAGAGCCCTTTTCCATTTTTATCTCATGCACTGCCCCCTCCCCAGTGCTCTGCAAGCCAGGATTATTAGTATGATTCTGAGTGCTCAAGGACAGGGCCCATTATCTGAATCCTTAGGGTTTAAAAGAATGGCCTGTTTGTGACCACTCACTGAATTGCTGGGAAGAGGCAAAGGTTAAGTGACCTCTAGGGGTCACGCAGTTAATGTCAGGGTCAGAGCTCAACGTTATGTCTGAGCTGACTCTCAAACCTGTTCTCTGTTACCCCTTTTGGATTTTCAAGGATGTCCATTCATTGCAAAACTTTTTATAGCAGCCCCAAAGCCCCTCCCTGTTGGGTTTCTCACATGCTCCACAAAGTGTGGCCTCACTGGCAGCCCAGGCAGCACCTGGGGACGTGGAGAACTAGCAGCTGCAGTTTCACATGCTCCCCAAGGTGACTCATGTGCTCACTAATGTTGGAAACGTGCTGCATGCACTATAGCATGCCCACCAGGTGGACTCCACTGTCACCTTTTTTTTTTTTTAATGCATACAAGAGGTCTAGGCTAGTGGGGCGGGGCGTGGGGGGTGAGGAGATGACTGTCCAGAGACAGAGTAGGGAGCAAAACAGGCAGTTCTGCTGAAACTACTGCTGAGGAGAGCAGCAGGTGTGACAGGACAGCTCTGCTGCTCCCTGGGGGTCAGCTCCTTGGCCGGGGAACAGACTCATGCCCCTGAGGCTGGCGAGAGCTTGGTAGCACTGTGACAAACCCTGCACCACCAGGGAGGACCCCCTCACACTTTTTCTCCCCAAGATTTATTTATTCATACAGAACTGGGGTGCAGGCCAGAGGTGCAGGAGCAATGAGAGGACTCACCAGGGACAGAGTGGGGAGCAGAACAGGCCGATTTACACAGTACACTGCTGAGGGGAGCAGCAGGTGAAACAAGGGTCACCTCCCTGGCTGGTGATCAAAGTCGTGCTGAAGCAGCTGTAGATAGCTTCCTAGTGCTGCGCTTTAACCCATTGTGCTACCAGGGAGGGCCCTCTCCTTGGCACTTTTTAAAGAAGAGTGTAATGAATCTTCCTAGGCTGATCTGAGAGGATCCCAGAACTTATTGTTTGGTGGGTGGAAAGGAAAGCAAGTTACAGACCAAAATGAATTAGTATGGCCTACTACGCTGACACTGTTTTTTAGATAAAAATAACACCAATGTATGTTAAAATGTGCATGGAACTGATTAACCACATGACCACTCAGAGTAACAGTCTAGAAGAGGGTCCAGAACAACAATGGATTAGATGCAAACAGGGTGCCCATTAATGCAGGTTTCCACAGGTTTCTGTCATAGCAAGCGACAGGGAAAAGAGCTTCCAGCAGGGGAGATGGGAACATTCTCTTCTACCCACCGCCGGCAAGTGGAAGTTCTTGTCTGTGCCACCAAGCCAGGACCAGCTAGTTGATGCCATCTCAGGTCTATGTCCACGTCAGCTCAGTCCTCGGTTACAACTGAGGTGTCCCAAGGCCTAGCAAGGTGTCAGCACCTCACCTGATTAGTGTGCCTGCTTTTAGTGCAGCCCTGGGAAGCCGGCTGCTTGGACGATGCCCACTCTAAAACAATTTCCAGTAAGGTCAAAGGTCAGGTTTTATTCTTTGCATATAATAAATGTTTTATTTTGAAAAGAATGGAGAGGGCCCTCCCTCCCTGGTGGTGCAGTGTTTTTAAAGCACATCACTGAGAAGCTAACTCACTTCAGCATGAGTTCAATACCCTCCTGCCCTGGAGGTGACCCACATGGCGCAGCAGACCTCTCCTGACCTGCCTGCTGCTCCCATCTGCAGTGTACTTCATTGATCTGCCTGTTCTGCTCCCCACTCTGTCTCTGGTGAAGCCTCTCACCGCCCCTGTACCTCTGGCCTGTACCCCAGTTCTGTATGCCTCTAGCCTGTACCATAGTTCTGTATGCATAAACAAATAAAAGCTAAAAAAAAAAAAGAATGAAGAACAACATATTAACAGAAAAACAGTTTCTCTACCTCCTACGTAAATAAATTTTGAACAACTGCTTTAAAAATATTGAGTTGGGGGATGCCAGATTATTAGCTGCTCAGAACACTTATATGTCTCAATCTCATGTGGCTAAGAAATCTTTCCCAGAATTTATAGGAAACAGTTAACCAAGGCGATCATTAGGAGACAGAATTATAAGAACTTTTACATTCTACCTAATGTCTTTCTACATTAAATGTTCCTTGCATGTTTTTAAACATACACTGTTGGTGGGAATGTAAAATGGCACACCCACTGAGGAAAGCAGTTGCTTCCAAAGAACTAAATCTGACGAGTGTAGGATCCAGCCATTCCACTGCTAGGAGATTACCCAAGGGAAATAAAACCATGCATCTGTGAAAAGACACTTGGATGTTTATACCAGCCATATTTCCAGTTGCCTCAAACTGGAAACAGCCAAAGCTCCAGTAACAGGTGACCCCATGAGCAAACCGTGGTGCAGCCACACAGTCACTAGTAAGTACTCAGAAATAAAAAGGAAGGCTCTACTGATGTACCCAACCCATAGCTGGTGCTAGGTGAAAGGAGCCAAAAAGAAAAATAGAGCCGGGATAGAAAATGATTCCATTTTCTGGAAAATATAAGCTTATTGCAGTGACAGAAAGCAGATCAGTGCATGTCTGGAGATGGAGGGGGTTGTCAGCAGGGGAGAGATTGCAAAAGAATTTAAAGAAACTTTGGTGTGATAGGTATGTTTACCATTTGATTATAGTAATGATTTCATGAATGTGAGTGTATGTGGGGTGGCTGGGTGTGTAAAAAGTTATCTAATTATATATTTTAAGTATGTGTAGTTTGCCATGAGTCAGTCACACCAAAATTTGAAAAGGGAACAAAGAAAGACAGTTTTATTTTTATGGGCAGAAAAAAGTCAGGATAAATTCAAAGGTACACCCGGATAAAATGTGTGTTCTTCCACTATAACATGTTTGTGTTCTGAATCTCCTAGTCTTTTGTATCTGTCATTGCAGACAGTGACTACATCAGTCTGTTTCTTCCTCCCCCTCACGGCCCCCATCAAGGGCAGACTAAGTGGGATCCTGCTGAAATGGGCTCAGATAAGGTTTCCTCGCCACCCTTGCTCTGCCACGGCCCCAGTTTCTCTCCACGGAGTTTACAGGCTGCAAGGAATGTGATGACATGTTTACTTTGGAGCAGATTCTGGCCAGTAAATATACTCCTGGCTCAGACCAGAATCAGCCCCTGATAGAAGATCGGCCTTTCCAAACTAACTGGAGTTCAGTGTTCCCTCCAAATGTGAGTCTTTACTAGTGGAGGGCGGGGGTTAGAGCCAACAGAGAATTTTTCCTTAGCATCCCTAGAGCCTAAACTCGGAAAGCTGTTGAGTACAAAAAACTCATTGAGAAGCAACAAGAGAACAATTAGAATATGGTTGGACAAGTTTACCAGGGTCTCAGAGGGTCCCCTGTACTCCATGTGTGAAAGGTTTGATTTTTTATTTCTCTGTACCTCTGTTGGTCTAGACAGTTCACCAGACACATGATTCCAAATTGGTTAGGGCTGAAGCAGTTCCCAGAGCAGATGGCTTCCAGAATGCAAAGCTTCTCTAGCAATAACAATAGTAATTACAGCAATGGAGCACCCCACCTACTCTTTTACATATGTTGCCATGTTTGATCCTCCCATAACTCCATGTGCTAAGAACTGGGGCCCAGAGAAGTTAAGCCAGCTACCCAAAAGTATCCATTAACAGGTGTGAATTCTGAACCCAAGCTGGCTCCAGGAGACCACAGGAAATCTAGACATGACACCTACAATTCTGGACTCGGATCTAGTTTCAAATCCTGATTCTGCCATTGATGAGTTTTGTGGGAATAATAGTACCAGCTTATACTGCTGTTCTGAGGCATTTCTGAGATAATGTAGGTAATGTGGGCTGAGCGCACAGCAGGTGATCAAGAAGTCATCATCATTATTGTCATTCTAGAGAGCTCTCCACCCAAAGTTGCTTGTGATTTGATGTTACTGAGTCATATTTAAGATGTTTACATGCTTCACTTCCTAACCTCCTCTAATCAATCATAGTCAATAATCAATAATCATTCTCGGGACCTCCCTAGTCACACAATGGGTTAAAGCTAGCTGCAACCACGAAAGCAAGAGTTTGATCCCCAGCTGGGGAGGTGACCCACATGGCGCAGCAGACCTCTCCTGTCTCCCTGCTGCTCCCCTCAGCAATGTATTTTTCAATCAACCTGTTCTGCTCCCCACTCTGTCTCTGGTGAATCCTCTCACCTTTTCTGCTCCTCTGGCCTGTACCTCAGTTCTGTATGCATACGTAAAATAAATCTTAAAAAAAAATTAAATAAAAGTCCCATTCTCTGGGAGGTATATGCTGACCACCTCATATAAGTTGAAACTCTCTTACTCTTCCCTTGGCAAGCCCTAGCCTCCCTTTCTTCTCAGCAAATACCATCTTCTAGTGCACAGTGTAGTACTTAGATACACTATATAACATTTATTTTGCTTGTGTTGTCTATCCAAATAATTCCAATGCTAGAACATGCCTAGTGTCCAGCAACTGTTCATTAATTATCTGATGCTGAGTGTGTGAATGAGCAGTTGCTTAAGGTTTCAGGTTGCACTTCAGGTTCCCTTTATTCTCATAGTCAATTGTCAGGAGCCTCATTTTCTTCAGAGCCTGGAAAGGTGTAATAACAGTAATTCTTCTCATGGCACTGGCAGAGTCTAAGGAAAGACAAGGCTGTGCATGGAAAATAATTTCCTCCAAATGCTCCAGAAACAGTTACTGAATGTCTGCTTCCTGCCAGGTAAAATTCCAGGCCCTAGGCAAGGTAGACACCCATCAGAAAGCCCGTGTCCTCCAGAAACCCGTGATTCAAATAGGCAGAAAGGCATGTCGGCAAATACTTACAATTCAAGTATGTAACAACTCTGATCTACAGCAATCGTTCATCAAACTAAGCACTTTGCATTGTCTCATGTAAAGCTATAAACTGGGTACCACCATTTTTTTCTTTATTTCTTTTTTTATTTGTATATATTTTATATCAGGTGTGGCCCCAGAGAATTTCCACCATCACCTGGTACCACCATTTTATAGCCAAAGAAACTACAGATAAAATTAAAAAAAAGAGCACTTGTGTCATACCTAAGTGTACACCTGAAGGAAGTGAAAACATATATGTACAAAAACAACTGTACATGAACTATCAGAGTTACATTCATGAACCAGGGATGGTTGAGGGTGGAATGACTCTGGGGGCAGTAGCTTCTTAGCGCTGCCAACAGACCGCCAAAAATGCAGTGACTTGAAACAACACAAATACATCCTCCCTCAGTTCTGGAGGTCAGAAGTCCAGAACTAGTTTCACTGGGCTATCACCCACGTATTGGCAGAGCCGATGCCCTCTGAGGCTCCGGGGAGAGTCTGTTTCTTTGCCGTTTCCAGCGTCCAGAGGCCACGTGCTTCTCTTGGCTCAGGACTCTACAAAGCTGACAGTGTACCATCTTCAAATCTCTGTCCCTCTGCTTGGTCATCACATCTTCTGTCTGAAAGAGCCAGAGGAGGACACCCTCTTATTAGACAGTTGTGATTACATCGGCTGATGCAGAATCATCTTCCCATGTCAAGATCCTTAACTTAACCGCATCCGCAAAGTCTCTTTTGCCACAGAAGGTGGCGGTCACAGGTTTAGGGTTTAGGTTGTAGACATCTTATGGGACCACCGTGCAACCACAGGGCTGAAACGTGACGGCGCTCACCTGGAAGACTGCTCTTGAACCCAGAGGGTTCAGCCTCTGATTTGCTGGTGATTTGACCCTCCCTGCACTTCACTCCGAAGGCAGAGGTTAGGAGCTGAGCCAGCATGCCTGCTTGGGGAACTAACCACAATTCAGCCTGGCTATGGGGCCATGGGTGGAGGCATTGGCTTCCAGCCCTAGCTCTGAGTCAGTTTCCTCATCTCTAAAGTGGAGATAGCGGTCCTTACTTCTCAGCACCAGTTGTCCCCGGACTAAATGAGTCAGGACAAGTGAAGTGCGGCGCTTGACAAAGAGAAAGTGTTTGATCAGTGTTGGCAGTTAAGTGCTAGATTTAGTATGAGGTTCCTTGCAAGCTAATCTCAAATTCACTATTCAGATGCAATAGTTCACTATTCAGATGCAATAAATATATCTGGAAAGTGATCCCAGGAGGTACTGGCAGGGGAGATGGGAAGTGAGACAGTTGAGCATATAGCAAAGGGAGGAAGCCCATAGCAGGGGCATTAATGAGGAGGCTGCTCCATGGGCAATGAAGGGGAAGAGCTGAGTAGTCCTCAGTCATCAGCTGAGGACTACTGGGAGAGAAGGCAATAGCCAAGTTCCTTCTGACCTGTTGCAAGTGCAGACAGCATTGAAATAACCATGATGAAACAAGTTGGTTCATGACTAGCAGTCCTCCAGCCAGCAGGTGACCAGCAAGTCATTGGGCAAAAGAACTCAGCTGCTGGCAGCTGGAAGTAAGTGGCGCAGGGGCTTGGGAGGGCTCTGGGTATGCATCATAGACATCACATAATACCATTGCTGCCCAGCAGCCTTCATTGTTGGGGTCAGGACCTGGGGACTCCACACAAAGTGGCACCCCCAGAAGTATGTGGGTCCTTCTGCCTTGGCAATGGGCAGGCACTGGATAGAGGCCTGAGTCTCCTGGGTCCTTCAGGGCAGTTAGGAGAGGCACTTACCCAATACCATTTACTTTCTCCAAAATGTTAGTGTTGTGGGCCCTCCCTGGTGGTGCAGCGCGTTAAAGCACAGCACTAAGAAGCTAAAGCCACTTCTGCATGAGTTCAATTCCCGCCTGCCCCAGAGGTGACCACATGGCATGGCAGAACTCTCCTGACCCACCTGCTGCTCCCCTCAGCAGTGTACCTCCACGATCTGCCTGTTCTGCTGTCCACTCTGTTTCTGGTGAAGCCTCTCACTGCCCCTGCACCTCTGGGCTGTACCCTTGTATCCCAGTTCTGTATGAATGCGCTTGAACCCAGAGGGTTTTTTAAAAAAAAGTTGGTGGTGTTCTGTACGGGCAGAAATGGGCACATTCATGAATCCCTAGGGGTCCCTGTGAGGACCTGACTGCAGGTGGCCATCTTGGCAGCTCAGAACCCAGAGGCTTCGGGAAGATGGTGGCGGAGGGCAAATTCCTGGTGAGGAACTGAGCTGCTGTAACACCAGTCACAGCTTGCTTTACCCAGGGAAGCAGCGCGTCATGTGTGAGGGCCCCTGGGATTGAACAGTGAGGGCAGGGAAGAAGATGACCTTTTAAAAAAAAACACAGACTATGAGGTTGTGCAGTGTTGGGTGGAGGGTAGGGTGTTGCAATTTTCTGAGATATTTCAGGCATGAATAATGCTCAGATTGTGGGAGTGGACACAGAAAGGAAAGTGGAGACAAGTCCTGAGAGACGGGAAAGTCCAGCTCTTCTGCAGCAACTGCAACTTGAGCCTGGAACACATCGCCCGCAGCTATGAAGACAAACGTTGTCTCCTGTCTCAGGAAACTGGCAGATTCCTCATAGTGGGGTCTGGGGCCCACCGCCATGGGTTTGGACACCAGGGACACTGTGCCTCCACCTTTCCAGTCACCTTTCCAGTCCTCTCTGCTCTGAATCCTACAGCAGCTCAGCTGACACAATGTGGCCAGCAGCTCAGCACCTGGGATGTGGACAGACCTTGATCTCGTTTATTGTTCCAAAAGAGGCCTTTTTTGAGGTCCTATTCTGACCTTGGGACCCACCTCCACCCTCGTGATCTGATACAACCGCCTGGGACCTCTGAGAAACAACAGAGGATAATTCAGAATTCATTGTTATCTGAAGTCTCCCTGATTAGACAGCCCATGTTCCCAATCCAGCTCCGCCATTTGCCAGTTGTGTGATCTTGAGCAAGTTACTTAGCTTCTCTGATCCTTTCTACCTTCCTTTTGGTAAATAGGTTGGGCATAATAGTACCAAGCTGCTAGAATTATGATGACTAAGGATGTTAGTTCATTAGAATACTCAGCACAGTGTCTGGCACGCAGGAAGTCATCAATTTCTCTGGCTCACTAGTTCTAACAGCAACCTTTGCCATGTTTGTCCAGAATTCTTTATATTCTTGCTGTGATAGACTAAACTCTTTGTTAACTTTTTGGTCTTTTCCCTAGATGTTCCCTGAGCCAGGAACACTGCCTTGTTCACAGTTTTCTTCCTGCATAGCAAAGTGTTCTAAAAATGTTGATTTTGAAAGCATTCCTATTTTGCACACTAGGAAGCTGTGACTGGAGGGTTTTGGGAACATATTCAGTGTTCCCCAGTAACAGGTATACATCATGCCAGTCCATACATTGAGTTCCTTCTGCAATTCTTGAGTATCTTCTGAATAGCAAGCCTTGGGCTGGGCACCAGGGAACACAGCAAAGCAGATAAACCTCAGACCTGTCCAACTAGGGCTTATCTTCCACAGGAAGGATATGTTTATAGTACATAGGACATTACATAGGACATTGGACGTCAGACCTCACCTCTTTGGTTCAGCCTGTGTCCCTAAATCCTGACTCATGGAGCTCAGAAAATATTTACTGAATCAATGGATAAAATATGACCAAAAGGAAATGATTACAACTGAGAATAAAATTAGCGTGACACATAGTGAGCATTGACCCCATGAAGGTCCCATGGCAAGCCCCTGTCATGTCATTGGAGCCTTCTGACACCCTACAAGGTAGGTACTGCCACCATATCCATTTCACATACAAGAAGAATGAGGCTTGGGGAGGCGAGGTGACTTCCCAAGCCATCAGCTGGAGAGAGGCAGTCTGGGACTGGGCTTCAAATCTGAATTTGAAATTGCCCTTAAATAAGGGTCAGACATTTTCAAACCATGTAGATATGGGTGTGAACATTCCAGGCAGTGGGAACAACATGTACAATGGTGCAGAGAAAAGAGAGAGAGTAGCCAGGGATTTGCTTTTGAGTGTAAAGAATGAGGCAATAATCTAAGGCTGAGGAAAACAGCTCCAAATGTTGGGCAGAATACCAGGGAGGTGATAATCACAGACTCTGAAGTCAGACACTGCTGAGCCCAGTCCTACCTTTGCTATCTGAGAGCAGGTTTTGCCATCTTTATTACTGTGGTGGAAGGATCCAAGTCCCCAGGAGGTGAAGACATCGGTCATGGGCCAAGCAAAAATGGAGATTGTAGAGATGGTGAAAAGGTCCATGAAAAATGTTTCAACCTCACTAATCAGCAGGGAAATTCAAATCAAACACATATGAGATATCACCTCACACCTGATAGAAGGCTATCATCAAAAAGACAAGACATAACCAGTGTGGGCCAGGATATGGAGGAAAAGGGAGTTCTATGCCTTGCTGGCATGGGTACAGCCACTACGGAAAACAGTGTGGAGATGCTCTAAAAACTTAAAAAAAGAACTACTATATGATTTAGCAGTCCCACTTCCAAGTGTGTGTGTGTGTGTGTGTGTGTGTGTGTGTGTGTGTGTGTGTGTAATCTCTAAATGAAAGGAAATCACTACTTTGAAAAGCTATCTGTAAAACCTCCATGTTCACAGAAGCATTCTTTACAGTAGCCAAGATACAGAAACAACCTAAGTGCTCTTTGATGAATGAATCAATAAAGAATACGTGGTGTAGATCTATAGCTATTTATATACTCGGTGAATACTACTCAGTTATAATAGAGGAAACCATGTCTTTTGTGGCACAGATGGACCTTGAAGTATTATGCGAAGTGAAATAACTCAGACTAAAACAAATACTGTATGTTCTCACTTAAATGTAGAATCTAAAAAATGTCAAACCCAGGCCTCCCTTGTGGCACAGAAGGCTAAGTCACAGCACTAGAAAGCTTCAGCAGCCCCTGCAGCATGAGTTCAATCCCCAGCCAGGGGTGACCCACATGGCGCAGCCCCTCCTGTCTTGCCCACAATTCCCCTCAGCAGTGAATCTCAGTCAATCTGCCTGTTTTCTTCCTCACTCTGTCTCTGGTGAAACTCTTCATCCCTAGCCACCACCATCCCCTTACCCCCATTAATCCCCCACACTTCTGGCCTGTACTCCAGCTTTTGAATGCACAAATAAATAAAAACATTTTAATAATAAAAATTAAAATGTCAAACCCAAAGACAGAGAAAGCAGACTGGTGATTGCTGGGACCTGGAGGGCGAGGAAATAGGGTCTTGTTTGTCAAAGGATACAAGGTATCCTTATCCAGGTATAAAATGGATAAGTTCTAGGATTCTAACATACAACGTGGTGACTATAGCTAAGAGGACTGTATTGGGTATATACAAAGGCGTTAAGAAAGTGGATCTTAAAAAAGAGAGAGCGAGAGTAAACCTTAAATGGCCTCACCACAAAAAAAAAAGGGGGGGGATGGTAACTATGCGAGGGAGGAGGGAGATGGGTTCTAACTGACCTTATTGTAGAAATCATTACACAATATATATGTGCATCAAGTCATCATGTTTTACGCCATACACTTGCATATGTTGTATGCCAGTGATGTCTTGATAAAGCAGAGGGAAATGGACACCACAATAGCTATCTTACAGAGCTACTGAGGGGTACAGTGAGCTCTTGACTTCCAAAGGCCCAGAGAGGGGTAGGACCTGGGGCCTGGGTCTGGTAGTAGCCTTTCCTTGTTTCCTGTCTCCTTCATCTGGAGTGTTATCTTCTTCAGCCCCCCAAGGCTGACTAACTTCCACTGAATTTGGTTCTCACCTCCTCCACAAGTCAGCCCTGCACCCCAGGCTGGCTTATTCCCTTGTTATGTGGGCTTGAAATGTCCTACTCTGGGTTAGTTCTGTACCAGAATGTTCCCTCCATGAGGGGACCCGTGCCCACATCATAGCTGGCACAGGATTACCCACTCACACGATGATTGTTGAGTTAGTAAAGGGAATAAATGGCTGGATGGGTAGCTGCATGGATGGATGAGAGAAGGGATGGATGATGAATGGATGGGTGACTGGATACAGGGATAGATGGCTGAACAGTGGGACAGGTAAGTGGATGAGCAGTGCAGGCCTGCAGGGCAGTTCGAGGGTGTGGGTATCTGCAGTGTGTGGCCTCAAGCCTGACAGTTCAGGCCCCAAGAATCTACATCCTGTCCCTGCCCTAGGCGGGTGTTTGTTCTATTCTTATTTGCACAATGTAATTAGTTGCAAAACCCAAAGAGATATTCTAGAAAGTCAACCCTTTCTTTCTGACCAGGACAAGAGTGACAGGGCCTTGTCACCCATGGCTGGCCTCAAGATTTCACTCCCCCAAAACTCACAGCCCCACCTTTTTGTTTTCCTTGTAGCAAAGTGTTATAGTTACAAGTTTCTCATTTTGTCTCAGAGATTTACAATTTCCTAGACCTCTTTTGGATTTTATCCTCCTATACCTGATAGAAATCATGTGCACTCTGTACTCTGTTTCACTTCCACTTAACATTTTACTTTCATGATACCAGATACTATTGTATAACTGTGGCCATTGCCACAGTTACAACAGTGTAATTTATCCATCCCTCAGGGTCACACAACTGGCTGATTTTTGGGGTCTCACTAACCCAAGCAGCCCTGTGGGTGGGTACAGGATAGTGTGGCCTTTGGACTATCTTTGTGTAAAAAGGGTGGAGCAAAGTATGTATATTTACCTTTGTAAGTATAAAATACCTCTGGAATGATTCACGAGAAAGTGAATTCACAAGAAAGTGATTTTGGGAAAAGAGATGGAGAGAAACTTCTCATCAAGTATCCTTTGGTAATCTTTCACATTGTAAACCACAAACATGATTTCTGTTTTGCAAAAAGTATTTTTTAAATAATTTTTATTAAGGTAGCATGCATTTAATGTTAACAGAAAATTAAATTTTGAAAATCAAATTTCCTCCAGGAGGTGGAACCCTGGCCCTCCCCCTCCCACTTGAGAGTGACTTAGACTAACTGACTCACTTCACAAAAGTAGATTTTTGGGAGGCAAAAAATAACTTGCCAGTGGAGAAGCCTGACAGACTCCACCTCATAAGTTCAAGGTGGACCTCCCCCATGGTGTAGTGTGGGGGTCACAGAACCCTGATAAGATAATGATGACAAGTATTCATCACCTCTGTGGTATTTGCTCTAAAATCCTACAATTCTGTTTATTTAGGAGAAAGCCACTAAATTGGGACATCCTGCAGGATACCTGCCAGTCATCCTTTTTGGGTCATGAAAAACAACGAGAAACTGTCACAGATTAAAGGGAAGTCATGGTAATTAAATCCATGTGTTTCCCGGCATTGAATCTTGGAACAGAGAGGACATTAGTGGAAAGAAAGGTGAAACCCCAATCAAGTCTGGAGATCAGTGTTAGTTTCTTGGTTTTGACTATGCAATATAAGAAGTTAATAATGGAGGCAGGGTAAAATAAATAGGTGCAGGAACTCCTATGTTACCTCTCCAACTTTTCTATAAATCTATAATAATTTAAAAAAAAAGACTCACAAAAATAAAGATTTCCCAAGTTTTAATGAGAAAACAAAACAAATAGCCTTATTATCAACCTTTTAAAATGAAAAGTTTTGGCCTCCCAAATGGACATAAGGAGGCTGGGGAGCACATTTCCTTCATTTTATCAGTGTTTAAGCCACTGATCTTGGGTCTGGGGTTTGTCTGGGGTTAGGTGAGTTATTTTCAGCATGAGAAATGGCTGCTATAATACAAATAAAAGAAATTCCCTCAGTGTTAAGGTTTGCATCATCTGTGTTCACCTCAGATGCTATCTGTATTCTTTCTTTAGTGGAAAATGGCTCCAGGCAGAGGGAAGGGAGCCACATATCTAACAGATGCAGGGCCAGCTCTGGGCAGGGGGGTGGGGGCCAGTGGAGGGGGAGAGATGGGGGACGGAGGGGGTATTTCCGAATCTCAGTTTGCCTGTCAAAAAATAACTTATTTTGATAAAGAACATGTGAAGGCATTTCACAAAAGTAATGATCGGTTCAAATGTGAGATTTTTTAAAATAATAGTTTATTTTTATATCACCTTGTGCCTTTTTCCATCTCAGTTGTAATCCCCATGGACTTCCCATCACCAATTCACCCATGTGCCATCACCATAGTCCAGTGCACTTCCCTCCCACCACCATTTTTGACCCCATTCTCCGTTCCACCCCCATAAAATGTCTCTGGCATATAGTTGTTCATCATTATTATTATTTTCTCGCCTGGTCCCTTATACTCCGGCTATGAGTGAAACCATCTGGTATTTTTCCTTTTTCTTTCTCGCTTTTTTCACTAAGCATGATCTTTTCCAGTTCCATCCATGTTGCTGCAAAAGGCCTGTGTTTATTTTTTTTTGGTTGCTGAGTAATATTCCATTGGGTATATGTACCATATCTTTTTGATCCAGTCATCTACTTTTGGGCATTTGGGTTATTTCCATGTCTTTCCAATTGTAAATAAAGCAGCAATTAACATGGGGTGCAGGTGTCTTTTTGAATCAGTGTTTTTGTGTCTTTTGGGTAGATACCTAGGAGTGGGATTGCTGGGTCATAGGGAAGCTCCATGGTTAGCAGTTTGAGGAACCTCCAACAGTTTTCCATAGTGGTTGTACTAGTTTGCATTCCCACCAGCAGTGCAGGAGAGTTCCTTTTCTCCACATCCTCGCCAACATTTATTGTTGCTAGTTGTTTTAAGATGTGCTCAAATGTGAGATTTTTAACTTGGGCTGAAGGGCAGGATGGAGAGTGAGGGGTGTTGGGCGTAGGGAGCAGGTATAGCTCAGAGTTGCTATCCTTAATATATGATTTTGGCTCGGAGGGGACAAGAGATCTCACATTTACGCTTTAATGAAAACTTGATGTTCTCATTTGGGTAGGGTATTAAGGGCCCAGGGGCAGCTGAAGGCCTGCAACTCTACAATTGACAGGGTTCTGTGGTTACAAGGGCCCAGCACTTGATTTAATGCAACGCTGTGACCTTGTTTTTTTTTTTAAAGATGTATTTATTTGTGCATACAGAACTGGGGTACAGGCCAGAGGTGCAGGGGTGGTGAGAGGATTCACCAGAGACAGAGTGGAGAGCAGAACAGGCTGTGACCTTGTTTTAAAAGTCTTCATAATTTCTGAGCCAGGGGCCTGTGAAGGAATGCTGGGGCTGCAGGCCCACTGGGACTTTGAGAGACAGGCGAGCAGAAGCAGTGAGAGGGCCAGAGAGGGTGCTGAAAGTCAGCCGCAGAGAAGACTTGAAGCTGTGGCCTCGGGAAAGAATTCCTGGAGAACAAACCGACATGGGAGGTAGGAGTTCCAGGGAATTTTGCTGTGCTAAGAAGCATGCCTTTTATTTTATTTTTTCCATCAAAATTGTACTGATTTGCTATTTGTTTACAAATATATATAAATGGGGGAGTACAAATCATACCTCAACATGCTTCTTGTGCCCAGCCCCAAAGCTCCAGAACAAAACACCCCCAAAGCCCCCATGCCCTTCCCCGCCCCTCCCTCCACAGTTTTCACATAACCGAAGAGTTACTTTTGTTGTGTTTTACCACTGTTTTCCTTTGTAATTTATACACCCCACATAAAACAAGCCAGCTAGTAACTTTCTGACATTTCACTGAGCATAGTGACTTCAAGATTCATCCATAGTCACTTTTTCATCTTTTTTTTTTTTAAAGATTTTATTTTTTTGGACATACAGAACTGGGGTACAGGCCAGAGGCTCAGGGGCGGTGAGAGGCTTCACCAGAGACAGAGTGGGGAGCAGAACAGGCAGATCGACGAAGTACACTGCTGAGGGGAGCAGCGGGCGGGTCAGGAGAGGTCTGCCACGCCATGTGGTCACCTCCTAGGCAGGCGGGAATCGAACTCATGTCGAAGTGGCTTTATCTTCTCAGTGCAGTGCTTTAAACCACTTCACCACCAGGGAGGGCCACTTTTTCATCTCTTTCGACTCTTAGCTGAGTCGAATTTTGGGGAGGGGACAAGGGAATTTCATACCACAACTTCTTTGTCCAGCTGTCTGTTGATAAATCAACAGCATTTAGGTTGATTCCACATCGTGGCTGTTGTGAATAATGCCTCTATGAACACAGAGGATCATAAACCTCTTTGTATTTGAATCTTGCCTTGAAAATTCCTGCAAACTCTCCTAGCTGATAGTGAGCTGGCATTTGTCTTTGGCATGGCAGGACTGGGTTCCTTGACACATCTTGCCAGGAAGGGAGGATAGAGCAGGTACTGGGTATGAACTGGATACCAGCTGCCGCCTTGAGTGTTCATCCACCATGATAAGACAAACCAATAAAGTCAGGTGAAGGGGAGCACGCCCACTCTCACTTACCCTGTTCTGGGCTAGAGTCCAAGTAGGGGAATCTGTTATATCTTTGGGTCTCCAAATTCTGGAAGTTTGAGGAACAGGGACAATAGTCTCTGATGGAGAGTTCAAGTCCTGTGGGGCCCTGCGGAAGGGAGACCTGGCGGACAGGAAAAGGACTCAGCTCAGACCCTTGCTGGGCCTCAGCCTTTGGGCCTGAATTCCACTTGGCAGCAGGCCACCCCTCATGCCTTTATCTCTGACAGCCTCTAGCTGAAGCCCCATCAGGGCCTCACCTCCACACTTTTGTCCCCACCTAAGTCCACACCCCTCCCATTGCACCAGTCCAAATACTACCTGGTCCTTAGGGCCAATATTGCAGCTCCATCTCCAAAGTCCTTTCAGCTTCTCAGCCTCCTTCTGCACACTCACAGCACACTGGATGGTGGTCAGTGAGCCTGGCCACTCTGTAAGGTCTCATTGAGAACTTAATGTGTAATAATACATGAGGTTTATGTATTAAACCACTTCCAGTTTTCTCCCACCCCCAATCCTCATAAAGGTTTGGTAATGTCCCTTAAGTGCAATATAATAAATGGGTAGAAGAGCGGTCTCTGGAGTGAGGGCCCATAGAGTCAGGAGTTCAAATCCTGACTCTCCCAGTGAGATCTTGGGCACTTTACTCAGAATTCTTGAAGTTTCCCACCTGTAAGGTGAGGGTGATATCATGGGTTTGTAAAGAAAATGTAGAAATGAAAGAACAATAATCTGGATGGTGATATTATTCTTGTATTATCATGACTGGGGGCCAGTGAGTGGGACTCTCAACAGGCTCATATAATTCAGACAACAGGCTCAGATCCAGTGTTGTGAGTGCCTGTGTTATCCTTATCACAACTTGTGAGGCTGATGTTATTTGTCCCATTACACAGCAGGGGAGAACTAAGATCCATAGAAAGTTATTTAATGATTTACCCAACATTACAGCTAATAGGGGAGGCAGGGGTTTGAATCCAGGTTGTCTGACATCAAAGCCTGTACTCTCAGCCATCAGGTTAGGTTAGCCCTTAGCCACCATCTCATTGCTGCCTCCTCTAGAGCCTGTTTGGGCCACTACCAGCTTCATCTGACCTGGAGGAGTTTTCACCACTCTCTAAGAAAAAGCCCTTTGTTTTACATCCTAATACTTAGATACCTAAGTATTAGGTATCTAATACTGAGACAAAGCCATGCCCCCAAAACTATGCAGAAGATTAAAGTATCTCATTTAAACCTCAGAGTTAGGATTTGAATCCTCAGAGTTAAGGCCATTGTTACCTCATTTCACAGATGGGAACTGAGCTCAGACTGGTAAATAACTTGCCCAGTCACACTGTAGGACCGGGCAGAGCAGGGGACTCAAACCCAGGTTTGCACTGTCAGCCTTCCCAAAAGGAAGCCAAAGACAGGTCCTTTCCTACAGGGGTTCTCAGGGACCAGGGGCTCTACTTCAGTGTGGAAGCCAGTTCATATTTCACAGGGATGGCCCACCCCACCCCTCCTGGGCTCCAAGAATGTGATGAGGTCAGGGTGAGAAGTCCCTGTTTGGCTCCTCCTACCAATATCCAATCCCAGCCTCCCCCCACCTCCCACTCTGGCTACAAGTAACAGGATCTAGCCCTGGGGGGTTTTGGGAAACCTGGCTTTCCTGGAAGGCAGAATGATGAGGAAGTTAACTTCCAGCCAATATCTGAGGATGAGTCAGCCTAGGAGTGGTGGGGTGGGGGTGTCCTCCCTCCCTGGAGTCAGAGGGCTGGACAGATGACTTGATGACAGCCACCTTCCAGGCCTGGTCACCTTAAAGGCCTAACACCCAACAGAGACTGGGGACAAGGGTAATGCTGGGGGCGGGGGGTGACCCATCAATGTCCGTGTTCCAATTCCTACTAATTTGGAGAGTTTTTAGACTTTGTATGGTTATTCAATTCATTCTTCTCCCTGAACCAAATTACCCCAGTTGGATGCCATGTTCTATAGACAACTCTGAATGGGTATTTCATTTAAAAAGACAAAGTTTTGAACATGGATGATGGTAATGCCTATAAAACAATGTGAATATGCTTAAATATCATTGAACTATACTCAAAAAGGGTTGTCTTGACACATGTTAAGTTTTGTATCTTTTGCTACAATTACAAAAGACAAAAAAGAATTTTGTGAAAATTTTCAAATATATACATTAAGGAAAAAAGTTTCAATTCACTTCCATTTACCCATCACCCAGTTTCAAGCATTTAGATTTTTGCCATCCTTGTTTCATCTAGCCTGGTTTCTTGGTTTCCTTTCTTTTGCTAAGTATTTTAAAGCAAATTCCAGACAGTAAGTCATTTCACCCCTACATCAGTATCCATCTTTTAAGAAAATGAAAGCATCTTCATATGTAGTTTTACCACACCTAATACAGTAAGCCAATTCAAATAATGCTCTGTTTTCTTTAGAGGAATTAAAAGTTACAACTCTATTCCCTGTCAATCAAATTCATACCCTGCTCTGTTTTCCACTGTCCACGGTGCTCTCTAACCTTGTGTCTGTCCTATACACTCTATAAAGGCAGGAAACTTTATAGATAATTGTCAAATGAATGAGTTTATGAATAACTTAGCAAATGGCCTTAAAGGGTGTCTGAATGCAACATAAAAAGATAAAATAAAAAATAACAGAAAAGAGATGAAAATAAAAGTAAGAGGTGGTCAGGCACGATGCTGGAAGTTTCTTGTTAGACACCAGTCACCAGTTTGGTGCTGTTTCCTAGCAAGCAAGGCAAAGAAGGGAAGTGTTTATTCATTCACCACACTTATTGAGTATGCATTATGTACATTTTTATTCAACTATATTTTTCTTTTTATATACACACAGAGGAAAATGATAAAGAAACTTATCCAGTGAGAAAAAGTAAATATTTAAATAATGATTGTTTTCTGTCAGATTAATTGACTGAGATTTTTCTTTCTTAGTGGCTCATAAAATAATAGTGTGTTTTTACAAAAGTCAGAGGCCATCCCATACACAAACTAATCAGAAGAAGCAGAAATTAAAAAAAAAAATCCCCTTTTCAATTGAAACAAAAAGAATCAAATACCTGGGAGTCAACCTAACAAAAAAGGTAAAAGACCTTTACAAAGAAAATTACAAAACACTATTAAAAGAAATACAAGAAGACACCATGAAATGGAAAGATATCCCCTGCTCATGGATCAGGAGAATTAACATCATCAAAATGGCCATCCTGCCAAAAGCAATATATAGATTTAACTTCATCCCAATAAAAATCTCAATGACATTCTTCAAAGAAATAGAAAAAATATTGATGAGATTCATATGGAACAACAAAAGACCTTGAATAGCCAAATCTTTCATGACTAAGAAAAAACAGAATGGAGGCATTACAATCCCAAACTTCAAGCTATACTACAAAGTCATAATAATCAAAACTGCATGGTACTGGAACAAGAATAGACATACAGACCAGTGGATTCGAGTAGAAAACCCAGATATAAACCCACAGGCTTATGGACAGCTAATTTTTGACAAAGGAACAAAGAAGATAGAATGGAACAAAGAAAGTTTGTTCAGCAAATGGTGCTGGGAAAACTGGGAAGCTACATGAAAAAAAATGAAACTAGATCATTGCCTCACTCCAGTCACAAAAATCAACTCGAAGTGGATTAAAGACCTAGACATAAGAACGGAAACCATAAAATACCTAGAAGCAAAGATGGGCCAAACACTACATGACATACACTTCAGCTGCATCTTTAAAGATAGAGCACCCAGTGCAACAATAGTGAAGGCAAGGATAAATAGATGGGACTACATCAAGTTAAAGAGCTTCTGTACAGCAAAAGAGACATTACACAATACAAATAGACATCCCATTGATTGGGAAAAATTTTTCTCACACAAAACTAGCAATAAAGGATTGATCACAAAGATATACACAGAACTGATGAAACTCAACAAAAATAAAATAAATAACCCCATCAAAAAATGGGCAGAAGAACTAAAAAGACACTTCTCCAAAAAGGAAATGCAGATGGCCAACAAGCATATGAAAAAATGTTCCACATCACTTGTAATAAGGGAGATGCAAATTAAAACCACAATGAGAAACCATCTCACCCCAGTGAGAATGGTTAAAACAACTAGCAACAACAAATGTTGGCGAGGATGTGGAGAAAAAAGGAACTCTCCTGCATTGCTGGTGGGAATGCAAACTAGTACAACCACTATGGAAAACTCCAAAGTTTCCGCAAACTGCTTAACATGGAGCTTCCCTACTACCCAGCAATCCCACTCCTAGGTAGGTCTGCCCAAAAGACACAAAAATACTGATTCAAAAAGATACCTGCACCCCCATGTTTACTGCTGCTTTATTCACAATTGGAAAGACAGGGAAACAGCCCAAAAGTGGATGACTGGATTAAAAAGATGTGGTACATATACACAATGGAATATTACTCAGCAACCAAAAAAATTAAATACATGTCTTTTGCAGCAACATGGATGGAGCTGGAAAAGATCATGCTTAGTGAGATAAGCCAGAAAGAAAAAGAAAAATACCAGATGGTTTTGCTCATAGCAGGAGTATAATGAACCAGGCGAGAAAATAATAATAATGAACAACTATATACCAGATACACTTTATGGTGGTGGAGTGGGGAATGGGATCAAAAACAGTGGGAGGAGGAAGTGTGCTGGACTATGGTGATGGCACATGGGTGAATTGGTGATGGGAAAATCACGGGGATTACAACTGAGATTTAAACAAATGTACAAAATGATGTAAAAATAAGCTATTATATTATTTTAAAAATTGGTGTGTTTTTTAATCAAAAGCATCTTAGAGTCAATGAAATAGCATGTCGTGAGCAAAAAGAATGAAGTTAAGTCCTGAGTTCCTTCCAGTCTTTACATCATCCAGGTATATGATTACTAGTTGTCTCCTCATTTTACTGATAGGGAAACTGAGGCACAGGCAAGACTAGTAATTTCTTCAAGAACACCTAGCCAGCAAGAAGTTGAGGAGACAACACTTGGCCAGCAACACTTACACCAGAGTTGGGGTGCCAACCATTGGCCCACCCTGCATCCCACTCAGTGACCAAAGGAAAACAGTGGGTTTACTTCCATGTGTAACACCTGCTGGTAGGTTTATGCATCAGTCTGCTAGTGTTTGCTGAGTGCTCACTGTGTGCTGAGTGAGGCTTGCTGCCCTGGATCCTGGGGAATTCCAGTGAAGAGACAGAAGCTTTCCCCTGTCTATGCAGAAGCTTTACCTGTCACACTAACTTTACAATCCAAGTAATGGTCACAGACAACTTCCATGCAAGTTCAGTACTGTAAATGCTCATAGGAGAGGGTGAGAGAGCTGGGGAACAAGTGTCAATGCTGTGAGGATGCTCAAGTAGCATCCCAGACTAGAAAGGAGAGGCTGGCCAACAACCACCTGTAGGTACCCTCTTGGAAGGGCCTTGCCAACCCAGTCAAGGGCAAGTGTCCACACCACAGTCTCAGAAGATTCCAGGGCAGAAGCTCCAGCACAACTGGATTCCTAACCCACAGACACAGCGTAAGAATAACTGCAGCTTTAATCCACTAGGTTTTAAGTAATTTGTTTTGCAAATTATGAAGTGTTAGGGTAATTTGTTCTGCAGATACTTAAATCATCTTTGACACCTCTGTAAATTTCACCTTCCTGAAGTACTTCTGAATTTCTGTTAGTGAAGTCCTAATGCTGATGTACCTGTGCTCTATCAGACAATCCAAAGAGAAGATGTACAGCACTCGCTCTCCTTCGAGACTTTTCATCAATCCTGTTTCTCAACTCTGTGTGTTCTAGAGAATTTGCTAAACTCTTTTTCAATTCACTGTATCGCTTTTCAGCTGTGCTGAAAATTTCATGAAATTTCATTCACTTGAATTTTCAATTTCGATGATATTTATATTTAGAAGTTTTATTTTTTCCAATTTGGTTGCATAAAATAAAATTCCCATTAATAGAAGAACAAAATATAAAGATTATTCCTTTAAAAAAAAACAAGTGTGGTTGTAGGAACAGAAAGGTGGGGCAATCCATTGGGACTGCAGGGAGGTGATAACTTAAAGCCACAGACCTCCTCGGGCTTCGGCCAGGATCCAATGGCTGCAGCCACTTTCTGAGAAAGCAGGAGGCAGATTTTGCAGGGAGGTGGCTCCCTTGCCCACCATCTGCTTGACTTCTTCCTGGCTGTGCCAGTTGGCACAGCCCGATGTTGGCCCTGGCCCCTTCTCGGCCTAGCAGGCTGTGAGTCAGGGGAACGCAATGTCTGGTGCTTCCCGAGGACAGCCCAGCTGCAGTGTACTCTCTGGGCTGGGGCGGCCACCAAGGGCCAGACGCAGCAAAGAGAGGGTGGCTCTGTGTGAAGATCCTCCTTGCCGGCCTGGATCCAGAGCTTGTCAGTTCTTGCTGCCTGATTACTCTTGTAGCTCTGGGTTCAAGTCTTGGGCCCATCACTTATTAGCATGTGACATCGGTTTCTTCTCTAGAAAGGGATGTTAATAGTGCTGACTTTGAAGTGTTTCTGGGGAGGAAGATCACTAGGTATGAGGATGGTGCTCAGACTGGGACCTCTGGTGTTGCCCTCAGCCCACAGCAGCTCCTGTGCTCCCGACTCCCTGTCTAGCACGGCTACAGGCTCAGTCGGCCTCTGGGTGGCCAGCAGGCCCTGCGCGGTGGGAAGGCACAACTGCCCTGTGCTTTCAGCTCCAGAACAAGTACTTAGGGAGAGGTTGGTCCCACATTCCCACCATCACCAATGGGAGGAGAAACAGCACATTATTTCTTTGAAAGGCCTCATAACTGCTTAAAGAAAGTGAAAGTTGTCACTAGCCCCATTTTTTATACTGATTATATTTTTACAGATTTATTTATTTATGCATACAAAAACCAGGGTGCAGGCCAGAAATGCAGAGAGAGAAGGTTCACCAGACAGAGTGAGCAGAACAGAAGCAGGCAGATGTGCTGAAATACACTGCTGAGGGGAGCAGCGGGTGGGTCAGGAGAGGTCTGCTGGGCCATGTGGCTCACCTCCGGGGCTGGGGGTTGAACACATGCTGCATTGACTGTGGACTGCCTCAGAGTGCTGCACTCTAATCCGTTGGTGCCACTGGGGAGGACTCACTAGCCCCATTTTATTTATTTTTTTTAATGATTTTTTTAATTTATTTGTGCATACAGAACTGGGGTAGAGGCCAGAGGCTCAGGGGTGGTGAGAGGATTCACCAGAGACAGAGCGGGGAGCAGAACAGGCAGATCGACGAAGTACACTGCTGAGGGGAGCAGCGGGCGGGTCAGGAGAGGTCTGCCGCACCATATGGTCACCTCTGGGGCAGGCGGGAATCAAACTCATGCTGAAGTGGCTTTAGCTTCTCAGTGCAGTGCTCTAATCCGCTGCGCCACCAGGGAGGGCCAGCCCCATTTTATACAGAAGAAATCCACACCCAGAGAAGTTAAGAAATTTGCCTGAAGAGACATAGGTTGGCCATAGCAGGGTCAGGATTCCACTGACCAGGGGGCTGCAGGGTGGCTACTGCAGGCGAGTGAGGAAACCCTCAGGGCAAGGGTCTGCCGAGTCTCCTCAGAGGCCGTCCTGGCCTGGTTACATTGACACATGGGGGAAAACGGAAGAAGGGGATAGCCTTGTGGCTCTTCCCACTGTGGTGTCCACAGCCCAACTTCCACCTCCTCGCACCTGCTTCCTCTGCGCTGCCAAGGTCCTTTCCATCTCCTGTCAGCTGCCAGTAGGTCTGGTCAGCCCCACAATGAACAATCCCTCTATCCCAGCAGGCTCCAGGGGATTGAAGGAGTTGGGGGGCTCAGACTGTGCCTGCAGGGGCCAGGCCCTCTGCTATGCCCTGCTTTCTCCTTAGGGCTCACCTCACCCCTATCCCTACTTGTGCTTCAGGAAATCCTCACTTCAAGGTTTGCTTCTGGAATTGTTTAAACCAGTAGTCTTCTGGGGGGTGGGGGTGGGGT
>NW_004567105.1:55414574-55437438 GCF_000260355.1 Condylura cristata
CCTGGACTCAAATGTCACAATGCTAAGGCTGAAAATTCCTGACTAAACTAAAGCACTGAGTGGCTCCTTCTGGTGACAGATAACCCTCTCATATCCATGGCCTCATAGGAACGGCCTAGCAGATCCTAGCTCTGGAACGGCTGGCTGAGAAGTGAGTTTATCCTTGGTTTTTGCCATCCTCTTCCCTTCTAGCTCCCACCCATTCCATGCTGTTCATTCGGCTGCTTCTCTAGGCCCACCAGAGGACCAGGTGCAAGGAAGGGTGTGCAAGGCGTAGGGCACCCTCCCCAGATTGTGGGGATCAGGTCAGGATGGTAAGTGGCTCAGGAAGAGCCAATCAGAAGGGGAATTTTCTGCCAGATTCTTCCTACCAGGGCCAGGCAGCTGCCAGGACACAGGCCTGGGGCAGCCAGTGGGCATGTGGAGAACTATTGTAACAGGGTGGTCCCTAGGAAAAGGGAAGCTCCAGGTTCCCTGCCCCACCCAGAAGGAGGGTGGAGCTGAGGAGAGAAAAAAGAGAAGAGAGGAATCTGAAGAGAGAAAGAGAAAGAAGGAAGCAGGATGGGGAGCCAGAAGGAGACCTGAGGAAGCCACATGGAGCAGCAAGCATGTGATGAAGAAACCGTGCTTGTTTCTTGACCCTGGACTGTTTAAGGCAGATGTGGGTGAGAGACCTGTAGGGAGATAATCACATTAATGTAATAACTGTGCTTCCAGCAGGACAGTGTTTATATAGATTTTGATTTTTATGGCAGTGTTTATATAGATTTTGATTTTTGTTTTTCTTCCCAGACTTGTCTGGCCATTTCTGACCCTTTTCCATGGGTCCCGGCCAGAAGGTGCTTAGGGCTTGTGGCAGGCTTTCAGGCCTTGCTTTGGGCCAACCCCTTTTGGATTGACTTTTGGCCCATGAAGGGATGGGTAACTTCAGGTGTTTGATTTAGACATTATATTCTTTGTCTTCTGTACTGTATATTCTCTGTATTAAAGTTCCTTTTCATTAAAGTTTTATGTTTTGTGTTGACGTGGCAGATAGCAGAAGCCACTTAGAGCAGGCAGGTTTGGGGCTTCAGTGGTGCCCCTCTCTCCCTGTCCTGTAACACAACCTCAGACCCCACTGGCCAATGCTGAGGAGGCAGAGTTCTGACTAATAGATGGCTCAGTGACATGAGTCAGAAACTTCCCTTTTTCAGAATTGCTTTTCTGTCGCTCCCACTGAGTTGGGAATTTCCTGTTCTTTTATCTCATTTCCAAGCACCATGCCTTCCAGTTCCAAGGCCTGGAAGAGGAGCCTGCCCAGCACAGGGTCACCCCAAAGTGCTCCTTGAGAAGTCAGGTTACTCACCTACTGTCTGGCCTATAGAGAACACCTCATCCAGTCTCTCAACAATGGTGAGGTGTCTGGGAAAGAACCATGTCCATCTTGACGGGATTCCCCGGGGTGCTGGGGCTTCTTTGAAGACCTAGCATATACCTGGAGTATATCTGGATAGCATCCAGGGGGTTCACAAAACTTCTGCTGCCCATTCCCCAACCTGCCCTAGCATCTCTCCATTTTGATTTTTCAAGGAAGTTGTCTATGAATTTTTGACTGGACTTGATTCCTGAAGCCACTGCTTCCTGACTGAGCAGACTACAGCAGTCTCCTTCCTGTCTCTGAGCCTCAGTTTCCTCATGTGCAATATGTGACTAGTGCAGACACAACCCCTTAGGGTTGGTAGTGGGGTGATGACGAAAGGAGATGCTATAGGCAAAACCTTTAGTCTGGTGCCTGGCCCTTAGCATTCAACACATTTGGAGAATAATAATACTACGGAAATATTTTCTTGGGCTGCTCCTCTAATCTAAGTTGGCAAGGCAAGGAAGCCTCCTCATTATAGCCGGCTGTCAGAGGTGGGTGTGGAGGCCGGACACACTCCCACTCGGGACATCCCTCCCACTGGCCAGTTGGTGCTTGGCAATATAGGGTCTGGTGTTGGCGGCCTTTCCCTCAAACCCCCGCCCCGGCACACCCAGCCCCCCACCCCTGTGAGTCAGCTCCAGTCCTTAAGCCATAGCAAAACGCACAATCACTTCCTGGCGGGACCCAAACAAAGGCCTAAAACTACAGTCCAGGAACCGACCCCTTATCACTTCTCAGGCCTGATAAGAAGGGCGTCAGCCAGGGGTAGCTGTTTCATGAATGACTCTTCCCTGGCCCCTGGCCTGCTCTCAGCTCAATCTGGGGACTGATGGTCACTCCACTACCCAACCTCCATAGTCATGCTGCCCAGCAGGTCCACCATTTAGCCTTTAGCATCATCTCCAGAAGAAACCTGCTGAAATCTCTCTCTGGGAGAGGTAACCGGCTGGCTGGGGAGTACTCCCTAGAGTTTGTCAGATAGGCTGTCTATCTGGGCCTCAGGGCATGGGAGCTGGGGCAGTGTAAGGGAGGGAAAGGTGAAGGAAAGACAATCCTTGCCTTCCCACTAGAGCATCCTATGGTGGGGGCGGGGGTCGTGGTAGAGCTCAGGCTGAAGCCTCCCACTCAGTCCCACTCTGATCATCATCCTCCATTAAGAAGTTATGTCTATTGCAGCACATTTTATAATAGGTAAGCTATGGAAGCAACCCAAATACCCAAAAATAGATGACTGGATCAATAAGATGTGGTATATTTACACAACAGAATATTACTCAGCAATCAAAAAGGATAAACTCATGCCTTTTGCAGCAGCGTGGATGGAGCTGGAAGGGATTATGCTCAGCAAAATAAGCAAGAAAGAATAAGAAAAATATTGATTGGTCTCACTTATAGGAGGAATATAGAGGAACCCAATAAGGAATCGGGGGGGGGGGAAGTAACTATAATAACATCAAAATCAAAATCATCAGGCAACTATAGATCAGAGCCATTCCGTAGGGTAGGAGGGAGAAGGACCGGGACAGGAATGGGAAAAGCACAAGGAACTGAGGTGACGGTGCACGAGTGAATCGGTGGTGGGAATTTCACTGGGAAACCATACTTTGTACAAAAATGAAGGATGAGATAATGAATATATTAAAAAAATAAAAGAAAAAAATGTAGCTATAGTCACCCTCTTCTAAGGCACATCTGCTTGTTCCATCCTTGCCCAGAGCCCTAATGTAGCTCCCTACTTCCCCTGGGGGAGAGATCAGGTTCCTCTCTGGCTCTCAAGGCCTCATTCCTGTCATGCTCCTGAGGAAGCCACTCATCCTTCCTGGAAAGGAACGACTCACATTTCTGGGCCTTTGCTGTCAGACCCAGAGGGGTGGGTGTCAGAACTTGCTGGGCAAGGGGGTAGAGTTCTTTAGGGGAAGGCTTCTGGAGTGGGTGGTGTTTAAGTTGCCCTGGTATTCTTACAATAATAAGAGAGGCAAAGGAAAAGAAAACATTGATTTCTGAACAAACTAACAGCTCCGATTCACCTGGCTTCCACCTGCAAGGAGCCTAGTCTCTTCTCCAGTGTCTTCTAGTAGAAAGACTGGGAAACTCAGCACTCACTGTGTGACCCTAGACAAATGTCCCTAATGTAAAAGGGGCTAAGTCCACCTGTCAGGGCCAACAGGGGAGGGAAAAATGTGTACAGTTCATAGAGGCCCACAGGGGGTTAAGCCATTCGTTGTGAGGGGTTTTCTCTGGGGCAGTCTTGACTTGCTTCTTGGGTCCTGGTGAGAGAAAAGGGCCAGGGTTGGGGGAAATGAGGCCAGGCCAACCCAGACTTTTCAATTGTTCCTGGCCTCCAGTTTGCTTCTTGGGGCTGGTGGGAGGAAATTCTCTGCACAAAGACAGGAAGGCAAAGGTACTCTGTAGCAAAAGCAAAGCTCACAGTGGCGTCTGGTACAATCTGAGGGTCTGAAGCATCTAGAAAGCCAGGTGGGAATCACAGCACCTCAGTCCCCCACAAGGAGAATTGACTCAGAATGTCACAGATGGGGAGACGGAAGCTTGGATGGGATGGGGATCTGCTCCAGGTTACAGCCACAGTTTCTAATTCAGCGGCCCTTCACATTTTGTCAAGTTCACAAATATTGATGGAGGAGACTCTATAAAGTAGAAGATAGTAATTCTTCACCAGTTGTGACTCGGAGAGAATTCATTTTCTATAGTTATACATTTTAATGTACACGCCTTATAATTTACCCACCATAAATTATTGTTTGTTGAATGAATTTCCACAGCAGTTCAACCACCATACAAACCATTTCTAAACCTTTCTTTCATTTGCTCATCTGCAGTCAATTCCACCCCAGCACCAACCAACACTGGTTGGTTATCTGTCCCTATAATTTTGCCTTTTCTAGACATATCCATCCCCATCCTCTTAAAAAAAAAAAGTAAAAAAAAAAAAAAAAAAAAAAGAAAAGCCAGGAAGAGCCCTGTTTTCTTCCAGGCCTGAAAAGGGGAAGGCTTTAAAGGCAGGAAGGGTGTGTCTGGGAGGGGGCCTGGAGAGAGGCCTGACCTCTCCTAGTTCAGCTCCGGGAACTCCCAGAAGAATTCCTGGGTCAGAGAGACCCGTGTAGGGAGGGGCCTTGACAGCCAACCAGTTCATTCCTCAAACAATAAAGTGGCAGCAAGCAATGGTGCCTGGCCTGTGTTATTTACCCCCAAGTAACCCCCTGAGAAAGGAGGAAAGATTTTGAGGCAGATGGCAGGAGACACTCAGTATGTGAAATGCTTACTAAGTACAGGCAGGTCTTGCCCCACCTAGCTACCTGGGAAGTTCAGTCCTGGCACCAGCTCAGGCCTTTAGCCCACCCCACTGGACCCAGGGAGTTCTGATCTCTGGCTGGCCAATTTTAGTTCTTATTCTGAACTTTTGTTTCTAGGTCCCTAGGTTTCCTACCCAGCTCACAGTGGATCATAGGTATTCAAAAAAGAAAATCACTAGCTGATGACCAGAAAAATCATCATTGAAACTAGACCCAGAGGGAGCAGCCACAGAGTTGCTCACTCACAGAGGCTGAGCAAGGCTGGCGATAGGTTCGGGCTGAGCTGACCTTTGCCTACAAATCACCTGGGCAGGTGAAAACCTGAGAGGGGGCTTTGTTTGTCCTCAGTCAGGAACTTGCCTTGTTTTTTGGGCTTAAGATAGTCTTTACATTTCTTTTTTATGCAATGAATTGGGCCAAGAGGGCAGGCAGATTTTCCAGCAGCAAAGTCCTCGTCTCAAAGGGAGCACAGCTGTGAGTTGGAATGGGAATGATTGGGTTAATAATGATAACTCTAATTGTGAACATTTTATGTTGGTGTTCTCTATGCCCCTGCAGTACTGACTTCTGCCTTGGCAGGGCCTAATCTCTCACTGGACCTTACTGATAGACTTGATGCCCAACCCCAGAATGCCAGAGACCAATCAGAGCAGAACCCAGAGTTGCCTGTACCTCGACTCTTTCTAGCACACCAAAATGCCCCTAAAAGCCATGACCTGTGATGAGAGATGAGTCTGGTAAGGTAGTTCTTATGAACTGAATTGTACCTTTAAGTGGAAGTGCTCAAATCCTAACCCGTAATACCTGTGAATGTGACCTTATTTGGAAAGAGGTTCTTCACAGTTGTCACACTATGTTATGATGGCTTTAAATTCCATGTGTCCTTATATGGAGAGGGGATCTGGAAACCAGATAAACATAAAAGATAGAAGCCTACACGAGGAGGCAGAGATTGAAGTGACCTATCTGCAAGGCATGGAAGACCAAGGATGGCCAGCTACTGCTTGCAGCTAGGGGACAGGCATGGCACAGATTCTCCTGCGAAGCCTCTGGAAGGAACCAACACCTTGATTTCAGACTCTTGAGCTTATAAGTTGTGAGGGAACAAATTTCTGTTTTAAGCCACCCTGTTTGTTATAACAACACTAGCAGTAATATAATCACATTGCCTTCATTAATGAGTTAAATTTTTTTGGCATGTGATCATTAAATGCTTGCATAAAAATGAACACTATTCTTTTATTATTTAAACTGGTACTCCAGTTTACTCTAAGTGACATCTCCCACCTCCCACCCTCTAATCCCAAACACTGGGAAATTCAGGCCAGACCCTCAGCTCTCAGTAGATGACAGGAAGGGAATGACCCTATTAGTCTTGCTCTTTTCCTTTTTTAAAAAAAGATTTACTTATTTATGCATACAGAGGTGCAGGGACAGTGGAAGGATTCACCAGAGTGGGGAGCAGAACAGGCAGATTGACTGAAATATACTGCTGAGAGGAGCAGCAGCTGAGACAGGAGAGCTCTGCTGTGCCATGAGGGTCACCTCCCAGGTGCGGGATCAAACTCATGCTGAAGTGCCTGTGGATAGCTTCACAGTGCTGTGCTTTAACTATTGTGCCACCAAGGAGGGCCCAGTCTTTGTCTTTTCTAACAATTCAAGAACAGAGCCTGTCTGGCAACAGAAAGGTGAGAGAGTTGTAGAACAAGGAGAAGACTGACCTTTCCAAACCTAGCCAATACCTGGAGAGTGGAGTAGAGAAAATACTCACAAACCCAAGCCAGAGGGGCTGGAGGCCAGGGCTTGGTGATACAAAGCGGATGGCCAAACAGCCTGCTGGGCCTTGGCTCTTGTGGGATACCACAATGCCCTCACCAAGCCAGGGGTCTTGGTGAGAAATGTGGTGAGGGATGAATCTGTTAAGTAGTGGTTGTGAGTTGAAACCTGTCCCCCAAAAGGAAATGCTCAAACCCTAACTCCCTGACACCTGTGAATATGACCTTATGTGGGGTCATTTTGAGGTGTCCCAATCAGAATGGCTAGAAGGGTGTGCAAGGAGGAATTAAGTACCCCTGAAACTGATACAAGTGGGGTGCACAGGCTAAGACTGGGAGTGGGACACCTCAGCCTTCATCCCGTAGCTTACCAAAGCTTCCAGTAAGTGTTCTGGTTCTTCTTTTTAAGATTTACTTATTTGTACATAAAGAACTGGGGTACAGTCTGAAGGTGCAGGGGCCATAAGAGGATTCACCAGAGACAGACTGAGGAGCAGAACACGCAGTTCAATGAAGTACACTGCTGAGGGGAGCAGCGAGTGAGACAGGAGAGGTCTGCTGCACCATGTGGGTCAGTTCTGGAGCAGACTGGGATGGAACTCGCACTGTAGCAGCTCAGGCTAGCTTCAAACAGTGCTGTACTTTGACCCCTTGTGCCCACCAGGGAGGGCCCAGCCCAGGTTGTAACCATCCCTTTTCTCAGGACACCCTCAGAGTTGGGACGGTGAGGCAGAAAGCAGGGTTTGAACCTCATCTCATCTCCCTCTTTTACTCTTTGTGACAGGAACAGAAATGTGACCATCAGATTCCTTATTTGGAAAATTATCAACATCCATACTAGTAAATTGAGTCACCTTTAAATGCAGCTCCCTTTTTTGAGGAAATGACTGAACAAGAGGTTGGGAGGTGAAAGCAGCTTAAATAATTTTTTCCCCTAAAATGGAAAGGATCTTTAGTTTGGGGGAAAAAAAAATGACTGCATGCCACTAATTCTAAGATGTACTTTTCCCCATCCCTCATGTTTTAACACCTTAAAAACCCAGATGTGTTGTACTTACTGGCAACATGTTTAAATGGTAGCAGTTATCCTCATGGTAATATATTAAACAAAGCGGTGTCCCTCAATCAATGGCATTTTAGATTTATGAGTGGTGGCCTAAAATTGAGGATTGCTCGTTGTATAAAGTTTAGATACAGAAGTAAATATAATAAAGGTCCCCTTGACTTCCAGTCTCCAGAGAACCCCACCATCCTGAAGACAGCCTACTTTGAATGAGTGCGTTTCTGTTTTCATTCTCCTTAATTGCCTAGAAAATCTCCCACACCACCTCCAGGTCACCAGAGCCAAATTAATGCTCAGCCAGAGCATTAACACATGGCAGATTTGAAGGTCGTGATCAGACACCTTCTTTGCCCCCACCCTATGTGGCTGGTGCTTCCCTCACTGCCCAGCCCTACCTGGGGTGCAGGGCCCGGTGTCCACCAGAAGGTGTCAGGCAGCAGGAATGGAGACGGAAGGCATTTTTAAAATGTCTGTGCAGTGCAGTTTGTCTTTTTACTACTTGCAAGTGACAAAAGTCAGGATGGTGTAGGGCTGCAGAAGGAAAGAAGTAGGAAATCAGAAACGCGTGTCTTACACAAGGACAGGCTTTTTTAGTCACAACATGATTTTGGGGAACCGCCAGCAGCCCTCCTTCTCAGCTCTATGCCAATCTAACCACATGGAGTAAGAGGAGGCAACAGCTCCCTAATAGTGTGTGCTGGTCTGAGGAGCAGTTGGTGGCTGTCAGGGTTAATGGGCTGTAAAGGAGTCTGAGAACCACTTTTTCCAGAGGAGATGGGCTAAGGTGTTGTCCAGGGTCATTGGACCAGCGATCAGTGTATCTGCTAGAATCCACTGTCGTCTGTGGCAAGCAAGCCAGGGCTTTTCCCTCCAGGCCATGGTGCCTCCCAAGGGGGTGCCCTGCCACCCCCATCAGTTATGTACAAAATCTGCCCTGCTCAAAGTCTACCTCCGCAGCTGTCTGGGGACCACAACTACAACAGAAGACTGAAGTGAGAGGCAAGGGGAAGGAGGCGGGAAACACATCAGCCAGGGGGCCCACTGGCTATGAATGAAACTTCTGTTTGCCTGCCCTGTGCGTCTGGAATTTTGTATGAAAACAATGAACTGGAAGGAGGTGAAAGCATGTTCCCAAAAGCAAGGCCACCACACACACCCCCTCCCTCATTTTATGAAAGGCTCGCTTTGTTCCAAGCACAGCAAAAAGAAGCTGGGGGATGCTAAGGTTTGGGGGAGTTCAGGTGTTTGGGGTTAACATGCCAAAGGCCTGGCAGGAGGCAGCCATCAGAGAAAAACTGAGGAGTCTACCAGAACCTGGGATTCCAGGCTCTAATCATCTGCATAACTGCTATCATATTGGTTACATCTCCATAATTTACAAAATGCTTTCTCAGACATTTCTCAACAAATCATCAGAGAGCTTGGAGAGGGGCAGAGAGCAATTCCTCAGCTTTCTCACTTGCTGGCTGGGGGCTGTGTGTGCCAGGCATTGTTGGGGACAGTGCTTTATCCACCACTGTCCCCATCCTCAGGAGTCTGACAGACTCGGCTAGGGTTCTGGACCCTTCTGTGAATTAATCACTTGTAGAATCAGCTGCAAAAAAGAGACAGTGACTGCCGGACAGGAAGGCAGTGAAACTAAACAGTTCCTGCTTCAGTCAATGGTGGTTGATTGCTGCTAGGGTTAGTGAGAGGTTTACAATAGTGGGTATATGGTTTGGTCTTGGATATAAGTTTCAGCTGATGATGGGCTTCTCTGGTGGCACAGGGGTTAAAGACAGTGCTATCGCCAGCTACTGCAATCAACAGCCACTGCAGCATGAGTTCCCTCCCTGGCCAGGGAGCTGACCCACATGGCGCAGCAGACATCTCCTGTGTCTCCTGCTGCTCCCCTCAGCAGTGTAATTTGTAGATCTGCCTGTTCTGCTCCCCACTGTCTCTGGTGAATCTTCTCACTGCCCCAGCACCTCTGACCTGCACCCCAGTTTTGTATGCATAAATAAATTTTAAATAAATAAATGAAGAACTGACATTATCAAACAGTTCAGGGAAAAGGTGTGTGCGAATAAACAGGTAGAGAAAGTGACCAAACTCATGTCACTGTAGCTGGCAATACTTGAAACCCCTGCACCACCAGAGAGGCCCTTGTTTGTAATAGAGGCAGCATTGGTTTACAATACTGCATGTTTTAGAGGTGCAGGGTCACACCTCGAAAAGCATGGCACCACACCACAGCCACTGCCGAGGCACCCACTGTCCTCGTGACTTGTGTCCCTCCCTTGTTCCCCCTTCACCATGTACTCTCAATTTCTCAGTAAGATTTCTAGGGTTAATATTTTTATTTTTAATTTTTTCATACAATGTATGCTTTATCATTTCATCTATGGTCCCCAAGAAATTTCCACCACCAATTCACCCATGTACCATCACTGTGGTCCCTTGTGCACTTCCCACCAGTTCTGATCCAGTTCCCTTCTCCCCTCTCCACCCCCCAATATCTCCCAAGAATGTCTCCAGTTGATTTTGGTTTTTATTTGTTATAATTATTTTTTTTCCTACCAGATCCCTTAGTTGGGTCCCCTACGTGCTTCCTATAAGATAAACTATCCACTATTTTTCTTTTCCTTTCTGGCTAATTTCATTGGGCATGATCCCTTCCAGCTCCATCCATGTTGCTGCAAATGGCATGAGTTTATCTTTTTTGATAACTGAGTAATATTCCATCATTTATTTGTACATCTTTTTAATCCAGTCATCCACTTTTGGGCTGTTTCCATTGCCTACCTATTGTGAATAGTGCTGCAATAAACACAGGAGTGCAGGTGCTCTTTTGAACTAATATTTTTCCTCTTTTAGGTAAATACGCAGAAGTGGAATTATTGGATCATACAGGAGATCCATTTTTAGCAAGTTGAGGAATCTGCACACAGCTTTTCTTAGTGGTTGAACCAATTTGCATTCTCGCCAGCAATATAGGAGAGTTCCTTTTTCTCCATGTCCTCACCAACATTTGTTGTTGCTAGTTTTTTTTTTTTTAACATGTGCCATTCTCACTTGTGTGAGATGGTATCTCATTGTGGTTTTGATTTGCATATTTCTGTAGTTTTAAGTCACATCAAAAGTACAAAGAAACATACATGTGTGCTGAATTGACTAAGGAGTCAGCTTGGTGCTCAAGAGGACCCTGCAATGCCTTTTCTTACACTAAACCTCCCCAGGAATTGATGAAAAATTTGATCTCACCTCCTTCCTCTTGCCTTGCGTCACTCTGGATGTTCTTGTTTTCTGGTATGGAAAACATTCTGCTTAAACAAGAGCTTTGATCATAAAAAATGCAATAAATGCCCAGAGCTTGAGATAGAAATCTTTGCAAGGGACTATCAGAGATAACAAGACAGGGAAACTTGGGTAACTCCCCATGAGGAGGCCAAGGCAGGACTAACAAGGAGGAAATCTGAAAACTCCCAGGGCTGGAGGGTAAGTGAGGCAGACAGCTACTCAGGAACTCAGGCTTAATAGGGAAGAGAAGCTCCGGGAGGTAACTCCTGGACTGGAAAGTCAGAAAAAGTCCTTAAGGGGGTGAGAGCAGGGAGGCTACCTGGAGGATTCTGGGGGATATTGTGAAGGACACAGGAAAGCAGAAAGCCCTGAACTGAGGAGTTTTCCTGATAAAATTCCCTTTCTGTTTGAGTCAGCCTGCTGACTCATCAAAATCCAAAGTGTGACTCTCCCCTGCAGGGAGCTGCCTTTGCCCCTCCCCAGGTCTGATGTTCACCAGTCCCCTCTGCTTCAACCCCCCCCCCCCCGCAATTCCCCTCTCTTTGGCATGCTCCCATGCTCCCAAATCTGCTCTCTGTTCAGAACAGCTCCAGTCTGCATAACACCCCCATCCCCGCCAACACACACACACACACACACACACACACACACACACACACCTGACACCTCCTACCTTCCCCTTGTGATGCCTTCTTGTTACACCCTCCAAACGTCCCACTCTTTCCTGTCCTTCAAGACCATTCTGCAGTTTTTCAGTCTTCAAGCTGCTTCCCAGAGAAGCCACTTGATTTTGAAACAATGCGAGACATCAGTATAACCTGGTTGTTCAGATATTAATGCTTCCTCAGCATACGTGAACGGGAAGTTATTTTGAACTGACCTATCTCACCACGCTCTGCAATTAAGATCCTTCAGTGAGTCATTCTTGAAAGCCCTGACAAACCACAACTGCTCCAGCCCGCACTCAAATGGAGGACAACTTTGTCACATGACAAGGATCTGGTGCCGAGGAAGCTGAGCTGGTTGGAAAGAATGCCAACTGGAGGTGTATTCCAGGAACTAAAGTTGTCATGATAGGAGTTGAATTGTGGTAGCACAGCTACCAAAGATAGGATTATTGTAGCTAGGGACACAAGAAATACTTTATGTTTTAAAGTGCTCCCACAGGTGGCAGGAGTCAGGTGAAGGTAGAGAAGCAAATGTTCAAGCATTAGAGAAATCTCCAGATGGTGACTGGAGAAAAGAAAGAGCAACATACAGAGGTCTTCATAAAGCTAGTCTGTTTAAAGGACTTTTTTCTTTCTTTCTTTCTTTTAATACAGCTCCACAATCCAGAAAGCTTTTTAGTTTGGCACCAAAACTCGTCTAGCAAAATTCCTATCCTAAACCTATATAGTTACCGATAGCTTTTATCTTATTCCACTTAGTTGAATTTTCTTATGATTTACTGTGCAAAATTTTACATTTTACAATATTATGACTGTTGTATGAGCCCTATTACCTTTAAAAAAATGAAAAAACTGGGCCCTCCCTGGTGGCACAGCAGGTTAAAGCACAGCACTGAGCTTAAGCCACTTCCACGAGTTCGATTCCCGCCTGCCCCGGAGGTGACCACATGGCGTGACAGACCTCTCCTGACCCGCCCGCTGCTCCCCTCAGCAGTGTACTTCGTCGATCTGCCTGTTCTGCTCCCCACTCTGTCCCTGGTGAATCCTCTCACCCTCTGCATCTCCGGCCTGTACCCCAGTTCTGTATGAATAAGTAAATAAATCAAAAAAGAAAGAAAGAAAGAAAAAACTTTCAATTCCAAAACAAATCTGGCTTCTGGGGCTTCCTAAGGAATGGCTGACCATTATCAAGTGTACCACACTTTTTAGGTGTATGATGGTCTTTCTTGAATGAAATGGTGAAAGTAAATGTAGTCACTTAAAGAAAAGCATGGTATTGCTTAGTAAAATTAAAATTTGGCAATCCTATGTCTAGTTCCATAATTTCTGGACCATTATTCTGTGAAGTCCAACACTTCTGGCGCTTTACAAACCTAGGTTTTATGAGTACAGAGGTTGCGAGCTGTAGGCCCACTGACCAAACTGAGTCTGCAGGCAAGTTTTCTTTGCCTTGCACAGTGCACTCTCCCCTCCCCATCAATCTGGAAGATCAACATAAAAGTTCAGTTTCCAGTTTCTCTTGAAAATTCAGATGATGTTGACACTAGCCCCATCTGGCGTACCACCAGCTGGAGTCAAGAGGCAGGTGGCCCCTGCTGCCTTCTACAGACCCAAGAAATGGATTTTCCCATAAGGACTGCTGATCCCCAGCCCCGTAGGAAGTGTTGCTCTAGCCAGTATCTCCACACCAAAGTAGAAGGCTGCTCTCCAGGGAAAGCCTAGAGCAGAGGGTTCTGGAAAATCTAGCAGGCCAAGAGCAACTCACTCAACTCAGTGAGCATCTTAGCCGAGGTAATGAAAGAATTCCTTCCAGTTTTCATAGCAACTCCTGCCAAAGCTGCAATCATCAGAACCTTTGTCCCAGCCTGCATGAAGCCTAGCTGCTGAAAGCCTACATATAATATGGTCCTTTGTCCACAAGGATGGCTGCATTCTGAGGAAAAATAGTTTCAAAGACAGTATTACTACACTTAAGGTATCTTCTACTTAAAAAGCACAATAGAACATAGAATTTGATTACTCCACCAATTTCTGTGTGGAGTTAATATTTTGGTGACAGCAGAACTAAATATGTGTTAGGCACTGTACTAGGCCAGTATAGCCAGCAGGGAGCTTATAGTCTAGCAGAGAAGTCAGGGAAAGACACGGCAGTTATAGCTCAGGGAAGGAGGAATAACTGTGGCTCGATGACCGAATCCAGAGTGTCGGATAAAAATGGCCCCTATCACTTTTCATATAATGATGGAGAATAAAGGCCAGTTTTTAAAAAAGAACTATCTACTTTGAGAAATCTTGATATAACTTTCTAAATTTAAATTGTACGTATGATAGATATCTTGAAGAAGCACAAGTTTGATAATTTGTCACTTAAAGAAATGCATTTCCTAATTGGTCTCTGGTTTTGGACTTTCTACAACTCATTTGGAATCAGTAGTACCAATGATACAAGGGAAGGGTGTAATTTTTACAGAACTCTCTTTAGTTTGTCTGTTTTGGTAAGTTTTATAAGATTAGGTCTGGGCTCTCTCCCTGGTAGCACAGTGGGTTGGAGCGCAACACTATGAAGCTAGCCACAGACGACACTCCAGTGGGAGTTTAATCCCTAGCCAGGGTAGTAACCCACGTGATGCAGCAGACTTCTCACTTCTCCTATCTCACCTATTGCTCCCCTCAGCAGTTTTTTTCATCAACCTGCCTGTTTTGCTCCCTACTTTGTCTCTGGTGAATCCTCTCACCACCCTGTACTTCTGGACTGTACCCGACTTCTGTATGGATAAATATATCTTTAGGAAAAAAAAAAGTCTGCCAATGTTTCAGCAGTTTCCTGAGGGGAAGTTAGGTGAGGAATGTCTTCAAGCTGCCCCCAGTTGTCCCTGCTGCCTCTGGGAAGTCATGCCATTAGTTAATACCTCAAATCTTACCAGTTATTCTGCAGGCCCAATAAATGGGATATTGTAGGGTGATGCTATGTAACATTAGAGATTCAAGACTTCCATCCTTTGTGCTCTTTCCTGAATCATTTGCTTTGCAGTAAGCCGCTGCATGTCTCAGACATGCAGAGTAGCCCTAAGGAGAGGCCCATGTGGGGAGGAACTTCATGTGTGACCCCAGAAACTGTGACATACTAACTACCGTTATTTTCAGTTGGTAACTTTTGGGGTAATTTGTTATACAACAGTAAATAACTAAAACAAGTTATGAGGATCTGTAAGACCAGAAAAATAAATGTATTTTATCTCAGATGACATGAGCAGGCAAAAGATTCTATTCGATTTCTATTTCCTCTAGGTGCTATCAGAATACACTTACCCACCTTCAGTGATAAAAAGAATTTTGTATGGACACAGAAATATAACACTAATTTGGGGATAAAGTATTTAAAATGCAGTTTTCCATTTTTTGGCAGTTACATTACTGTATAAAATCTTTTTTTAAAAAAAGATTTATTTTTACGCATCCAAGAATTGGCATACAGGTCAGAGGTGTGGTAGGTGAGAGGGTTCACCAGAGACAGAGAGGGGAACAGAATAAGCAGACTGACTGAAACTCACTGCTGAGGGGAGTACCGGAAGAGACAAGAGAGGTGTGCCACACCAGCTGGGTCACCTCCTGGTGGGGACTGAACTGCTGCTACAGTGGCTGTGGTGAGCTTCATAGTGCTGAGCTTTAGCATGTTGTGCCATCCAGGAGGGCCTGCCATATAAACTCTTGAGGACTTTATTTAAATGCTACTTTATTAGCTATGTGCAGTGCTAAATTAGAATGTCCAACTTTAAAATTATACCAAATTTAGTTCACAGAGTAAGATGGGATCCACTCTTTCTATATTTTTAAAGGAAAATTAGTTAAAAATAGCCAAAACACAAAGGAGATCTATACTTCCAAAAACACCAACAAAGATGTAAAACAATGGCACTTAAATTAAAAAAAAAGTCCAAACCCATTACTTTTTGAAAGTTAGCTACAGAGCACATGGGGATGGGAGAGCAGTGATTGGGGGGGAAGGTAAAAAAGCACAAGCTAACTATCTCAGGGCAAGTTTTGAACCAAAGCCAGAACAGTGAAGTAATTTATAGCAGAAGCCTGCAATTCAAGTACTGAGTCATTTCCAGTGACTCGGGAGTGCATTCCTTGTCTGCTTGAAGAGTCACTACAAGGACGCTTTCTTAGCCTTGCCGGAAAGGATTCGTGTTCCCTGGAAAGTGACACAAGCAGGCATAACTGCTTCAAATTCTCTGTGCAGCAATGGGATTCATAAATGCATAAAAGTTTAGGTAATAAACAACTCCATGATATAAGATAAATGAAGTCTGTCTATCCAGATGTACTTTAACTCATGCAAGGGTCAAGATGAAAAGATGAAGTGGCCAGCAGCTGTTGACAGTGAGAACATAACCAGCAAGAGTTTTTTGATACTCTCCACTTAGCACAGGAACCTTCCCTTTGCTTTTATTTAATCTCAATATTCTTCTCTTTTTCATAGGCTTTATTTCAATGTTCTTGACAGGGTAAAAAAAAAAAAAATCACATGCTGTAAGATCTGTACTGAAACATGCTAATTTAGGAAAAAATATAGTTAGTTGTTCTACTAAATGAGCAGCCCTATAAGCCTTTGTAATAAGAGAAGGTGAACACAGGCCTCCATGATCATATGGTGTTTCCATAATTTTTTAAGGTAAATTCAAATTTGCTTTCTAATAATGTTTGCATCATTTCATATCCCCGCCAACAGTGTAGTATGGTTCCTTTTTTTCCTGATCCTAACACATGTTGTGTTTTTTAGATATGTTCTATTTTCTTTAAGATATGTTCTATTTTCACAGGTGTGAGGTTGTAGTTGTAATCTGCATCTCTTGTTAGGAGTGATGAAGAACATTTTTTATGTCTTTTGATCATCTGGATATGTTTTTGAGTGATGTGTTTGTTCATATCTGCTGCCCACTTGATAATTGGATTGTTTTTGTTGATGTGTATGAGTTTTTAGACATTTGCAGATTAATCTCTTATCTATAGACTGTGTAGTACTTTTCCCATTCAGTAGGGTGTCTATTTAATCATCTTCTGTTTTCTTTTGCTGTATAGAGGCTTTTTAAACTTTGATAATCCCAGTTGTTTATTTTTGTTTTTAGTTCCCTTGCCATTGAGGTTGAATCACCAAAAATATCATGATGGTCATGGTGGAATGGATCACCAGTGTACTCTTCTATGCATTTCATTGCTGCACATCTTATATCTAAATATTTAATCCATTTGGAGTTTATTTTTGTGTATGGTGCTAAAGAGCAATCCAATAAAGCACATTATTTCTAAAGACACAACTATGAAGGTGACAAATAAAGCTAGGTAATGAAGCTTTCCTAAGATTCATTACATTGCAATGACAACTCAATCACAAAGAGAGTCTCAACAGTCAAGTCAATCAATTCATTTTACATAGCTGGACTGATTCACCTAAAATTCTGATACTTGCAGTATTTTTTCAAATACGGTATTTTCATGAACTCTATTTACCATTCACATCACAATTCACATACATCATCTTTTTAATTTCTTTCTATCACTCAAAATACATTATTATTCTCTCCATTTATAGATGAGGAAATGGAGACTCAGAAAAGATAAATGTTTTACCCAAGGTAACATAGCTAATAAAAGCAGAGCCAGGATGTCAAAACGGATCTGTTTAGCTTCAAACACCACATTCTTTTCAGTTTCAGTTATGTAGCACCTCTGAGTAATCCTTAAATGTATCATTATAGGGTTGTTCAATTCTTAACTGTTGTAGTTAAAATTTTTAATGACTCAATTACTACCAGTGAATAATCCTACTCTTTATTCAACCTGGAAGTGAACAAAACTGAACAAAACTGGAGGTATTGCTTATGAATAGGCTCATTTATATTCCTGAAAAAAAGTGGCATTAACTATAAAAACTCATTTATTCAATTTGAATAAAGTAAATATTGATACTAGACTTTACATTTAAAGAGACTTGTCTAGCAAGTGAGTCACGCTTTAACAATAACCACAGTAAAAGGGTAAAATTTAGAGCAGAAAGTTAAATAAAAGGCTAATAAAATTTTGAGGAAACAGCTCAGTGTTTTCTTTTAAACCCTAAGAACACCAAATATATATTATGTTCCATAATGAGTCATTTCAAGAAAAGACTATTAACAATCTAATAGTAAAAATCAGCACTGAGAATTTCAATGATGTCCAACTCAAAAATGCATAGGGAGAGTAAAGTTATTTTATTAAATCATGCACATCACGTGTGTTAGTGCAAATAGTTTAATCTGTACTCCAGAAATTCTATTGTACTTTATATCTTTACAAAATAGATTTAAAACAATTATTTACTTTAAAAAATGTAATTCTGAAGTTAAGCATTTCAGAACAATATTTGCAATAACCTATATACAAGAGGTACTGGGTACCACTGGCATATTAGCATTCTGTGGTGGAGTGGCTTCCTGCAACAGAAAATGATGAAATGAACTATATATGACAGTATTTTCTACAAGTCATTTGTGACTAATTCCTCCATAAATCTAGTGATCCTCCCAATAACAAATCCCAAATAGATTAAAACATAACCTTTAAAGTATAAACAATGACTGGCAAACATCACAAGGCAAATTATATTCTAAACTTCTATTTCAATATTTGGCTAGGCCTGTGGATTGCCACAGAACATTAAAGCCAATTCATTGACATTCCCTCCTATCATTGACTGAAAAATTTTAACTATGTGATACTTTAGGATATTCTATGACCTAAATAAACTTTATTGACATAACTTGGTGCTGCACAAACCCATAGCTAAACTTCCACTTGTGTTGTAAATTTATAACATCAAGTAGTGTTCAGGTGCTTCATTGTGCATGGAACACTATTTATCCTGGGAATAGTACTTCTCATTAACAAAATGTCCCAATTAACAACAATAAAAATAAAATAACCATTTGCATACCAAACCAAGAAATCTGTTGGTAGGTAATAATAGCTTGTCTCAAACATGAATTAGCTTTGAAATATCATAACCAAATTAAGTCAGTAGAAGCTTATCTAAAGAGATATTCTTTCTTCAGTTAAACATGCTTGGAGGAAGAGATGATTGAAAAAAAATCATGCTTTCTAAAATGCTGTATATGAGAAAGTAACTTGGCTTTTAAAGAAAATATCTCTTTAAATACATGAGGTTTAATAAATTACATTCCAATTGACTCAACAGTTTGGTTTACTGTATTGAAACTGTATAATTACTATGTTTTTGCTCCCAGAAATACTTGAGTTTGCTCGAGAAAATACACACTCTCATGGAAAGTTTTTCAAAGTTGGTGTCCTCCATATTGTCAAGTCACATTAAGGCTGAACAAGCGTGCACATATTCCCCAAATTATCACTAGTACAGAATATTTTTCAAGTGTATTTCTTTAAAAAAAAAAAAATCCACACAAATAGTTGTCTCTAAGTCTTGTTCCCAATAGCTCAGTGGTTTTATAACAAGTAAAAATGGCGTAAATATGTAAAAAAAATATATATATATGTGTATATATTTCAAACTGATAGGCACTGAGCACACAGGGCCTCTCTTCCCGGGTACTGGTTGTTTGGTTTGGGTAGTATCGAATCAGGAAAATGAATTATCTGGCCATTAGAATTCAGAGTAAAAGACCCACAAATTTAATGTTATAAATAATTTGGTGTACCAAGAAGCCTACTTTAGGCCACCATAATGTTCAGAATTGCAACATACTAATTTAAAAATTACATGAAAAATTGCAAGCAAATTATTGCTTACAGTTGAATAAAGTCACAATCTTATATCTTTCTTTATAGACAGATAACATTTTATATTATTTAAAGCAATGACCCTATAGCTGTATTCTTGCACTTCTGCTGTTTTAAGAGGTAAAAAGGAAGAAAATGGTTGTCCCCAGCATGAGTGTGATGCCAGCTTCTAGAGGGAGGACGGTGTACGGACTCAAGAAACGCTCTCATGGAGAAGCTTTGGCCAGACCTGGCACGTACAGCACGATGGCTGTCACTGCAACCAGGGCAGCCAACATGGGCATCCAGGGCCAGGGTTTCTGTGTGGAAAGAAACCAAGAGTCAATATCACATTCTCCCCTCTCTTTTCATACCTACTAACCCCTTGGTTGCAGAGAGTCCTGAATACTTAACAGAAAGTTCGAAAATTCTTATCCTTGCGTAAGAATATAACTTAAAAAGAAAAGAAGGTAAGGGAGTCAGGTATGAGGAGAGCCTATGAGTAGGAATTCTTTTAGAGGACCATTGTGTGGAAGCCTGATACATCTTAGGAAAGGTTTGGGCAGTTTTTGGTTTTGTTACAGTTGAAACCTAGAAGTGACTTCTAAGAAAGCCTCTGGGTTCCGCCTGCCTTATTTACTCTGGTATCTATATATTACAATTGACTGATGTATGTAGAGTCTGGAGTATGTTTCTGCCTAAAATGTTTATTTCTTGATGAAAAACAGACTCACATGTTGGCGTAGTTTTATACAATGGGCTGGTAGGTAAGGTGACAGAAAAATCAGCAAAGCTTTGATCCTCTATTTTCAAGCCCCGGAAGACAAATTCAGATGGGAATCAAGATAGGAAAGTGTTGTACAGGAATCCTGGCTGCCTGACATTTTTGCTAACAACTATTATCCAGTGTAATTACACCATGTGTCATCTCAAATGCTCTCATAACACGCATGCCTGTTGGAAGCATGCATGTACGGCTGTTCCAAGTTCACTTTCTAAGGGTCTTATAATATCAGCTTGCATTGGGTGATCACTTTATTTTCACTGGTGTTCTGAGCGTTTACTGAGAAAGGTGACTTTTAAAGAAATACTCTGATGTAGCAGATGAGAGTTCAGAAAGATGTGGTGTAAGTTTATACTCATACAACTAAGTACATTATGGCATTAAGATTGTGAATCAATGGTCCATTATGATAATCTCATTCTTTTTCCTTTTGATAGTCCTAGTGTAAACAGGCAAAAGTTGAAACAAAGGAATTCTAAGCTATGGAAAAGAAGAGGGAAGAGGAGGAGGGGGGAGAAAGCTGGCTGAAAACTTCAGAGGCAAACTCTTCATTTCTTATTCAAATCTAATTTAAAAACATACAATTGGGAAGGGGGTACTAATATTGCAGCAATTCATTGTTTACTCCAGTTTGCTAGAGACAAAGACTCAGTTAAAGGTAGTATATTAACAAGTAGTTAGGTTGGAATTAATTCATGGTTAGCATTACTACAAAGGAAACAAGACAAAATGTTATGTGATTAGTTGACTGTTCAGTTCATTCATATGACACACACGGCATACTAAATGAAGGGTTTGCTTCAGGTAACAAAATACCTGTGTGGTTTTGCCATGCACTATATTACAAATGTGGCACAAACAGGTGACGGGGACAAACAGACAACGACTCAACAGTAGTGCTTGTACCTTTCTCTACCACAATGGACCGAAACACCAAAACAGGAAAGCCAGGAATAGGCCGATGAATACGGCTGGGACGGGTTGTAATATGGAAGGCTAAAGAAGGGAAGGGATATTAAAATCATTTTAAGCTATAAAAAAATCAAATAAGATGATTTAGACCCCAGGAGGGTTAGAAGGGTGGGGAACAGAAGTAATAGCACTCAGGTTTTACACTGATTTAAACACTTTATAGACATCTAACACAGTCCAGAATGATGGACTGTGGTGTGTTAGCTGGCAAGCGAACAGTCTAACAGGAACTAGAGGGAATGGGCAATGTGGGTGTCCCTGACTCACGAATGAAATGTAGCAGAGCAATGACAGTACCTCACCAACTCACACTCTGCTTGATGGTCCACTATTTTTGATCCATGTTTGGAATCCATTATTGGACAAAGTATTCTCTTAGAAATGACTAAAGCTTATTTTATCCCTCTTTCAAAATGTTTATAAAAGAGAGCTCTTGCCTGATGTGGTGCTGCTTTCAAGTTCAAAAATAAATGCTTTGTGATACGTGCTTCCTAAATCAAGCAAGAGATCTGACACCAGTGATGATAAACATTTGTTATATAGAGATAGGTACTGAGTCTCAGGGATTTCAGTTATCTGAATAAGTTTATTTCTAAAATTGGAAAGAAATTATTACAATGAGAGTTAATTCAGAGTGATACTTTGGTACCATAAGTTCAATATCATGAAAAAGGAAATTTACTCTTATGATAAATTATTTGAACAACCACAAGTAAATAAAGAAAGGTTACTTTGAAATGATTCTGAGTAGTACAGAAGGATACATTCTGATTATGCTAGATGTCTTCATAGATTAATTTAGTAGCAAGTAGGCTGAAATTCCATAATCAGAGGGATATGAATTAACATAAAAAAAAGAAGTAACCAAACCATTACAATATGATTTCAGAAGTTCTATAATCTGTAGTTTAAAAAATAAATGCAATCCACTTTTTTGCTTAGCATAAAGCCTGTGCATTGAATTCACCAACTTTTAAGGTTTCAACCTAATCAACACATCTTTATCTTATAAATTAAGACTTTTTTTTTTGGCAATGGACAGTTGGACACAACTCATGAGCATTCTGTATGCAACTGTGTAACTGGATGGCCATGCAACAGCACTCCTTTGTAGTTGTGGTTGCAAGTGAAGCAGAGCGCCTTCCCCCATAGGAAGGATGTGGCTCACGCCCGCTGCAGTAACCAAGCCATAACAGTGGTTTGAAATAAGTCAGAGCACAACCAACCACACTGAACATCCATCAGTTAGGGCCCACAAAGGCAATGATCACCAAAACATACAACACAACATTTATTTAGTACATCTTTGAAAAGACCATCTGTCTTTCTAGCAAATGAAAAATAAATTAATATTATTAAACTTAATTTATACTAAAGTGTTTCAGTTTCTTTTTCTTTCCATGCACACAACACACACACATACACATACCACTCTATAGTAATTCACCAAATACTTCCCATTATTTATAGGATCAAAAAACAAACAAAAAAAAAAACAACAAAAAACAAACAACCCACTATGGTTTTAAGGAGTGTGCCTCTCAGTGAGATGAGAACATTATTACTATTAAGCAAAAACCATAACTAAGTCTCCATTTTTTGATACAACCAAAGGCTGAGGAGTCAAAAGGGGCTATTCTCTTTCTTAGACAGGTCCTTAGTGATATAATACTAGGGGAAAACAAGAGCCAGATGATTTCTCAGTGGGAAAAGCTGACAGTTCTTATGTAAATTAATTCTTACAAACAAGGCTCTTTTGCCAGGCAAAAGATTAGTAGCAAGTAGGCTGAAATTCCATAATCAGAGGGATATGAATTAACACACAAAAAAGAAGTAA
>NW_004567105.1:55437543-55512926 GCF_000260355.1 Condylura cristata
TTTTTTTTTTTTTTTTTGGCAATAGACAGTTGGACACAACTCATGAGCATTCTGTATGCAACTGTGTAACTGGATGGCCATGCAACAGCACTTTTGGGGGGACAGGTTAAAGGGGCACAATGATTCCATCGGGAATGTTGTAAGTAGTTCGTATGTGCTACAGGCCTGCCTTTCTTATATCAGTAAAGTCCTGTGAATTTCAGGGTTTTCACCTGCCTTTCAATCAAAGCTAAGCCAAGTTTGCAAAAACTTACATTATTTCCTTTCTCTCGGAGCAGCTTCAGGTTGTCTTTACATTGTTTGAGCTCATCTGTGATTGATTGTTTTTCCTGCTCAGTCATTTCAAACTTCAACTTCAGCTCTGAGAGTACAGTCTTTGTCTTTTCATACTAAAGGCAAAGAAAAAAGAGTGTGCAGACTCAACTTAAAATGGGTATGAAGTTATGGTTCTAGCTAGGTTTAGTCACCCTGTAACAGCAAAGTCAAGCCTTTTTGTTCTAAGGAGGATAAGGATTATTTGCACTAGTAGTAAGTCTTTAATGTTAACTTGTTTCTATGTTGGAAGTTTTTGACCCTGGAGTTAAAAAGTAAAGGAAAGTCACCTTTTGCCATTGTTTTCTAATACAAAGATCACTTGTTCCACTGAGCTAAGGGAGAAAAGTAAAATTTCAAGGTGAATAAAAGAAAGACAAATGAAGAAAACCTCCATAGCCTAATTAAACAGCAAGGTCAGGATGTCAGTTTATATCCTGGTGAGCAAAATCATGCAAGTCATTTTAGATTTGAAGTAAAAAATACCTACTGCCAGTTGGCCTTCCTTCATCCAGCATCACTGTGTCTAGATAAGTAAATTTCCTAGGCAAATGAAGCACATAAATGTATGTAAGGTGCCAAACACTATGACTGGGACATTTCCATGTCTCCAATTATAACTTACAAGCACCAATTAAAAGTAACTTTAAAAAATAACTTTTTAAAATTTGTTTCTGATAAACAATTTTCCACAGTAAAAGTACCACTTCCTGCTCTGGAAAACAGTTCACAAAACAGTTCAGATGAACTAACTATTACCGACACAGGTGAGGCCAATGCAAAACAGTGTGGTTTGCTTCAACTTTACGCGCCGTGGAAAGTGGAATTAAAGACTAGTTTGACTTCAAGCTACTGCATCTTATACGCAAGCTGGGTAACCAGTCAAAGAGCAGAGACTGTTCTGCTCCTGGCTGTGGCTTCCACTGATCCTTTCTGCCATCTCTGAATGCTTTAGGGGATAAGAAAGACAAAGTAAGACTGAGTGTAAAATAAATAAACCATAGATCTGGCATGAAAAGTTCCACCTCTTCCATTAAATAGAGCCCATGAGGGTGGAAACTTTCAGTTCCTTTCTGTCTACAGCCTAAAAATTCCTCTATAATTGCTTCTGGGATAATACAAATACCTTGGAGTGACTTATTAGGACTTCATCATTTATTTACTCCAAAAGATAAATATTAAGAAAAATGTGAATGTCTAAAAACATTAGACAGAAGAGGTGGGACTAGAGTACTAGGGTCAGTAAGTCAGAAACTTGGAAAAATGGTATGGGTACAGAGAGGAAGTGAAAATGAAAGGAACTCCATATTACCTAACAATGTTCCCAGAATAAACCTGCTTAGTTTCCTAGACAATGAACTAATGCGTAAGGTTCATGAATTTTTGACAGTCTGTGGACTTTCTTCCAGAAGGCAGAAGGATACCACCAAGCTGCTAAGGCAAATTCAATAACTTGACTGGTCCCTGCACCTTAGGACATAATAAATTCTCAATGATTTGATTCCTAAAGAATAACTGGAAAGCGCTTTGCTGACCAAAATTCTCTTACTTTCCATCATTCTTACCTCTAGCCTGCCCTACCCACCAGACCACTTGATCATTTCTCTATCCCAACACTTGTGAAGCATAATGGAAGGAAGGCAACTCAGCTACAAAGATTCTGCTGTTTACGTTTTGTATGTGAGTGGGGAGCCAAAAGGGTAAAACTCAGCTTTCCTGAGTCAATCTTTGCAGGGTGGACTTGTGTGTTCCATGTTTTATGAATTCCTAAATGGCAGATATTTCTAACAAACTAAAATACAGGTACTTTCCAAGGACAAATATAAGATGATACACCACTGTTTCTTTTTTTTTTTTTTTCATACCGAGGGGTCTAATTTACTTTTCTTATGAACTTTTTCACACCTTGCTTAGATATTGTTTTTATTCCATTTTACATTCTAACTTGGAGGTAAGAAATGAGCTCAATTCTGACTAAAAGGGAAATACAACATAATATTATCAAAACCTCTGTCCTTCATAAAAACATGGATTTGCTGACTTTGTAATAACTTAGCCTGTTACAGAGGTGAAGATACATAATCATGATACTGTACACATTAAGCATTATTCTATGAGAGTGAGGAGAAATGTTAAAAAGGAAGATAAGTGCATTAATAAAAGGTAGTAATTAATTTGCAGTGAATCACACGGATATAAGAACTTCATTAAAGAATATTTTAGTTACAGAAGAATGTAGTCTATAAAGTATATATATGTCTATATATATAGTATAGACTCGACATCAGGACAAACAGAAAGGGAAGTAAGTTTACATTACAAAGGGGTATGATGACTACACATCATTTCACGTGGAAAACACTCAACAAGAAAATAGGAAAGAAACATACTGACAAGATCAGACATATTTTTAAATGTGCTGCATTTAATGCAATCCAAAAGCTATGAACAATTTGAATGCTGTGACAACATGCCACTGCCATTTGTGGAAACAGTTAAAGCATTTTGCACTGATTGCTCAGTGACCAGAAACAGACAAATAAGTAACGCAACGAAACTGCTAATGCATTCATAGTAACATACAACAGAATCATCTCCCAACCACAGCATTCTTCCCAGATTTTGAAAGAATTACGGCATATGGACTGGAAGGACACAAAGTGCTTACAGTATTAAATACTAGGATATTTACTTTGGCACAAAATTTGTGTTCCAACCAAATAAAATTAGATTTCTTTCAAAACACATATCCTTAGCAAGAAGGTAAAAACGAACATATTACAAAAGCAGTATGTTCACACATAAATAAATAAATAATGTTACAGGTTTTGTTTTTTCTTTAGAAACAAACATGAAGACAGAAAAACAACATCATTTCTAAGTTCAGGATACTACAAGGAAAGAAAAGTGCAAAGAAAAACTGTATTGATTAAACATCTTTTGAAAACAATTTCGGGGAAATTCATTATTAAAGACAAAACGTTGTCTTCAACATCCTTCCATTTAAAATGAATCCTTCAATTAAAAGAGCCTACAACTGGAGTGGTTCTTGACTGGTAGGTTAAGTAGCATCAGCCTTCTTTTCCCCCTAGTTTCCTAGGAGTCAATGTAGGAAGCAGCAAAAGGACAGTAAAACTGATCACAAGTCTTACTGCCCTGTAGTTAACGTCAAGGGTTTGTGCAGGAAAAGGCTGGTGGGGTTTTCACTCTAAAGTCAACCCTCCCCATTTTTAACATCATGCCCAATGACACTTTTTTGAAAAGACGCCCATGTCATTTTAAGAAAAATGACATGAAAGGTGAACATGCACATTTGAGAAGGGAGGGAGAAGGAACAAAGTAAAAGGCCATGGAACATATGTTTGACTAGCTGGCTAGGAGGTAAATATAAGTAAACATATCAGGCCAGTTTCACCTGAGGGATTTAAACAGCATTGAATGTGATTCCAGTTTGCTTTCTGAAAGTATTCTAAATTAAATATGATATTGTCTTCGAAAGATAATAAATTGCATGATCTGATACAAAAGTCTTCTCAATTAACTGGCAGAAAGGAAATCTTAATGTAATTTTGTATGTTCATATATTTGAGATCAAACCCTACTGATGCACAGCTAGAAATCAACAGAGCTATGCACCAATATCAACTTTGTGACAGCTAATGTGACTTCTGCTTCCCTTTACTTCTAACTAGCATGGATATCTGATTTGCTTTTGGCTTTAAGTCCAATCATAATTGGGCTCATAATGTCTTTTCGCTTTACCTCTTTCTGTACATCCTTTGCTTGGTTTTCAGCCTTACTGAGAAGAGTTTTTAAATCTGCTGAATCCCGAAGATGCTGTTCTTTCAAGGATCCCACTTGACTCTCAAGTTCTTTCCTGGTCATCTGAAGGATGCTGAGGTCACTGGTAAGCTCTAAACTCTGCTTCTGAGAACTGCAACATAAATTTTGATAGGTAGTTACTCATGAAGAAGCTAAATATAGCAGAAAGTCAATTTCTTATTTACACTTCACTAGGAGGGAAGAGGTAGATTTCAGAGGTAGATTTCAGAGGAAGAAAGAAAATTAAAGAAAAAGAGAGTAAGATATCTTCAATAAGTAAAAGGCATTGTTATGCCAAAAGATTCAAGTTTAAAATTGAGGCCATTTTCAGATAATCAAATATACTCTAAGGTCTAAATTTTAAAAACAGAAGTAGAAGGTGACTAACTTTTTACTTTATCACATATTAGTTATATCATAAAATGATTCAGTGTTGGTCTTCTACAGAAAAACTACATATTTCAACTACTTTTTTCTAAAAAATAAGAACTGAATAGGGTGGGAGACAGAAACTAAAAGTAAAGATAAACCAAATCAAATGAGAAGATATGCCAAACTGGGGGAAAAGCATGGAATAAAGGACCAGGGACTGTGTTCTGGATTCAAGTTCTACCACTATTTAGTGTGTAATGTTGAGCAAATCACTTAATTGGTGCAATTTCATTCTCTGTACAAGCATTTCCTTGTGAGTTTTAAGATCTGTGTCAGGCATCATGTTAGGCTGACACAAAATAACACAAGGAGAGTCTCAGTGCCCTCCACTGTCAAATAAGAGGGTTGAAATATTTGTCAGATCAATATTGCTAGGAATTTACTGGCATATAAGACCCTGTGAAGGAAGACTTGCTTTTAGATACTACTTAAATGGTGGGGAGGCTTACTAAATAAATTTACAAAAATAGAGAACTGGAAAAATTTAGAAAACAGATGTAATTTGTCTTCAGTAGGTTATGTCTTTAGGCATAGAACCTGACCAGTGGTTTAATATACTTCACTCTTTTGGAGTACATGTTTCTAACTCATTTAGAGTTTGCAGGCTTGCTTTTCAACACTTAAAATTTGAAGCAATTAAAAAAAATAGCAATGAACAATCTGACAGATTCTAGTTAATCACACCTCAAATATGAGGGATGAAGCCTGAATCTTCAAAATATCTGTAATTCCCAAATAATAATAATCTTAAAATAATCCTGGCAATCAAACAATATTTGTCATTTGATAGAATACAAAATGGATTCAGTAAAATCCTAGACTCGAGTGCCTGCATCATTTTACATACTTTATACGAAACAATGAGCCCAAATCAGTTGGTGTTCACATTCCTCTCCCACCTCCCCCCCCACATGCAAGCATACACACATGCACACAAGTACACACACAGAGCTGTGTTTTGGCCCTAGATTTTATCCTATTCATATTTTAGAATTGCTTTTACAAACTTACACATGTTACAAATAAATAATTGTTTTATTCTTTATTGTTAATTATCTCTAAACATTTAAAAAGTAATATTACATAAATGTATAAATATGAAAAGACTGTGGAAAACTGCCACTAGGAGAGAAATAAGTACTTTATAGATACTGAGAATAGTAACTAGGAGCTCTAGGGAATAAATCAGCACATTTTGTTCCTTTAGCTAGTTCTTGGTTTTTTAAATGTATAATCAAATTGTAATAGTTTTTGTTTCTACAAATAGATAAAAAAACTTACTATTTTGTGCTAGTTCTTTCCTTATTTGGTTCCACTGAAGTTTGTTTTCTATAGGAACTAAGTTCAGTAACTGAGTTTTGCTAACCTTAATATTCTTCATGAGTGTAAATACAAGGTTAACAAGAGAATAATGATTCTCATTTTTGGTATGCTGACCGAGAATACTAAAATAGGGAGATAGATTGATTAAGAGTGATATCAATGATAAGCATGTAATACTTCCATATACTTAATGAGAACGCAGGTGTTTAAATATGGAAAGGAACAAATAAATGTTAGACTATGCAGCAAATGTTGGTGGAAAAACAGGACTCTAATAAACTTGCTGGAAAAAAATATATTGCCCTAATCAGTTTGCCTATAAAGTACAGGATGTTAGCAAAATTTAACTGGTTTTAGGGAATTCTTGATTTTATATGTCATTCTCTTTCTATAATCCTGTTTGAAATTCAGATTTTGAATTTATACCTTTCAACAGTATAAATCCTTTATTATAGACATCTCCCTTATTAATATAAGGGATCACTGATGTGAAAACAAACTTGCGTTTGAAATTTTATAATTATTCAGTTTGTAGGGCAACTTCAATCATTAATGTAGATCATGGTTGTTTATTCAGGGCTTTTTTTCATGGGGAAAGGGGATTTAATGAGTCTGTATTCTGTAAGGAAACCCAAAGGAAAGGTCATGCAGGACGATAGTAGTGTCAGAAATAAAATGTTGGAATATTCACTTAGTATGGCTAACCTGCCAAATAGCTACACAGAATCTGATGAAAATTTTCCTCAAGATATCCAAACCTCAAAATTAATTTGATTGAGATGGAAATTTAAGATAAATATTTTGAAGCTAAAAGAGTTCTTGCATACTTGTGCAATTCTTTTTCTTGACGCTGCAGTTCTGATGATAGCAAAACATTTTCCTTTTTTAGAGAACGGCATTCAGTTTCCAATACATTCCATTCCTTTCTCAGCTTCTCCAGTTCACCTACGATAGTCCCAAAACACATTCATTAATACAGGAACCTAATTTCCACAGTCAATCAGAGGATAAAGGAAAATATTCAGAGAAGAACATATTTTAACCCCTTAAACACATGTAGATTTATATGGCCATTCTTTGATTCCTATCTTTGCATCTGTATCTCAGGGGCGTCTCATTTCCTTGAACATCTGTAGTATTTTTGCCCATTCATTTTCATAAGACAAATAGTTTTTAATAGTGTTTAAATAAGATAAAAATGTAAAAAAAAAGTAATGTTTTGTAGAACTTACAATGAAGAATGCTTATAACCCCCAATATAAAAACAGTACTTTACATAACCAATTGTTATCACAACAGAGAAATAGCCTGAATTTGTACAAATTATTAAGTTATCATTGTCAAGAGTTAAGAGCTTTCTGTAAAATATATTTATTCACCTTGTAGCCTTGTAGCTTCTTCTCTCTGCTGGTCTTCACATTGTTGACACCGAAGCTGAAAACTGTTTTGCAGACTCGTGATTTCTTTCTCATATTCTGAGGCTGCTTTCCGCCACCGCTCAAGCTCAGCTCGCACTTTCTTAAGCTCTTCTTGTAAAGATGTAATGTCAACGTCCCGCTCAGAGGCAGCCTTTTCTGCTGCTTGATGAAGGAGCAAAATTTCATCTCGGGCACTAAGCAATTCATTTCGAGTGCTTGTGATTTTACTGTCCTTTTCTTCCCGGAGATTCTCGATCTCAACATGTAACCTCTGCAGTTGGGCTGAAAAGTATATTTATTCATCACTTTCTTTGTCCATAGTAATTAAGAATAAAACAACTCATGGGATTATAGTTACTGTACTGCCCTGGTTGTCAGAGCATTTGTTGCTTTTGATTGAAATGTACAACAATCCACATTTAATTCAGAGAATGCCAAAATAAAGATATACAAAAAAGAAAACCAAAGTGATCTGTATTCTCCCCCACAGTTCCTAACATTTGGTACTTATTCATCTTGATTTTTTTCTATGCATTTATATACATATAAAAAAATACAGAGTGATTATAATATATATACAGTGTTCTCTATTCTGCTGATGATAAACATCTTTAAATAATAAAAATAGTTACATTATAACTACTTCGGAGTGTTTCTTTTAGACATTTTAGGTTGCTCGGTTTTTAATTACTATAAACAATACCACTTATAATGAAATCCTGATTTTTTTCTCAGGGTTAATTCCAAGACATAGAATTCCTTGGTCAAATGGCAAGTGCTAGCAAAACCCCAGTTCAATGCAAATTGCTGTTCAAATGTCAGCTCCTTAAAGGTGACTTTTCTGATGACACATTTGAAAAACCCCTGTGGGGCCTACTTGGTGGCACAGGGGTTAAAGTCTCAGCACTATCCAACCTATCATCAGCCACTACAACAAGAGTTCAATTCCCAGCCAGGGAGCTAATGCACATAACACAGCAGATCTCTTCTGTCTCACTTGCTGCTCCCTTCAGCAGTGTTTTTCAGTAGATTTCACCTATTCTGCTTCCTATTCTGTCTCCATTGAATCCTCTCACTGCTGACTCCCACATCTCTGGAACTCTGGCTTATATGCCAGTTCTTGTATGCATGCATGCATGCATAAATAAATAAATCCTTAAAAAAAAAAAACACCTCTGTCATTCTCTAGCACTTTACTCTCCTTATTGGACACCACATTATACATTTACTTTTCCACTAGACTCCATATCTCACTCATGTGGGTTCTATCCTCAATATTAGCAAAGTAAACAATTAATGGCTGAATGAATGAATAAACTGACAAAATTAATGAATTAATGAATTTTTTTTCAAAGATGTGGTCTTGGGGACCCATGAGTCAAACTAGAAACAATTTGAACAGAACCATACTTGGTTCAGAACTAGAAAACTAGTCTTATTACTATAACACAAGAAAATTTTAAGTGGGAAACATTTCCATATATAGAAATGAAAAATAGTGAAAAAAAAAATTAGGTCGGAGAGAGGGGGCAGCTGCCTCATAAGTTAAAACAATAATTAGGCCTTTTATGTTTGTTGGCAGCAAAGAGAGGTAACACATTCAAAATCTGAAAAGATACAATGGCCAGAGCACTAAGACGATCATGGTCTTGTAGATAAAGGCCTGTAATGCAAATACTGGCACTAGAGGGCAGTAAGTGATGCTTAGGTAAGCACACTTTAAGACAAAAGGTAGCAAGCACAAAACCTTTACAGAAAACTACCCATACACAGTACAAGAAGGAATGTATATTCAAATGAGTTTACATACACCAATAGATAATGACATTAAACTCAAGTAAAAATTTAAAGAGTTTTTAATTTAAAATACACATACAACCTACCCCAGAAATTCTAATTTGACCATAGTAAAATTTTTAAATAACTCAAGTGTTCCACACAAAAAAAGAGAACATGCCAAAGGTTTTTTTTTTTTTTCTCCCCAGAACATTTTAGGACAAGTATCATCAGTCTGAGGCAGTGATACCCTGTTTCTTCTGATCTGTGATAACCTGCCTATTTAACTTCTCTCTCCACCTCTCCAAGTAAGTTTTCAAATAACATTGGTTCCTTCCTTGACAATAAAGGCTAGGTAATTTTGCTTTAGGAATTTTACAGTGGCATGGGAAATAAAGACATCTTGAGGCATCTCACAATTATAGTCTCATATTTCCAGGAGCTCATGGTGGGCATGAAGAGTAGCCTTTACCAATGAATACAGTGGTTAACAGAGGAGAGGGGGAAAGAGAGTCAGAGCAAAGGGTAGAGCAGAGTCAAAGTGATAGTGACACTAGAAATTTTATGGTAGGTGAGTCAAACAAACATACATTTCAAGGTGTGAAGTTACACTCCTGAAATATATAACTTTGAAACAAATGTAAATCAACACAAACTGGCTAAATGAAAGAAAGAAAAAATATGCCACGAAACAAACTCTGATGCACAGAAGAACTTAAACTAATTTCCTGTATATAGGATGTTGGTAGTCATTCACTATATAACCCACAAAGTATCACCAAATTCCTACCTTCACTCCTGCTCTTCCCATTCCAAAGGTCCACTGGGTAATTGTGTCTTGCATGTTAAAAGCCCACCAAGGCTCTCCCTGGTGGCGCAGCGGGTTAAAGCACTGCACTAAGCTTAAGCCACTTCCGCATGAGTTCGATTCCGGCCTGCCCCGGAGAAGTCCACATGGCGAGGCAGACCTCTCCTGACCTGCCCGCTGCTCCCCTCAGCAGTGTACTTCGTCGATCTGCCTGTTCTGCTCCCCACTCTGTCTCTGGTGAATCCTCTCACCCTCTGCATCTCTGGCCTGTACCCCAGTTCCATATGAATAAATAAATAAAATCTTTAAAAAAAAAAAAAGCCCACCAAGAGAACAATTATAGCCTGAGATACCATAAAAAAAGGGAACCACCTGCAATCCCACTTTTCATTCTTTTTCTATCTAAAAATAAACAACAACAATGTTTATACCTTGAAGAACCTGTATTTGTTTAGTGGATTCTTCAACTTGATTTCGATAGGCTTTTCTTTCTTCTTCCAAAAGAGCTAAAAGTAAAACACAGTATTTTGTGAGTTAATCGAAGCATTCAGAATTGATTAGCTGGAAATTTCTAAGAAATTTTCTCTTAAAGCTTATTGAAGGAAACAAAAATTAGTCAGCAATATCAGTATTAAGAGTTAAAGATTTAGGAGTGAAAAAACCAGTAGTATGTAATAAATATATTTAATTGAGTAGTCGAGTTTTCTAGACCTTGTAGCACCAAGACAACATGTGCTAGTCTTCAAATAAGAAGCATTCTTGTAGTTGTTAATCAGTATTGGAGCTTACACATTAAAAAGCAGATTTTAAAATGGTCATGTTTTACTACCAAGCATATAGTAAGTACTGGTAAGGTAACTGTTATTTGCTAAAAATTTTAAATCATAACTAAATACATTAACCTGGTGCTCTAAAAAGTTAAAGTGACATGAACACCAATTTTAATTTCTTCAAGAAAAGCAAAGTAAAGAAGTACAGAAGTGCTTAGTCTGCCAGTCTCCCCCCAAAATGAATCGTCTTCTCTGTCAACAAGTCCATTTTCAAGAACATGAGGAGATTCCACAGGTTATTTATTTTCTCTACATTTTAAAACTTTCTAAGGTGTAATTGATTATAACCAGGTAGTTACTGTGAATGATATAGACATGCAAGGTCTAGGGAATAGCACTGATCCCATTAGCCTATATAATATTACAAGAAGTAAGCAATTTGAAAATAAAGTGGTTGAGATATTAGGAGGTTTGCTATCTTAATCTTGTCTGGTTTTTGAATTTACTGGTGAACACACAATAAAACATAGGAAATACACATTTCCCTTATCTCTGAGTACCTATTTTTAATGCTTTCCCCCTTCTGTTGTACTTACAATGTAATTAACTACTAAGATCTTTCATTAGTACAAGTCTTTCTTGATATTCGTATCAACAATGTGAATGAAGTAGAGCAACTCTCCCAATTTTATTAACTTGAAATATAAATTCAGAGAGGTTAAGTGAATCTCACATATCAAATAAAGTAGTGGATCTGAATCAGATACCATGCCTTTAAACTCCACCTTTGGGGCCATCAGTTACATAATGTTTTCATGTTGCACCCCCTAAAAAAAAAATCACATAATCTTGATCTCACCTTGAAGTTCAAAGCATTTTTGTTTACTTGCTCTAGCTAGCTCTTGGGCTTCAATCAACTCCTTGCGAAGATGCTGAATTTCTTGTTTTGCCTCAATTTCTGACTGTGCACCCTGCAAGTCATCTGACAAAAATGTTTATTTTAAAAGCAAGAGTTAGTACCACCAATTAATCTCTACAAAGATTAGTAATCTCTTTCATGTTTAGACATACATAATTAAACAACATAGCACACATGAGTTAAACACATTTTAGAAGCAAACTATATTAAGCATTTTAGTCATTTCACCCTGGGGAAAGAGCATAAGTACTGTTAAATATAATAACACTTCTGCCAATGGCACTATAAGATAAATATATTCATTTATACTTAAGTATATATTTCATTCATGTAAAATCTGAAGTTCAGTGGTGCTATTCAGACATAATGCTATTTTTTATCAATTGTAAAATTTCTTGGTAGCAAGTCAGGAAATTTTCACTTGGAACTTGAACTGGAAATGGAAAAACAGAAACATACTTTTCCTCAAAAAAAGACTAGTGTAGCATGATTTCTCCAGTTGTGGAATACCAAATTAAAACTAGGTTTAAAGCCCATCTATATATATGGACTTCCTCATCACTGTAGTCCCAACACAAAACACATAACAAATAAATTTTTTCTTAATTACTCATTAAAATAACCTAAAGGTTTATCAAAATAAATTAGATCCAGCATGTATGAAATCTTCTGCTACTGAACACTGCATGAAATATATTATACTCTTTTAGTATACTGTGTTCGACCACTACTTTGGTTTATAAGTGCTTTAAGCAGAACAACTTTAATCCATTAAAAAAAACAGCTAAGGAAATTTCACAGTACAGAGTAGATGTCACAAAGACTTATTTTCATACTCATAGATTAGATCTTATTTATCTCTGTCAAATTTTGGACTGTGGTTCATTTATTCTAGTTAACTACCAAGTCTTCCACAAAAGATTTGGCGAGGCAGTTAGAGAGAGAATTTCTAGTGGCAGGAGTACTATCTTAGCAACTATAAAACTTCTCATTCAACACCACATTCTAGAATCTACAAAGGTATTAGCTGCCTATGTCTAGATTGGTCCTTATGTAGGGCATGACCTTATTTTTTGGGGATATTTAGGAAGAAAGTATGATGATGCTTTTTATTTTCAAGTGTCACAGTCTAAAAAAACTACATAAAATCACTCACTAGATTACTTTCCAGTTGTATGTGAGCAGTTTTTTCACCTCAGTACTTTCCTTTGGGCTAAATAATTCTTCATTCTAGGAATTGCCTTGTGTTTAGTAGTTTTCCTAGTCTCTATCCACTAGAGGCCAGTAGCGGTCCCTCTGCATTGTAATAACCAAAATTATTTCCATATATTGCTAAATATCATGGGGGGGGGGAGATAAAACTGGCTCATGTTGAAATCTACTAGAATTTCAAATTCACTTTTTGGCAACTATTATAGTAATAACTGATTCAGGTAGGCAAGAATCCTCCATACATACTAAAACTGAGTAGATAGTAGTCTGAGTATTAATAGGATATTTACATAAATATACAGAGTAATTCATTATCAGGTTCCTTCTGAGGTCATACCCAATATTATTTCTAATATGTTATTGAAAAAATGCATAGCTTGAGTCAAATCAAAGACATACAATATATCCAAGACCGATAGACATTTTATAAAATAACTGTGCTCTTCAAAAACATCAATGTCAAAATATCAAAGAAAGACTGTTCCAGAGTTAAAAGAGACTAAAGAGCTATGACAACTATAACACAATTCAGGACTTTGTTTTGTCATAAAAGACATTGTTGAGACAATTAACAATATGTGAATAAGATTTGTGGATTTGATAATAGTGATGACATCAATATAAATTTCCTAACTTTGAGAACTGTACAATGATTATGTAATAAAATACACAATAATGTATTTAGGAGCAAATGACAGAAAAACAAAATCTGAAACAGATAGATACAATATCACAAAAGTACTGATGACAGATGAAATATATTTAATACAATTATAAAAGGCTATCAAGCTTGTAATTTACTTTCAACAATTCAGGGAGTGATGGAAAGAAGAAGAGGGAGATGGAGAAGAATAAATTAAGTTCAGTAAAATGTTAACCCCAAAGTGGGGTGAAATGTTAACATCTAGAAAATTAGCATGAAGAGTTTATGGGATTCTCTTTTCTATTATTGCAGCTTTTCTATAAGCCTAAATTATCAAAACAAAAATTTTTTAAAATACATACATATACAAATAAATAAAATATAGTAAGACACTGAATCTAGGTGGTGGGCATATATGGGTGCATTTGGTAATCTTCAACGTTGTGTTTGAAATTTTCCTAGTTAACAAAGATTTCTTGAAATTACTAACCCTAATGCCACAATCTAAGAACAAGATACAATCATTTCTACCTAAATTTCTGTTATAATCCTATTTTCCCCTTTGGCATTCTATAATGCATGTGAACTAGGACAATTTTCTTACTTAAATAAGGACACTATAAGTGACTCCCCATTGTCTTAAATCCAGGCATCCTTCTCTGATTTTTAAAGTTCTCCATAACCCAATCATTACTTACTTTCCATTATTGACTAATATATTCAGTTCCTACTAATCTCTTTAGGATCATGACTACTTTCCACATTTATTTTTTCTCATACCATACTCCTTTACACACCCAAATCCACCAATTTTTTTAAAATCCAGGTTCAAAGTTCTTCATTTAACTTCCTACTGCATCTACCCACATAGCAGTCTTTTTTGTTTGACTTCTGGAAATTGACAGCAAAACCCAAGCAAACCAGGAAGTCCTTTTCAGTCTCTTAATTGTCAAAAAAGCATTTACTTTTGTTACACCAACCCATATAAATCATAGGACTTGGGAAGAGACATTTAAGATCAAGTATTCTGTTCATCTCATTTGACAAACAAATAAAAATGCAGAGATCTCAAATGATTTATACATTTGAGAAGTGGTGGAGATAGGACTAGAATTCACATAAATCAAGGTATAATTTAAATGCACATGTTTCATACTTCTGTTCCACACTATATGAAACACACTAAAATCTATATTCTTTTCTAATATAATGTTAGACATATAGGAGCCACTTAACTGCCTGACTAATATTCCAGCTAACCATGATTTTCATAAAATGCACAGATTTTTAAAACTGAACACAATAAGCATAAATGAAGAATGAAGTAATTAAAGGACTTTTATTTTGAGGAAGGGGATCCTTTTATAAATGAAGGATCACATATAACCCATCTTGAAAGTTTATTAAGGTAGACAATTTTTGTTTGTAGTAGAACAAGTCCCTTCATTGGTAAGTTAAGAAACAAACCTGGGTCCCTCCCTGGTGGTGCAGCGGGTTAAAGCACAGCACTACAAAGCTAAAGCCACTTCAGCACGAGTTTGACTCCTGGCCAGGGAGGTGAACCACATGGCATGGTAGACCTCTCCTGACCTGCCAGCTGCTCCCCTCAGCAGCGTATTTCAGCAATCTTTCTGTTGTGCTCCTCACTCTGTCTTTGGTGAATCCTCTCACTGCCCCTACACCTCTACACCTCTGGCCTGTACCCAGTTCTGTATGCATAAATAAATAAATCTTAAAAAAAAAACACAAAAAACAAAACCTAGTTCTTGCTTTCCAAACCAAAAATAATTAACAAAATTTATGTTAAGTAATTTTAAGACAGTACATTTTAGATAATAATAAACTGTTCATAATGATCTACTTTTTGCAAATAAGTTTTTTGTACCACAAAATGAAAAGAATTAGCAGTTTAATTAGAGCAAATAAGACGCATGTATCAAACAACGTAAGGATATGAACTCTACACAATGGTCATGGAAGATACTGAATACATATTAAATATAACAAAATATACACAAATGGCTATATTCAAACTAATCAAGTAGTTAATGTACTCATCTACTTTTCAGAAAACTAAGTGTCAAGCTTTTACCAAAGATGAATAAATTTTTTGTGCTAAGGGTGATCAAAGGATTCCTTGTATTTCATATAGTTGTGTGGGGAAAATACATTATTAGTTTATTGTGAGTTGGATCCACTTTCATAGTGTCTCGTTTTTGTTATGGAAAGGGTCTTTATGTTAACAATCTACTTCATAATCTTGGGGAAAGTCTTGTGATGAGTATTGGTGGCAAGTATTTAGATGAAAGCCTTCTGGATCCAATTTCATTTTATTTAGATTACAAGTTAAATGGAAGTTTAGTAACTATGCTGAGTGGGAAGATTAACAGAATCTTTTTTTCTTTTTAACATAAATGGCATATATTTAAAATTGCTTGGTGTATCAGCTGGGCCAGGGGTCAGCTTTTCACAGACTAAGGTTTAAATACCGCAAAATAAAACTCCACATCACATTAAATGAAACAGTTCTGGCACACAGAATACCTAAAGTAATATCCTAAATTAAAGTTGTTATCTCTGGGCCCTCCCTGGTGGCGCAACAGGTTAAAGCACAGCATTAAGAAGCTAAAGTCATTTCAGCATGAGACTGATCCCTGCCCCGGAGGTGACCCACATGCCTCGGCAGACCTCTCCTGGCACCCCAACAGCTCCCCTCATCTGTGTATTTCCTCAGTCGGCCTGTTCTGTTCCCTCTGTCTCTGGTGAATCCTCTCACCACCCCTGTACTCCAGTTCCATGTGCATAAATAAATCTTTTAAAAAAAAGTTGGTATCTCTGTCTTCAGGTGAGTGAGTGGACATTTAACTGCAACTGTGACCTTTGCTCTAAACATGACTAATACACTCTGAACCACAGTAAAGAGCCAAGTCAAAGCCCTTACTTCTCAAATTCTATTTAATGCATGCATGTTTAATATTGATTTAGTCTTAACATGTTACCTCACTCACTGGCTAGAGGCACTTGGCCAGGTGAGTTTTTTGGTCTTGTAGTTTCAAGTTTGACTGATAAGAACAACTTTTATAATAAAGAAAACCCATTCTTCCATCATAGGTATGTATAACCTTGAGAGGAAGTCCTAGATAGCAGTCTAACTGTGTTTTTTTTTTTTTTTTGCTTTGGCAGCAGCCTCTCTCATGGGTCCCCAACCCTTTGCCATCCCTTCTGACAAGTTAGGCTCCGCCATGACAATTCAATTTCTGGTGGCTCCTTTGCCTTCCCTTTTTTCCTTTGTTGTATTTTTCTACCAGAATTCACCCCTATTGCATAGAATTTCCACATCTAGCTATTGCCTTCTATCTGTCCAAGTCTTATCTTTCACCACTTTTGACCCTCACTGACTGTGTTGTGTTCTTATACACCTCCTTCCCAATGTTATTTCTACTTTAAACATTATTTTTATGGTGTTAGTTTCTTGTTAAAAATATGCATGCCGGCCCTCCCTGGTGGCGCAGCGGGTTAAAGCACAGCATCGAGAATCTAAAGCCACTTCTGCATGAGTTCGATTCCCGCCTGCCCCGGAGGTGACCACATGGCGTGGCAGACTTCTCCTGACCCGCCCGCTGCTCCCCTCAGCAGTGTACTTCGCCAATCTGCCTGTTCTGCTCCCCACTCTGTCTCTGGTGAATCCTATCACCCTCCACATCTCTGGCCTGTACCCCAATTCTGTATGAATAAAAAAATAAATCTTAAAAAAAAATATGCATGCCTCCTTTTTCTGTCTTGATGTATTTTACTTATATTGCCTTTCCTTCCCATTGTCCAAAATAAATAAAGAGAAACAAGTAACAAACATGAACATTCTTTCTCCTTTGATTCCTCTACTATCACCAAATTGATTAAAAAACTCTGTCCCCAAGGGCAGGCTTATCAGACTTTGAAACCTGTGGAGTTCCTGGTATAGTTCTTTAAAAAAAACAAACATGTATTAGATACTAGGGACTGAATTCATTTCCCCCCCTCCCATTTTTGGGGAAAAGATTTCTAGTATGTAGAAATCATTGGTTTGCATCTCATCTTTATTTTCTTTTCAGAGACAGATTAATTTTGTTGAAGGTGATTAATATTTTAGGGAAAAGACACTATTGCTATCATTTTATTTACATCTCAAGTGAAAGTTTAAACTACTTTATATTGTTTTCTTAATGTTAGATAACTAACACTAAGGACAGCATACTATAATTCTAAATAAAGATTGGCTGTTTTATTTTTTAAAGGGAAAGGATAAAATTTTAAAATAGGGTTCATGAAGCTAAGCATAGGTTTCAATGAGGAAGAAGGGAAAAGGGGCCACTTAAATGCAGTTTCCTTCTGCAGTGCTAAATATTAACAGGGTGGCCTATAACTTATATATTTTTTTATTCTGTCAGTGTACTGAATGAACTATACAGATTACAAAGTAATATCACACATAATCAAGCATAAGCCAAATGTTTCTAGCAAGGTGAATATATTAATTAAAGTGAATATATTAAACTGAGTATATTAAATTTAAAGAATTTATATATTTAAAGAATTTGTTTATTTAAAGAATTTTTACAACTCTTAGAAAAACAATGGGTTAAAAAGATGATTTATGGTTACAGTTACTGTTCCTTGGAGACTTCTAAATTGTGCCTACTTCTAACTGGGTGATACATATCACACACATACTCATTTAACAACTTAAAGTTTGTTCTTAAAATCACGATACAAAATCTTTCACAAGGTTCTGTTGGTAAAGATATCATTAAGAGGCCATTATATGGCAACAGACCATTATATGGTTAAGTCTCAGGGCTATCACCGCATAGCCTAAGATCCCCCCACCAGGGAACTGACCCACATACATGCAGCAGACCATTCCTGTGTGACCCACTGCTCCCCTTAGCAGTTTTTCAGTAAATTCGCCTGTTCTGCTCCCCACTCTCTCACCCCCTGCACCTTTGTTCTAGGTCTTTTACACACACACACACACACACACACACACACGATATAATTAACATAAGTTGATAATCATATAGAAGTGGAAAACTGGAGTTCTGTTTTTGTTACCTTAACTTAAAAGCAAGGTTAGGGAAACTCTAACCCATCTTTAACAATGGCACTTGAAGCAATTATTAGCAGCAACTGTACTTACACAGCATTCCTCAAGCACTCTGTATTTCCAGTCTCTACCTCTCCCCACAACTTCTCATTCTCTGTTGATTCTGATTCCGCAAATCTATATTGTGAGCACTTTTACAGATACTATTTAGCCTTTCCAAGACATTCCAGGATTAAAAATACTATCACCTGATATCTAGCAAAGTACAAACAAATTTACATTATCACCAGTTGCTTTTCCCTAAAAGATAAAATAGGAAATATTTTGACCCCACAATTGTATTTAATTAATAAAAAGTTAGTCTTCTATAGGTCTGCTTTTATCAATCGCCATCATAATTATCATCATCATTATTATCAGCACCTTCATAAAGTTTAACACAACAGGTAAGTGACCTACAATCCTAATTTCACTCACTCCTTATAATAAGTGGAGTCAGTTTTCCAATTCTGACAAATAAAAAAGCTGAAGTACAAAGAAGTTAAACAATTTGCTCAAAGATATTACAAATAAAAGGCAGAGCTGGGATTGAACTCAGAGCTCTTTGTCTCTCAGCTTCCTGGCTAAAGTGTGTTACTTTCCTATCGTTCTTGTGGCTTTATAACTTTGATGTAAGAGGTCTATTATTAATTAATTTAACAATATCTCAGTTTTACTGAACATCAGGTAAACAATAAAATTAAAATAAACATAAAACCTCTAGGCATAAACCACAAAGAATACTAATAACAGTTGAATATAAGTAACAGTCATAAATGCTACTTATAAATCAATCTGAATTTGGCTTCTGAGAAGATTTCTGGACATCACTAGAGTAAAAAAGGAAACAATCACAAGAAAAGCTACTTTTTGTATAAAGGGTATCCATTACTCATTCACCTCTCCTCTTATTTCTCTATATCCCAAAAAGGATTGGGGGTTCTGATATTTTCTAAGTAGAATTTAACAATATTTTATACTATAATAATATTGCACTTCTGAGAGGCTTAAGAAATGCTCCAAGATGATCTTTCTGGACTGTACAAACATTAACTTATATCTATTATAACAACACTAGGAAAAAAGCATGCCTCATCAATACCAAAGACTACTTGAGAACAATAAGGATCAGTAAGAGTGCTAGAAACTATGATCATATTCAAGGACAGGTTGACAATTTGTTTAATCTTCAAGGCCTCCCTGAGGTAGTGGAATTTAATCAAAGGTGGTCTGAAAGGCCATGTGAGCTTCAGAATTCATGGGTAAGGAAAGAAAAAGCCACAAGGTTCCCATTAAAGAACTCAGAGTATGAATAGATAATTTCAGTGTTAACTGTCCCTGAGCCCCATCACTGCACAAGTAGACCAGCAGCAGGGTCATGCAGGGTGAAACTAAGGCTTCCTTATATAATATCCAAACTCAGAGTCTGGACTGGGAGTATCCCAGCCAGAAGTATTAGCATTTCTGCACACACAAATTTCCACTGGGTGTTTCTGCTGCTCTAATTCCAGAGAGCTGCCCAGTGTTAATCTACCACTATTAACATGTTTAACCCATGGGTAGAACTTAAATGTCAGTTTTTTTTTGTGTACAATAAGGCAATATAAAAAGAGACTAAATGCTGATCATCACAGATTCATCGATAAGTCATCCAAGGCACCTTATTTAGAAAACAATTTTATAAACTTTGATTTAATCTCCTGTCCACTTCATTCTAAACAATAAAAAACTAAAAAAAAAAATGTAATACTTATTTAAAAGTGAGACAAGGGTCAGGGAAAAAGGAGAAAAAAAAACAAACAAGCGAAAGTGAGACAAATGAGAGAGTTCATTTACTTGCACACTTATCTCAGGCCTATCTAAAATTCCCTAGCCCAAAATTTCTAGAAGAGTATCCTAAGAACCTGGGGGTATTTATTGGAGGAAGAGAACAAAAAACTGAGGAGATTGTAACTCTCACCATATGATAACCAACAGGAGGTTCCTTCAATTTGTGCTATCAGGATATAGAAACAAACAAACAAACAAAAAAACTATAGCAATGTTTCATCTTCTACCACTTAACTGCTTTGCCATTCCTGACCTTTATTAATTCAAATTATTTTACCTTTTAAACATTTTGATTGAAGCATTGGTACTAGCACCAACATTTTACATTTTAGTTTATGCTACTTCATTGAATCTATCGATCTTTTACCTAACTTAAGTCTTCCCATAACACATGGAACTGATTTTTTTTTGCTAAGGGTGAATCTAACACCTGGCTTTAAAATATTTCATAAAACATATTAAAGTACCTTTTAATAGGGACACTTTAGCAAGGGGTTCGTTTAGGTCTTGCTCATCCATTTGGGCGTCTACGGGGGAAAGAAGATGATTACAGACAATACTCAAACCTAGCAACAAGATATCATTATCAAAATAAATAATTAAAAGTTTACAGATACTATATTTCAGCAGTTGAAAACAGTTTTAACAACATAGTCAAAATTGAAGGCAGTGAGTTGGCAAACAAACATTTCTTTTGTCCCAAGCACAAACCGAATCTCCACCCACTTTAACCTATAACCAAATTGTTCAATCGGTAACATTAACATCTGCAGATTTATAAGCATAAGGTTAAAAATTACCTGTAGTGTCGTCACTACTTTTTTCTTTGCTTGGACTCAGAGTATCTGATAAATCAGACTCCTTTGCTCTTGCCTGATTTTCTACCAAGAAAAAGAAATAGAATCTCATTACAATTAAATAGCTTATATTTTCTAAAAAACTGCTTCAGGCTATGAGTGTTCTAAATCTACTGGTATGCAAAATACTCAGTTACAATTAACTGAGGTCACTGAATCTCTTACTTCTTCACCACTCTAGTCCAAAATGGAATGCTGGTTATAACACGTAGCTCATATTAAATTATAATGTGGATCATGTCTGCTGTGCAGAGAGCTGGGGTTTTTCAAGGCTGTCCACTTGCCAACTAGAAACAAAAATGAAGCAAGCTTTGCTAAAATATTCAGAGAACTGCAACAAATATAGCAAAATTCCCAGGACAATGTGGACATTGTATGAAGATGATGAAGGAAATGGTCTTATTGTATAAAAACACTAGTTAGGTTGCTTTAGTAATATTTACAGCCAAAACTAAAAAAAAAAATCACACTTGTTATAAAATATTTAAAACAAAGAAGTACAATGGTACCTGAACTACACTAAGAAAAGACTTAAAATAAAAACATTTTTAAATTATTTGCAAGTGATATGCTACCCAATCCAATGAAGGCACTAGACCTAGTTTTCAATGAATTGTTTTCAAAAACCCTAACTCTGGGCTCAATCATTTATTAAAGATGATTAGCAATTAATTAGGACCCAGAGACTCACATGTAATGGTAGATGTGTGTATGCTAACATATACTAAAATAACATTTATAGAAACTCACTTCATTGACCAAAGTCCTATAGCATCTCCCCACCTGCCAAGCTTTATATCCCAGCAGTTAGCCATAATCTGATCCCTCCATTAGTTCTCTAATGAATTATTTTCAGTCAGGCTAGTCTCATTATAGGGTTGAGGTGTTCAAGCTCAAATTAATATTTCCCTATCCTTAATGATCACTCTCTCCACCTTGTTTATTCATCATGTAAGATACAACTTCCCATCCCCTACCACTTCTAAGGAAGTTTTGGTCTCTTTAGCATGTTCTCCCTTTTTATTGCATCTTCTCTATGCCATGTTTTTGTAATTAATCATGTTTTATTTTGTATATCCTCTCTGTATATATCTTATTCCTTTAATGAGAGTATACAATATTAAGCATGTTTATTTTTGTAAAGTTATACACTTAATTGTACTGTCTGTAGTGATATCAAAATTTTAAATGTACTTATTTATTTCATATGGCATATAAGTATGTTCACCACCGTATTTTTCAAATGAAGTGGAAAAATATTCAAGATACATATATTACCATTAAGTACAAATAACATCTGCTAAGGGAATATTATGTATAATACAATCTACTTAGACTGAAAATAGCTATATATTGAACTATTAATTCATTGCTATACACATTACTCAAATCCAGGATACTAGCAGCTATTCCGGGAGGTAGGGACATGGCAGATATTTACTCTCTAATGCACAAAGTCATATACTGTTTAAAAAAGTATAGTGAATATACAGTTTAAGTCAGTATCATTAAAAAATATTTTCAATTCTAAAAGTAATGAAAAACATATCTAAAGCCATTGTTGTCAAAATACATAGTAAAAATATAAGTTGTTATGGCTATTCCATATAAGAAAATTCTTAGAATTTGCAGGTTGAGTTGTGAAATGGATGATGAATTAAAAGAGTGTTTTGCTTTTTTTTCCTCACTGCCATTTCTAGTCAAGGGTCAGCTGCTGAGAAACAGGGAACTTAGATTAGAAGTGAAGTCACTGACCACGAAGACCCTTGGGAACCCATTCTGTGACTTCTGGTACATTCATTTCTGAATGTTCTAGTTTTGATCACAAAGTTATAGTCTCAAGGGAAGTTAATACATTTGGCCTATCTATAGAGAGAAAAAAAAACACTCTAAAGAAACAAAAAGGAAAACAGATGATTCTTCTTTGATTTTAACATTCCTAACAATTTTATGATGAAGATATTGAAGTAAAATGAGAGGAATATATTTTTCAAAACTATTCTCCTGGCTTAGAAGGAACTTTTACTTTATATTTAAAGTATAAAGCAGAGAAGTAAAATAGTTTAAAAGTGAGACCAAACCTTCCATTAATATCTTACTAGAATGCAAGCTCCATGGGGTATGGATTTTTGTCTGTTTTGTAAACTGCCATTCCCAATTGCATAGAACAGTGCACAGGACACATAACAGGTTCTCCAAAAATGGGGTGGTTTAAGGTACAAATCTATTTTGAATAAGAAGGCAATTTTTTAGCAAGTCATGTTCTATCACTGTAGTGTCCTGACCCCATAATTATTAAAGGAAAGCAAACTAAATCTATTTAAAAAATGAAACACAGTACATGACAAAGGGTAGTAGAGTATTTCCTATCCCCCCAAACATCTATTTTTCAGCTATAAAGCAGCACTCTACACTTTCTAGTGTTGTCATTACTGCTTGATCTTCTCTGTAACATTTAATCATTAAGATATACATCAATAGTTAAAAAAAAAATAGACATACATCAATAGTATAGCAAGGAAATGGAAGAACAGCTATCAGTGTCAAATCTGTTTCCATGTTGGAAATATAGTCATCTACAATAAGATGACTACTTTTACTATGCCTTTGAGTATGCCTAACAATGGATGGGTAAAACAAACACGCTAGCTATAGACCACACCCTATCCCACTGGAACCATTATTTGAAAAGAAAGCAAGGATCAAGAAGGGGAAGAGAAGGTGTATTTATCAGACACAAGAACAGTACTTCCTGCTGTATAAGCAATGTTCCATTAAATTCCCACAAAACTCTACACATTAAATATTGTCAATTCCACTTTACAAATAAGGAAACTGAAGTTTAAAGAGCTAAAGTAAATTGCCTGGCAGCATACAGCTACTTAATGGATTCAACAGGGAGCTGAATTCAGTGGTCTTACCTACTCAAATTCCTTCTGCCTTCACCCCTACAGCTACTGTAAGATAAGAGCCAATGCTTAAACAATTAGCATATGCAAACATGATTACACTGTGCATTAGGTGAAATATCTGGAGGAAATCTAACACTTGTAGCTGGTAACTGACCATTTCTAGCAATTAATATTTTTTAATGGAGAAAGTAAGATTTCTCCAAAACCACTACCAATGAAAGGATTTTAAAAACAAGACAATATAGCCAATCCAAAAGAAAATACTTAGTAGCTAATTTTAAAGCATTTAGAAATGTAACTTAATTTCAGCAATCCAGTTTTGTTACAAGGATTAGTGTACCCCTGCTTGTTAATTTTAAGAAGTGCTAACAAAATACTGACCGCTGATAGAAAAATCTCTGGGAATATAAGACTTGTACATATATTGAAGGATGTATTCTACCAACTTGCATGGGCTTACTGGCTATAATTTATTTAATAATGCCCTTATTGCCGGACACTTAGGTTGTCTTCTTTTTGCTTTAAAAAAAAAAAAAAAAAAAAAAAACTAAAACAAACACCCTTGCAGATTTGTTCAATTTGTTTCTTAAGATAAAAACCCAGAAGTGGGCCCTCCCTGGTGGCGCAGCGGGTTAAAGCACAGCACTGAGAATCTGAAGCCACTTCCGTATGAGTTCGATTCCCGCCTGCCGCCTGCCCCGGAGGAGACCACATGGCGAGCCAGACCTCTCCTGACCCGCCCGCTGCTCCCCTCAGCAGTGTGCTTCGTCGATCTGCCTGTTCTGCTCCCCACTCTGTCTCTGGTGAAGCCTCTCACCGCCCCTGAGCCTCTGGCCTGTACCCCAGTTCTGTATGAATAAATAAATCTTAAAAAAAAAAAAAAAAACCCAGAAGTGACATTGCTGGATTAAAAAGCATGCTTTTAAAAGTTTTCTATATATAGATTATACTAGGTTTGGAAAGGAAATCAGTAAAGTTGCATAAATCTGTTTCAGTAATGACATCACATAATTTCAAGCAGATATATTCTAATACAGAATGCATTAAATAGAAACACTAAGATAGCATGATACTTTAAATAAGGAAGCACTAATTTTTTCCCTAAAGTTTAAATTCTACTTCAAAGTGTCTATTAAACCAACTAATGTGAATAGGTAGTTAGGTGGTGAAGTAAATGCTATTTTAAAACCTGTTCTCGTCTCACTTTAAGAAGAAATAAATTGCCATACGTACTAAAAATAGTTCACCATTCTGAAACTCAATGCCTGTTTGCCAGAACAATATTCAGTGATTCATATTCTATGCATTCTTTCTCCAAATATGGCATCTGCCATGTACAAAATTGAGAAAGAGGATCACCAGGTAGTTGAAGTAACACACTATCCTTTTAAACATTCTTACAAGTTCAATGCTCAATTGCTTTCATTTCATTTCAGGTTCATTTTATGAAAAGTAAAATAGAATTTACTTAAATTGAGTATTCCAAACTTTTACCATTCATTGTTTAATTGACCAAAATGATATATTTTTAAAGTTTATATTGGTATGTTCTGAGAATGATTATGAGTATATTCCACTAAATGTATTTGCCTAGTTTCCCAATATATAAAGTAACTTGAGAATATCCTTAAAGTCACTTTTCTAACCAAAAAACTAACAGAATAAACTAATACAGCCAACTACAGCACTATTCATATAAAACCCAAGAAGTTTCTACATACTGTTATTTAAATTAAACGAGATGCCAAAAACTAAGAAAACATTAAATATTGGAAATGGTAAAGGTACAACAACCCCCAAATTGAAATTGAAACATTATTTTTTTTAACCTGTTGTTTCATAAAAGATTTACATTTTGTTTGGTTAAAGTTTTGAGGTCTAAGTCAAAAATAATGCTGGAACTGAGACAGAGGGATCCTAGCAAATCTTTAATACCTAAAGAAAACTACTGTAAGCATTAGCTTAAAAAAAATTCACTTATGGCTATTTAAAAAAATTCTTTCCAATTAAGATACCCTCTTAGAACTCCCAACTGTTTTATATTATCTGATAAGTTATTAAATGCCATTTTGTGGGCTACAAAAACTATAAAGTAATGGCTAAAATATTATAACCTTGAAAAGGTACACTAACCTTCATTATTCAAAAGAGTTGTCAAAACCCACAGAAATATCCCACAGAAACCCCAGAGAAAACGAACCTTTTGAAAGCTTTGTTTCTTCTACCACTTTGGTAAGATGCCCCTCGACAATCAGCTTCTCTGTCAAAGAAAATAAACGTTACTATCCAAGTCCAAACCGAGTAGCATTTCCCTGAGCCAGGCAGTGTAACGCATTCCATGACCAAATTTAAAGATGATAACATTACTCCCATGACTAGGCTTGAAAAAAAAAAAAAAAACTTGAATCTGGAGGGAGAACTAAGAGAACTTAAACAATAATAGAGCATTCAGATTAATAAAAATAATCTGGGATTAGGGCTCCCTTTGCTTTTATTTTCATTAGTTCTTACCCTATTTTAAAAGCCTAGGTGGTTTTAAAGGGACTTGGAACAAAACACCCCTCTTTAAATTAAGGATACTAAGTTGAAATAAAAGAACTCTAAGAAGGTATTTTATTTAAATATAGAAACTATGTTATATCAATAGTTTACTTTTCTCTTCATATAATTCAGTAGAGATGTCTATATGTTTCAGTAAAATTAATCATCTTAGAAGAGCTAATTATTTAAAGAAGTGAAATTTTGTTTCACTTTGTTTTATGTGGGGGAATTCTCTGTAAACGTATAATGTAGTGTCCTTATTATTTATTTAAAATCATATTTTCATATACTATAGTTCACTAAAAATATACCCATTTTATATGCCTTATTTAATCCTGTATGCCAGTTAATCTCTTTCAATTTATACTTCTGCAGCATATAAAATAATTTTTCTATTCTTTCACTCTTCAACCCTCTGAACTTGGTTTACATTCATCACTTAACCACTAAAAATGCTGAGATAACTATAACCTCCTATCTGCCAAAGTCCATGGCTCCTTTACATAATTTTTATTTCACAAAGGTTCTTTGCAGTATGTGGCATTGATTCTACTTTGGACGTTATTTATTGATAATTTCTTTTTTCCCTTTTTAAAAAAAGATTTATTTTTATTTATTTATACATACAAGAACTGGGGTGTAGGCCAGAGGTGGGGGTGAGAGGATTCACCAGAGACAGAGTGGGAGCAGGACATGGGGATCTACTGAAATACACTGCTGAGGGGGACAGGAAGAGACAAGAGAGGTCTGCGCTATGTAGGTCAGTTCCATGGCTGGGGATAAAACTTGTGCTGCAGTGACTGGCGACAACTTGGTAGTGATGAGACCTTAGGCCCTGTGCTACCAGGGAGTCCCTATTGATACTTTCTAATAGATGATTAAGCCCGCATATCCTATTCTCATTTTTATAAGAGTTGCATTTTATCCATCTATAATAAGTATTTATATTATGACCACCGACCTGAGTCATAAAAGATGCTATGAAAAAATAAAATAAAATATGCTATGATGTTATTTTCCTTCTTGTACTATCTTTAGCTTTTTTTGAAGCTTATAATGCCTTGTTTTGTTTTGTTAGTCTTTAATACATCTACCTCAAATAGGTCAACTTTTTACAAAATCTAAAATTCTTAGTATTGTCAAACTGGTTGGCTATCACATTATATATTCCTATCTCTTCCACATCCCGTGAATCATCCTGTTATACTCTGGGCTTTAGCTTATACAAAATCATCCCCCATTTTTAGATCTTCCTCTTCATGCTTTATTCTCCTTGTGTTAGTGTACCATGCCTTCTGATAATTTCCCTGAAAGGGTTAAAGAAAAGGTAAACAAATGACTTATAATTTTTTTTACTCTGGAAAGTAGTATAGTACCCACACATTTCCCAAAAAGCCTGGTGATCTTGACTGTCTTCATATTTAAGGTGAGGCAATAAAAAAACTGGCAGAGTTCTGTGCATTAATGGGGCTTGCCACCTACTTGCCATCATGGTGGAGGTTTGTTGGGAGACATTCAAATGTCAGTATCAATAGGAGTTTTTTTCTTCTGGTCCAACCAGCTTCTTGAAGTAAAATCTTTTAACCCCTCTGAGGGATGTAAACAACACTCTAAATCAAATGCAGACTTCTACTGAATCCTCCCTCCTTTTTTTTTTTTTTTTAGCCCCAAAAGATGTTCATAGTCTAATCTCAAGACATGTCTAAAGGACCCCTTCTCCGTGTCAACCTCCAGAGAGCAAATCTCTAATCTCTGCATGTGTGTGTATGTGTGTATAGAAAAAGACATTTATCTGTCTGTAAGGCTGGGGGGAGAAAAAAGAGGATTGGATTATATATAAACTTTTAATCCTGCTTTCAGCACCACCTTGCAGCGGTGCCCTGACTGAGAGGTACTAAGTGCCTCTGATACCTGAGCCAGTTTTAAGGTTCTTTTTTTTTTTTTCTTGAGGTTTCACTCACACTCACACACACACACACACACACAAAGATCCTTACATAAGAAAGAATGGAAACTCAAATATTTTACCACTCAATTATCTATTTACATTTTCCGACATTTGTAACATTTGTACTATCTGCTGTTTTCACTCCTGGAACAGCAAAATAGGTGCTTCTACAAAGACATACAGATAGCCAAAAGGTGTATGAAAAAATGCTCATCATCAAGAAACACAAATTCAAACCACAATGAAATACTACCGTACACCTGTGAGAATGGCCCAATTGAAACGATTAGAAAGAACAAGTGTTGGTAAGAATGTGGAGAAAAAGGAAGCCTTGTATACTGCTTGTGAGAATGTAAGCTGGTTTAGCACCTATGAAAAAATGGCCAACTGTTTCTCAAAATATTAAAAATGGATCTGCCACATGATCTAGCAATTCCATTCCTAGGTATCTACCCAAAGAATGCAAAAACAGTAATTTGGAGGGATATATGTTCTACTATGTTCACTGCAGCACTATTTCCAATAGCCAAGCTATGGAAACAACATAAGTGCATACAAACAGATGAGGAGACTAAGAAGACATGGCATATATACTAAATGGAAACACTCCTCAGCTATTAATTAAAAAAAAATGAACTCTGCTACAACATGAACAGGAGGAGCTAATGATAGTAAATGAAATGTCAGGAGAAAGACAAATAGCAGATGGTGTAACTCCTGTGAAATATAGAAACACAAAAAGAGTCAGGTAAAGCCAAACCAATTACAAACCCTAGAAATCTGACTGTAGAACTGAGGTCATCACTAGGGAGGAGGAGGGAAGCCAAGTGGAGCGAGAACACAATGGACTGTGCTGGAGAACTGTAGATGTTTTGGTGGTCTGGTGCTGAAGGGGGTGATGTTATACCTCTAAATTATATAGAGTATGGTACACCAATGTTACATCAATATAAAACAATAAAAATTTGAAATTATAATAACCACTGCTTCTCACATTTGAGGTAAACACCTCAATATTTAGAGCTCTAGAAGTTAGATACCCCTCCAAGACTTGAAACAGAACTTCCATGCAATGATAATTGTAGCTCTTTAAAAAGTTACTTAACTTGGCACAAATGCAAGATAAAGTACAGGGTTTTCTTTTTTAAAACCCTCTTTTTGAAAAATATTTTAGAGAAAATAACTGCTCATTTCCCCCTATTTTTAGAAACAGACGTATTTGCTGTGAAAAATAACACTATAAAGGGGGCATAAAACACAAAAGTACAGGTCAATAAAAAAATTTTAAGGCAAAAGTCTGTATGATTACAGCCCAAATAAAGACTGAGAACCTAACCACCAACACCTGAAGCCTTTTACCCTTTGCCAATCAAAACCCATTCCTCTACAAATACCATGGCTTTCATGGTATGTATTTGGCTTCTTGCATTTTTTTATGTCATTCTATCCAATATACAGGACTAAATAAGTTTAGTGGCTTTGGGATACTACAGTATATATTCTTTTGTGTCAGACTTCTTTCATCCAAATAATCTCTGGTGTATTAATCCATTTGATTACTAAGGGCTTTTGGGTTGTTACTAGTTTTGGACTATGGTGAATAAGGCAGTTGCAAACATTTTTGACACTGTACCTGATGTATACGCCTAGACATTCGTAGAGAGAACTTACCAGGAAGAGAACTGATGGGTATAATAAATTTGAGAACCATCACCTAAGTATTTAGTTTGGTCAGAAAACATGAGGGAACTGTAAAGCTGTAAAATTTTGTCAAACACTTAACAGAACAGAACCAAACTTGTTTCTTGGTTGATAAAACAAAAAATACAGGCACAAAACAAAAAATGAGAAACAATGCACTCATGAGAAGCTCAAAGAGAACACAGGTGTGCCTACACTAGAACAATTTTTTTTTCCTCACATGACAGCTACAACTAATTGAAAGCAATAATAAATAAGCCTCAATGACTATCAGATACAGATGTCAACTGCTGCCTAGGAGTCTTAAACTGACAGAAGAGTGGATGAATGTAAAAGAACAACACCTGGACATTATTTCTAAGTCTCCAAGTTAGGTATCACTCAAAAACAACAACAACAACAAAAAATCAAGAGTAGAGCATTAAAATATCATTTTTTAAAATAACATGCCTTCTGATAATTAAAAATTTAAACAATCTCTAGACTTGCCAAAAATATTACTTTTAAAGAAGTAATAAAGCTGAAAGAAACAGCTTTCACTGTCTTGTGACTGAATAAAAAGGGAAAAAAGTTATTTCAGTAAGAAAGGTCCCACAAACATTTTCTCCAGCTACTCCTCTCTACTGCCCCCGGTAATTTTCTATCTACTAGTTAGCATGTATTCTTTGTGTACAGCAAAGCTTAGTAAATATAACTTTTCATAACAATCTTCTGAAGTAGATACTATCATTCCATTTTACAAGTTGAGAAAACTGAGGTTTAGCAAGGTTATATTGCCCAGACTCAAACTCTCAGTGAGGGACTGAGTTAGAATTTATCAAGTTTCTTCCAATTCAATTCTAACCATCATAAATGAAAATGAGCTTAAAGTTACCCAGAAGGTCAAAGAAACCAAGACTAGAATCAATGTCAAGATACAAAGTAAAAATGAACAAGCAGCATACAATTTATTTCCCTTTAGAAAGTAAGCATTCAAGAAGTAAAAACAGAGCGTTAGAAATTCACAAGGGAGATGTGAGGTTGCTTATTTTAATAAAAACTTTCACAAGATTATTCCTTTCTGAAGGGAAAAAAATTTAAAGCAATTCTTGCTATGAAATTAGCTTTTCTCTTCATAAAAATGTTCCAGAAGCTATTTGTCTTAAAACTGCAAAATAAAGAATAAAATTGAAAAAAGTTGTTCAAGAATAGATTGCAAACTAAGTCTACATACCAAATACTATTTGTATGAATTTAAAACTAACTCCTTTACAGAAAGCTGACTGGGGACATGGGTTGTACAAGAGAATAAAAACATGCCAATATATCCTACTCTGGAGAGCTATTTTAGGAATAAAAAAATGAGACACTGGCAACATGTAGTTTAAACTCAAGAGTTGTCCTATAATGAGGATATAAACTATTAGGATTTCTTTGTCAATGAAAAATGACTTTGGCTTAGAGAAACTAGTTTTAAAAAATGAAATTAAAAAAATCTGTTCCAAGCAGAAATGTAATGAAAGTAATCTGGAGATTGTTCAGAGGGGCGGATCTCATAGAATGAGGAAAAATAGTTACAGGATCAACAATCTGATTCAAAGCATTACTCCAAATAAGGCAATTTCTATGTGAGAGCAAAGCCCTAAGAGAAAGGAGGAGGGCATGAGAAGCACACACAGACAGTGACTGTGATTTCAAAATGGGGGTGAGGGGCAGGGAGGGATTTTCTTTTAAGGCAGTAAAAAATCAGTATGAAATATTAAGATAATTCAATGCCTAAAGATAATAAAAACTATTTAGTTTCACATGGATAAAGAATACAAAGACTTCAGGTTTAACTCAGAGCACTAATTATCATCAAAAGGAAATGTCCTTGAGGAACAGAGACATTTTGTCTGAACAACGCAGACTTTATAGGAAAGTTATCTGGCACCAAGCAGTGATGCTTCTATTCTCAGCTGGACAACAGAATGATATCAAAGTAGGCAGACAGCAGTCCATAGAAGGCTGTTTCACTCTATGCCCCCAATATGATGGCAGGCCTCTAGTTCTTGTATTCTCTATCTTTTACCCTTTATCTTTTCACATGATGGCAGGGCTCTAGTCCTTGTATTCTCTATCTTTTACCCTTTATCTTTTTACTCAGCTAGTGAAGAATTAAAAAAGTGTTAACAAATTAAAAGTGTTTACAAAATTGCTATGAAACAAATTTAAAAATTCATGATTTGTTAACCCAGAAACCATCTGTAGCACAAAACAAAAGTCTCAATGCATTCATTAAGTTGTATGGTAAACCTCGGGTAACTAAAGGTTACTCAACTACTCAATGTTACTCAATTAACCTTGAGTAACATTTAGGGCAAAGAATTTGTCTTAAACCAAACTTCATGCTCAAATTCTGAAAAGGAAAATACTGCTAGAGATTTCAGCAAGTATCGTTAATTCTAGATTTTACATGGCATATTTTTATACAGGAATTTGATTTCACATTTCTGGAGGTATATAAAAGGTTAAATTGAAATCTGTTCAAAATCCAATCTCTTTGCTTGCTATTAAATACTTTCTCCTAAAAGAGAATTAAAAGTAACACCACTGGCTTTACCATAAAAGGAAAACAAATTGAAAAGTGTTCCAACTAATTTAACTTCCTCACAGTTACCTTATAAGTGTAGAGAACCAAAAATCAAATTGCTCTTATAATTTATAAATATAAACTGAAAAGAATCTGTCAATATATTAAAGATCGACATGAAGAATCCTATGGATATGAGTTATCCACTTTATAATTTTTAAAATACAAGTTGAATTTATATTATGTAAATAAAAAATAATGAAAGCTTGGTATTTTACATTTGCTTTTTAAAAGACCACCTTGAAACAAGATTTTGAAGTATCACTGCTCATAGAATAGATATTCCACATTCAAGATTACAAATCAGTTCAAGATGTCTACCAGTGGAAATGAGTACAAAAAAAGTCTTTGTGTTCTCATAAAAAAATAACCAAAAGGTATTTCAAAAGTTCACCTGAATAAGATTTTTGCTCTATTTGCCTTGCTTGCCACAATATTTATCAAACACAACAACTTCTATATTGCCGCATGTCATAAAATAATGAAATATCATTTCTGACAACAAATAAAACTAGAAAAATCCTTATTATGCCAACTCTGGCTATCCAAATTTAAGGAATCAAACAGCTTGGGAAATTTTTGGGGTACCTTTGGTGTCCTCATTAACCAAACTTGCTAATTACTGCCAAAACTCAGGAACCAAACAGGTTCAGAAAATAGTTTATATCCTTAGCTACCTGATTGACAATGTAAATTCTAACTATTTGCACTTAGAGATTCAATGGATACAGATATCTAGGAACACTTGTAATTTTACTGTTTCTTTTCCTTGGTTTACCACTTGCCCACAGAACAGAATTTTATATTCTTTTTATCCTTCTATGTGGCACAATAGCATTTTCCCCATGCATTGCATAGTCTTTGTAAACACCATTTTATTGACTAATAACCCTTTGAGAAGTCTTACTGTAATTAACATAATTTCTCTTCTATTTCTGAACATTCATCTGGTCCATCCCTCCTCCAAAATCTGACACAATATATGTCTACAACCCATCCTTTTCTATATTTAAAACAAACATTGTGTTAGGTAAAGACTACAGCTAATATTTTATACATTTTATAATAATATTTTAAATGACTTTTTGCAAATTGTTAAGTAATTTGGTGAAACATTCTAATAGTTTTGTACTTATTTCTCTGTCTCAATATGTAAATGTCAAAACTCAAAATAAAGGTAACATTAAAAATATGATCATTTTAATAAAACGATAAACTCTGTCTAGAGATTTGTATTTAGATTACACATTCTGCTTTTAGTTGGTTTCAGTTAGTATCAACCATTTTGCCCTAAGTCTCTGTGCCAATTTCCTGTGAAGGTAAGATTTAGAATACAAGACAATGAAAAGATGAATGATCTTTGCTTTTTGAAAACTTTTTTAAGCTTTGTTTTTATTTATTTTTATATATTTATTCATATAAGAGTTGAGGTATAAGCCAGAGGTGCGGGGGATGAAAGTATTCACCAGAGACAGAGTGGGGAGCAGAACAGGCAGACTGTCTGAAATACACTGCTGAGAGGAGCACCAGGCAAGACAGGAAAGATCTTCAGGGCCATGTGGGCAGGGATCAAACTCATGCTGCAGTGGCTGGTGATAGCTTGAGAGCTGAGACTTTAACTCCTGTGCCACCAGGGGGTCTACTTTTTGGAAACTTTTTAAAGTACAAAGAAATAAGTCATGTTTTTAAAATAATTTGCCTCAAAATAACATTCAGTTTATATTGAACATAATAGTCTCTAAAATAGAAACAGAAGTTCTTAAAGCAATTCTAAGGAGTACATTTGATCTGTTGAGTTTGTCTTTGCTCTAACTACCAAGTGTAACCCTTATAGCCCCCAAGTGCTCCTGAGGCTGTGGAGGGATTGGGGAGGAGGAGCCACATATGTGTGCACATCCACAAAATAAATTCATGAACATGAAAACTTGGAAATCACCCATTCAAAATGAGAGTGAAAAGGCAGGAAAAAATGCTAGACAAAGTAGTTGTCCGCTATGAAAAAGTACACATTATCACAAATAAACTTTTAACACAATGACCATTTATTGTCACTAACAAGACTAAGAGAATGTCACAAACTTGATTGCTAAGGGTCAAGTAAGAATTTATGCTGGTTTTTTTTTTGTTTTTTTGTTTGTTTTATTTTTAAAGATTTATTTATTTATTCATACAGAACTGGGGTACAGGCCAGAGATGCGGAGGGTGAGAGGATTCACCAGAGACAGAGTGGGGTGCAGAACAGGCAGATTGATGAAGTACACTGCTGAGGGGAGCAGCGGGCGGGTCAGGAGAGGTCTGCCATGCCATGTGGTCACCTCCAGGGCAGGCAGGGATCGAACTCATGCGGAAGTGGTTTAAGATTCTTTGTGCTGTGCTTTAACCCGCTGCGCCACCAGGGAGGGCCAGAATTTATGCTGTTTTTATTCAGTATTCAGCAGAGATCTAAATCACCTCAAAAGCTAACCTATCTGTATATCTTAAATACTATTAAATGGGAATGCGAACTGGTTCAACCACTATGGAAAGCTGTATGGAGATTCCTCAAACTACTAAAAATGCAGTTCCCCATATGATCCATCAATTCTACTACTAGGAATCTACCCAAAGGACATAAAAACATTATTTCGTAAGGACACCTGCACCTTTATGTTTACTGTAGCAAAATTTACAATAGGAAAGCTATGGAAGAAACCCAAGTGCCCAAAAATAGATGACTGGAAAAAAGAAGATGTAGTATATTTACACAATGGAATATTACTCAGCAACCAAAAGGATAAATTTCTGCCCTTTGCAGCAACATGAATGGAGCTGGAAGGGATTATGCTCAGTGAAATAAGCTAGAAAGAAAAAGAAAAATATTGAATGGTCTCACTTATAGGAGGAATGTAGAAGAACTAAATAAGAAATCAGGGAGAAAAAAGTAACTATGATAGTTAAAAATCAAATCATCAGGCACCTATATAGACCAGAGACATTTTGTAGGGGAGAAGGAGAGAACAGGATCAGACCACAAGTGGGAAGAATACAAGGAACTATGGTGATGGTGCACAGCTGAATTGCTGGTGGGAATTTCCCAGGGAAATCATACATTGTACAAAAATGAAGGATGATATAATAAATATATTTAAAATTAAAAAAAAAAACAACTATTATTTGGTGATGGGAAACCCAAGGGGACTGCAACTGAGATGGAAAAATGCACAAAGGTATGTAAAAATAAACTATTATAAATAAATAAAAAAAAGAAAAAAATACTGTTAGAGATAGCCTTGTACAACTTCCCACAGGTAAGAATTTTATATCTTACTGTAGAATAATCTATTACTACTCTTTCCCTAGAAAGTGCTTGCTACTCAAGGACCATCTTCATATCTGAATGTCCAAACTAAACAATTGTTTTTGTGTCTTCATTTAACCCTTTAAGAAACATAAAAGGAACCGTAAAATGCAAATCGGTGACAGAACTAGAGCTTAAGTAAAACTGTAATTATTATCTTTTAAGTATCAACAAAGGAATTTTTAGGTGCTTGAAAAACTATTTTATTCTCTTCTCAGTAATACTTTTTAATTAACAAGCCTGAAACTTCCTCTTTTTTTGTGGGCAATACAAAATGTTCATTTTCATTTATGAAGCCAAATGCAACAGTAATGCTGTTTTTCTCAAAAGAGAGAAACAGAAACAATATGAAATGGATCTCTGCTGTCTTAAGATGACCCTTCTGTGCTTTGTTATAACACACACATTGAAACTTTAATTTTTCCTGTAATTTTTCAATTTTAACTCCTGACTGCATTAAAATCAATGTGAAAAATACTCTGTACTCACTTTGGCATTCTATGAATTGATGAATAAAAGTGCAGTCCCCGCCACTCTTTGAAAGCAAGTGCTCTAATAAAGAAAGAAACACCTTTAAGGATAAAGTTTATTGCTGTTTTGGAAAACCAACAGCAAAGATAGGAAAACTGAATTGTATTAACATGGGTATGCTAAATAAGATTAATAAAAATTTGATATATTTTAATATTTGTCAAAAACTAAAAATTATAATTACGTAATTAATTTGTACCCTAAATGGTTAGCTTTAAAAGGTGCAGTTTCTATGCAAAGAACTCAAGAAAACCAAAGAAATATATTACTTCTCCCACTTTAAAATACACTTTCTCCATCAGTGCTTAATAAACACCCCTAAGTAATTTTATTTTTTTGTACTTACTGAATTAATTTTCAAGTGACTATTCTCTATCACATCTTCAAAGCTATTCCTCTAAGAGGCAAAAGGTAAATGCTTTAATACTTTTTAATGTTATAATCCTTTAAAATCTCAAAGAAACTAGATACAGTATTTTAATTTTTACACTTTCATTTTACAGTCTTCTCATTTGAGTCACTTAATCTGTACTTCATATACAATAAAAACATGATATTGTTTATCTTAAATGATTTTTTAAAAGCAACAACTGCACATTTTAAACTAAAAGACTGGTAAATGGATTTGCTCAGATGAAGTAGAATTAGTTTTCCCTTTTCCTTTTTCTTTTAGAAGACTGGAGAGAATCAAAATATAATACAGTAGTTTCAAGTTTCAGCCCGTACAATAATCTTTATTTGCTTTGAGAGTTAAGTTTTGAATCTGAATAACATCTTTCAATTAATATATTTATATCTTTCAAGACCAACAGACTGGAAATTCAAGGGTTAAAAATACCCTCCAACATCTTGGCCATCTGGAAGGTATGAAAGCACTATAATCTATCAAAAAGGACATGAGTTAGTAACACTGACTGCAAAGGCCTCTTTCCTTTTCTCCATCTCAATCTACCTCACCTCTTATTTCAACTTTGATTGCTTGGGAGAAAATCACCCCCTACTCTGGTGGCTAATCAACTTCTCTTGATATCCTACTGATAGCCTTCTTCTTTATCTTTATACCCAAATCTATTATCCTTTAACAACAATAAGGGCTTTGCCCAAGGGGTGCAGAGTTTCAGTCTACAGTTACCATCAACACAAGACAGAAACATATAGGGGAGAGGTTGATAAAACTCATGTTTTGGAAAAATCAAAGCATTACATACTTAGAATATTATACAGAGATATACTGTAACCTCCCCATTCCCAAGAAAAAAAGGCCAACTGCAACAGAAATTTGAAACAAAAATAATAGATATAAGAAATAACATTTGCCAACTGGAGTCAAGAAATCCAAAACAAGAGTTCTCAATTGAATAGAAATTACCAAGATAAAACAGTTGTTTTCCACAATCCTATCTAAGCTATTGGTAATATTTTCAGAACTTAGACTAAACGATGTCACTGTTAAATATGATAACTCATTTGAAATAAAATTTTAACGTAAGACTATAACTTCTTTGAAAGCAAGTTTCAGATAAACATCACAGGACTTCACATGAAATTAATGCAAAATATCCCACCATCATTCACCAAACCAAAAATCACTCATTTATCTGCTCTAATTTAAATATCTGAAGTCTACATTTACATTTATTTTACTATTTTATAGTAAAATATTTACTATACTAGCTTAGATAAAATTGTAGGTTAATAAAAAAAAAGACATATATACATGACGTCCACAAAGGCATTCCTAAACACATAGAGAAGAGTCTTTCAGATAGTATAAGCAAGGAATTGAGATCATGATACCTTTCATACTCCATTACCTGAATTTAGGCCCTAGAAAATTCACTTACTAAAAACTATAAAAGATGTTACTGGATAATTCAAAAGGAATCAGGCAAGGGGTGTCTATAATATGAAACAGGGCTATAGATAATATAAAAAAAAATACAGAAACATAACAGAGAACTGCGGCATATAAAACATTTATATGTGTATATGTCTATGTGTGTATGTATGTGTATAGATAGATACAGATACACTTTTCCTACCAATTTTTATTTTCTTTTTATCTGTACTGTTCAACGCAGTAGCTATTCGCTACATGTGGCTATTGACTCCTTAAAAAGTGGCTAGTTCACCAGAAAAAAAAAAAAAATACCAGATGGTTTCACTCATAGCAGGAGCTTAAAGGGTCGGGGAAAAATATATGTATAATGAACAACTATATACCAGAGACATTTTACAGGGGTGGAGTGAAGACTGGTATCAAAAATGGGTGTGTGTGTGTGTGTGTGTGTGTGTGTGTGTGAGGGAGTGCATGGGACTATGGTGATGGTATATGGGTGAACTGGTGGTGGGAAGTCCATGGGGATTACAACTGAGATGGAAAAGGCACAAAATGGTATAAAAATAAACTATTATAATATAAAAAAGTGGCTAGTTCAAACTGATGTGTGCTGTAAAATAAATATATACTAATTTAAAAGAATTGGTAAGAAAGAACAATGCAAAGTAATTTATAATCTTTTAATGTTGATTATATGTTGAAATATTTTGAATACAATAGCTTAAATATATTATCAAATATATAGTTTAAATATATTATTTTTACCTGCTTCTATGTATGTTAATGTAGCTATCAGAATTATAAAAATTCAGTACATGATTCTCATATTAGTTCTAATAAGAGAGTACTTTTTTATGGCCTCAAAGGTATATTCAAATTATACTTACAGATAAGATGAAAAAAATTTATAGGGAAAAAACCTGTGCTTACAGAAGTTACTATAGATTTAAGAAATACTGAAAGTGGAATTTACTAGAGAATTATTAAAATCAATACCTAAACATTTTTGAAATATTCTCGTACAACTATACTTGGTTTTCTCACTATCTAAAATGAAATTTTAATTAAAATCATATCTGATAATACATTATAACTATGGCATTCAATAATACTGGACTCCATGAAAACTGGTTTGTGATTATATCACAAATGATTCGGAATAGACCCATTTTATTCCAAAATCTACTCTGTAATCAAATCTGTTGTAATGAAACTTTTGTGTATTTACAGATTTTTTAGCACCTAGTTACTTTGAAGAAATTATATTATCATTCTCATGCTACTCAATTTATAACCACTAAAAAAACACACATTAGCAAGAAAAAAATCATAGTAAGCATTACCTTAAGGATCCAAAACACCTTATTTAATCTTAACTAAAGGAATTGTCTATACTAATTTTCATCTAAATCAATGGGAATTGGTAAAGAATGTAAGTAGGAATATGACAACTCTAATAGTACAAAGTGTAGTTAACTAATTCAGTGTTTGTAATACTTCACTTTTAACTGAAGAAACAAAATGGTACCAGCTTCAGTTAACACTAATATTATAATAAATACATGCTCAAATCAAAGTTTGATAGATCTGAATTAAAAAAAGAAAAAAGAAAGAAAGAAGGCAAAATAATGGCAACAGAAAATATAAATTCATTTGATGATGACAAGCTTTTAGAAAAGAAGATTACATCATTTTAAATGATTGCTAAATATCCTTAATAAACAGAAATTAGTAATTTTGGTGTAATGAATATACCTTTAAAAGATCTCAAATTGATATTCAACCACGCTAGACTTCAAACACAGAACAGTTAAATAACAATAACTAATTTTTTTTTAATTTAGAATATCAAAATTCACTATATATGCGATCTTTGGTCTTGATCTTGTAGCTGACAAATACATGATTATTTGAGCCTATTTTGCCAGTTCTTAATTAAAAATTGATCAAACAAACAATATAAAAGCATTTCCTAACTTTGTAGCAGAGTTTTGGTTGCTATCCAAGAAAAATAAAGATATCCCCTGATATTATTATAATAAAGTCTGAGAAATGTTCTTGCTACCTCCCACTAACTTTTACATAAAAACTGAAATGAGAGGCACAAAGATTGGTAAACACAGAAAACAGTTCTAATCATTCTATACTCTGACCAAATGCAAAGTCTGGCACATAGTTGGTGCTCAATTAATGATGGTTGGCTAGGAAAAGGCAGATAGGTGAGTAAGGATCTTCATTTCAGGACTGAAGGCACATAGGAGTCATTGGATAGGAGTATCACATATAGCAGTAGAAAAACCAATATAGGATATACATTTTTGGCAAGAGATAACCCCATGCTATTCAAGAAGAAGGATCATAGTACCATGAACTAATAAATGATATTTTAGATTAACAGAAATGACCCTTTTTTTTCTGATCGATGAAACAGATGGATAAAGATAGCAGTTTCTATAAAAAATCCAAGGACTAATGGGCCATTACATAAACTCTTGACAAGAGAGGTACTGGGGCACAAAATTAAAAATGGGGATAATTTTCCCCAGGAAACAGTACTTTATGGAAGAAAATGGCAGCATTGTTTTTTAAAAAAACATAATGGGGGAGACAAGAAAACTACATTGTTACATATCAGTGCTAAAGTTGAAACTTTATAATGTTCTCATTATTGAATAATTGAAATTTTTATATAACAAGGACGATCTAACGATAGATAATGCATTATGAATCACAGAATAAAGACTGACTTTAAAAGAGGAGTTAATGTTTTATGAACAGCATGCTTTTCATTTCAAACACTTAAACCCCCTAACCTTTCTATCCTGCTTAAACAGTGAAAATATGCCATGAAAGAAAAATAAATTTAAGTTTTTTACACTACCTTTTTCTGTGCTCCCATTTATTTTAGGTAAGAAGTCATCAACTTGTATCCCTAGGATTAAGACAGTGTATCATTGCCTGATCAAAGAAAGTATCACTTTAAAATGGGTCTCAAGTGTAACCATGGTATTTTATATTCCTATATACATTAAGATTGACTAGAACACTTTAAATTCATTTTTACAAGGTGGGTTTAACTGGTTTTAATAGAAAATAATATCTATTAGAGAAAAACCTATAACTACACAGTAGCCTTCCAAAGATCCTCAACAGAAAAAGGATACTGCTGTTCACCTGTTTTTCTTATTTAAATATCTCTAAGTAGAACTTCTCAGATGCAGAAAGTTCATTCATTGCAAGGATTAAACAAGGGTGCCCACTGGTGGCAATCAGCATATAGCAAAGAAGTTTTTCAAGAATATAGATACTTTACATTTAAGAACATATAAAAACATCCCTCTTCAAGAAAATAAGTATCCAAAGTGAAATAGTAAATGTCAAAAGTTTAAGGTAAAATTCAGCTTTAAGTAAGAAATTTGATAACACCTACCTAAGCTGCTGCATTCTTTAAGAGTTTTCTCCTGAAGATGTTCTAACCGTACTGTAAATAAAAGTCCAAGAAAAAGATATTTCACAGATAAAAAGAAAAAAAAATTAAATCAAATCATTTGTGGATTAGCTAACTACCTTGTAAAGCTGTTAGTCTTTCATTGGTGAAGTCATTATCAGCTTGCAAAGCTTCTATTTTTGCCTGGAGCTCCTGTTCTTTTTCTTCCATTTCATCAATTTTATGTTGTAATTCTTTTTTCTCAGCTTGTCCCTTCTGTTGGATCTCCTCTTGTTTTCCTTCTGCTACCTGTTTGGAACAACAACAACAAAAAAATTCATTGATAAAACTTGGCTGTACTAAGAGATCTTAAACCAGGACTGCTTTTATTCATGTAAAGCTCCAAAGAGAATATTCACTATCATAGAAAATATTTGTGAATGTGAAATGATGAGAAAAGTGATCTGTATTAGGATTGTGCTTCCATATCACCTAGGAGGAAAAAATTTGGGGCAAGAGCCAGGCTTAGTGTACATAGACATAAAAGAGTGAAAATTTAAATCTCTACAGTTTTAAAGAGGGATGGTTTTCTCCTAAAATTACTATTCTGTCAGTTTGTGGATTCTAAAATATAACTTATTCTGAAATTATAAACAAAATTATACTTAGTTAAAGGAATAAAGGCTATAAGCACTTTTCAAAACAACCTTCTTTTAATAAAATCAATCTTTAAAACCACTATAGCTTAGCCAGTCACACTAATGGAAGGAATACTCTACTCTTCTCTATCAAACGTATGCATCTTCTAGTCACTTAATTCATGGTTTGAATTATATAAAAGTGAGCCTTCACAACTCAGTTATAAAATTTTAAAGGATCAATTTGACAGGGCCCTATGGTCTGTTCTGTCCCTATCCTAAGAACCCCATAGCTGGAGCTGAAACGGAAGCAGAGTCAATAGTGTTATTAAAGGTTGTAAGTATTCAAGACTACTCCAAGGGGCTCCCTCTGGGCTTCTTCCAGCACAAACATGGCTGGACCCCTGCTTTTAGAACTGTCTAAAGCTAAATGATTCAGTTTTTTAAGTGAATCTGAATATCTTGGGTTTTGCTGATTTGTCAGTAGCTTTGTATTATATATTAAGAGAAGCCTATTGTGAAATACTACCATTTTATTTCCATCCAGAGGAAAAAGGTCAGGTTTTCCAGACTTTCAATTATCTGTGGTAAGGGGGTTTGCTAGAATCCTGTACCTTAACTTCACTGTACATTTTGATCATTACCAATTTTTATATCAATAGCTATTTAACAATATCTAAATTCTTAAGCTATCCAGTTTGTTAGCTTAACAAACCTCTCAAGGTGGGTAAATACATACCTTTAATTTATCAGATAAATCTTTAATCTCATTGACAGCTCCATTATATTTATTGGCTAGTTCTCGTAATTCTTCCTGAGTCCGTTCATTCATTTCTTTCAGGTGGGTACATTCATCTTCTGTATTACTCAGACTTCGCTGAAATTCAAATTTACAGTCCATGGGTTAGAATAAATGCAGTCTGAAAAAAAGTGTAACCATCGGTGTTCTAAATCAACATCTGCCCTTAACTTTATATAAGGCTGGGTTAAATAAGTCTTTCAATTTCCCTTGGGCATATGCTAAATCAGAAAATACAACAACTAAGTATTTGAAACAGGAAAACAAGGAGTGGGAAAGAAGTTAGTTACCTTTATATAATTATACCTTTTAAGCCACTGAACATGACTTTTGGCCTTGAAAATATAGTTTATCGATTTTTCAAATCAAGTTTAATAATATACAGCAATTAATTTAATAAAGGACGGCTAGAAACTTTTTTACTTATATGTCAACTTAATGATAATAAATCAGACATTATATGATGAAGCTATTATAAAAACTATTCTCTACTTACATGTATTTACTATATTGTTTATAATAAGCATTTAACTAAATGCAGTAACAGGTAATCTGTGGTAATTTTGCAGTGGTTCAAAGGACTAGCCTATTCCTTTGATTAGGTTGTTTTTTTAAATAATGAGAATCACATTTTGATTATTTCTAGAAGACTCACAAAGAACCTTACAGATAATGTGATATCTTTGAACCCTCCAATGTTAAAACACAATTTTTCCCTCTCTGGAGTGTGAGTAAAGTGAAAACATGTAGTATAGGTGCTCTACTTTAGAGAAAAAGCAAAGCCCTGGCACTTATGCTCTACTATGTGGTGGCTGACTCCTAAGCATACTGCCAACAGTAAGATTCCTTAGTTGAGCTTTTATTCTTCAGTTACTGACTAGGGATCATAAGCTTCAAATCTTAGGTGAAATCATAACTCATGTGGTTATGTTGAGAATTCCTGACAATGAAGTAGCATAATGCTTCTTTCCATTGGACAGATGAAAATACCTCCTAGCTGTATAGTAATACCCAAGTTTAAAATGTCCTAGAATCTACCAATGTGAGGCCAACATTTAAAAACCACATTTCCATTTAGAATTTGTTAATTGAAATACCTCAACTTCTGAAAGTTTTCTAACCACTTCAATTTTCTCCTGAAGAACCCGCCTCAGGGACTCTTTGGCTGTCGTCTCATAGTTGTGTTTATCTTCCTGTAATGCTATCAATTCCTTCCGTAAACTATCTTCTGTTTGATTCTAGGATTAAAAGATATTTATAATTATAGCCATGTTATTTTTTTGTATTTACCATTTGAAATAACAATGCATTGCAATACTCTTTGAATGCCATATACGGTAACTTCAAGTAATGCAGGCCCTGTAATAATTGAAGCTGCATTTTAAAGTTAGTAAGTTATGCTTTCACAAATAAGTTTCACACTCCCAATAGAAAAAAATATCAAAGGAAATCAAGATTATCTTTCAAATATAATGAACAAATTATTTCTCTATTTGTCATATTCACCACAAGTCACAGTATTTACTTTTATGGGAAAAAATAATCTGTTACCTTTAAGGGAATGGATCCCTTCAAGGGAGCCAAGAATTTTAAAACAATGCGTCAACCAACAGTTAAGAGCTGGTTCCAGTTCTGAGACAGGAAATTTACAAGATAAGTCTGGAACAATTTGTGTGATATGACAATGGGAAGTTAGCAAAGTCAACTAGGTTCTATTAAAAGGACACAGGTTTCAACTGAAGAAGTTCTCATTGTCCAAACATGGGATAATTTGAAGCTAAATAAGGAACAATATTTCATTGTCTAAATGAAATATGAGAAGGAAGATTCTCTTTCTAGAAGTAATTCAGCTAGTAAATTATAGAATGATGGAATTAAAATATCACTATTTTTGTAAACAATAAAATAGTGGATTTAGACAAGGATCATCAAAATTGTCAATATTTCAAGAAGAAAGACAAGTATACATTGTGATGCCTTTTAATGGAAGTGCATAATACCATCCATGAAGTGTTTCTGGCAAAAAAAAAAAGTTGAACCTAAGTCAAATCAAATCTCTGCATCAAACTACCAATTTATGTTATGAGAGAAGGTGCGAGAGGATGTTTAACAATCCAGGGGTCTCTGGTGGCGCAATGGGTTAAGTCTCAGCAGTATGAGGCTATCCACAATCACTGCAGCACAAGTTCCATCCCTGGTCAGGGATGTACCCACATGGCCAAGCAGACATCTCTCTCCTGTCTCACCCACCACTCCCCTCAGCAGTGAAGTTCAGTGGATTTGCCTGTTCTGCTCCCTACTCTTTGGTGAATCCTCTCACCCCTCACACCTTTGGCCTATACCCCAGCTCTTCTATGCATACATAAATAATTATTTAATAAATAAATACATAACAATCCAGGTTGATGGAAATTATAAAGGAAAAATGATCCAGTTTATCCAATAAATATTGACTGATGGAAAAGAGAGGATATTGAACACAGGTTTTCCATATACATTTTCTTTCTACTTATACATTTAAAATTTCCCATAATTACAAAAGATTTGAAAGAATGGTAAACATACATTTTATCGTGTTCTCAAAAGGAAAGGAAGTAAAGCTATATTAAAAACTATGCAGTTCTCTTTATGTACTTGAAATTAATACTTACTTTGGAGCATGCCTGTAATTGATTTCCCATAACTTCTAACCGTGATAAAAGTCTATCTTCATCTATTAAAGCCTATTGGAGAAAAATTAAATGAAATCCAGAGTAATTAAAAACAACATTTCAAAAGTTTGCTATTATCAAAAAAGATAAATTCATGACATTTGCAGAAACATGGGTAGAGTTGATGGGCTAATTTCAGTGAAAGAAGCCAGAAAGAGAAAGAAAAATACTAGATGGGTTCACTTACAGGAGGTTTCACTGAGAGGGGATACAAATAAGGTACTGGGGAAAAAAAGTAAATATATTAAAGCAAAAACCAAAATCAATAGACAACTATAAACCAGAAACACTCTGTTGGGGGGAAGAGGGAGTAAGATCAAAATAGGGGAGGGAAGGGTACAAGAGACTATGGTAATGGTGCATGGATGAATTGGTGGTAGAAATTTCATAATGACTACACCCCCAGAAGATAAAGCATATACTGTATAAAAATGAAGAATGATGTAAAAAATAATTAGAAAACAAAAAAAAGTTTGCTGTTGCCAAAAAAAGGATAAAATCATAAAACTGCCCATCCATTTTAAAATGCTAAATTTTCGGTATTTCTTCTATAAAAATAAAATCTTAGTTTATTTAGTATCTAACTGATATTAACGATTCTTAAATACTTCTTCAACATAAAGGTATCTGGAATACCTGCCAACTGGTATCTGAAGCCTCTTGGGTGATGGCCAGTAGCCGCTGAAGGGTGGCTAACTTCTGTTCCAACATCTGTTCCCGGTGTAAGGCCTCCTAAGATTATAAATCACAAAAGATTATAAAAAAAAAAACTCATCGTGATTCCTTTGAAGAGTAATCAGTTTTAGCACATTCTGAAAATATTCTCATATCTCACTTTATGTCTTATTGTCAAGCTTGATAAATCTACTTTATAAAATATACATAGTTCTACATCAGTTGTTGGGCTGTAAGTACTATTGTTAGGGGTGCTCTAGATGCAATTTCCCCTAAAACAGAAACAAGTCATTTGGTTTTAATTTTTTTTTAACTCATAATTCACAAGAATTAATTTTTCCTCTTGAAAATGTTTAGAGAGCAGCTGCTTCATAGCCTATTGCATTTTTATGTGTTCTGTTCTCTATGATTGTATACCACTTAGCAGCAAAAAAAAATAAGTCTACCTAATGCTGCTTTAATGCAATAAAATGATCAAGGTGTTACAAAACTATCAAAGGAATGTTTTTAAAGAGAGAGACACTGGCAAGTAAAGCCTTATGTCTAGGTCACTTGTTAACATTTGACAGCTGCTAAGAGGGTCTCTCCTTCACTGAAAGTCAAGGTGAAAATGCTCACCCAGCATTCATTTGTGGTTTTGGCACATCATTATTATTTCCTTTCTTCTATTTCTGTCATTATCCAAAGAAGAGCACTTACCTAATAATACCTCTGAACAACCTCAACAGAGAAGAGTATGCTTCAAATAGTACTTAAAGTTTAAAGCATGCACTTATTGCTCTCTACATCCTTAATAATGATTAGGGAAAATCAGGTCTAATTAGAGTTAGAGGTACTATTGTTTAATATAACTTAAAATACAGACTAAGGAACCTAGTGAAAGCCACACAACCTGAGAAATCACATTAAAACCAAGTTTACACTTAAAAAATACTTGCCAAGTTTATTTCAAGCTTCTAAAACATTTCTAATACCCAGGAAATTACACTAATGCTGCAAAAAGTTTTACTTAAAAATAAAACTACCAAACAACCACTACTTCCACTAGATGGTACCATTTCACCTTTTCTATTCAATTTCGTTTAGAGTTTTATAACTCCATGAAACACATCCTAAATGATGTCTAACAACTCCAGGATCAGTATGTTAGTTCTAAGGCAAGCACATTTTTTCAATAAATTAGAAAAAATAATAGTGACAGATTATAACTACTACAGAACTGACAAGAAAGTTGGACAGAGTATAGGAATGTGTTAGAATTTTATATATGCAGTTCGTGATGACTGATAACGACAGCATAGTGTTGGGAAATCGTTACCTATAAGAATTCCATATTTCTCATAAGGAAACCTTCAAAAGGGAGGTTTAGATCAGATTAAACTCAGTTTTTTCCCCACCCCTCAAAGTAAGATCTCTAGGTCAATTACATGCCTTCCTATTGAACTAGTTAGCTAGCTACTAATAATTATGACATACATTCCATGTGCCACATACTCTAAATATATTAATTCACTTATTTTTCACAATTCTGTGTGCCTAGTGCTATTGTTATGTCCATATCATACATGAGGAAAATAAGGCAAAAGGGTTTGACAATTTTTCCAACAGATCAGAAGTTAAAGCCACAGGTCAAAAGAAGGGAATACTAGGCTTGAGTGTATACTTTTTTGACACACTGAAAAATTACAAGTATGTAAAACTGCTTTTCTATGCCTAGTGAAAATAAGATCTAAACTAGCAGTCACAATTTCTGGTTTATTTACAGGAAAGTTGTAAACTGAGGGAAAATAGCCCTTCAGTGACTGGTTTTAGTAAAAGAATATAAGGACACACGATCACTAATTTGAGCTGCTCATTTTAAGTAAAAGGCAAACAAAGACCTACATATGTAAAGTGACTCAGCCAAGGTCACAGAACTAATTGAACAGCAGAGCCAAGCCTAAGAAAAAACCAAAAACCTCCATTTCTAATTAGGGTGTGCCTTGATCATGCTCCTTCACCATAAGAATAAGCTGAAATCTATAACAATTCAGCTCCATTCTAACAAACCAAAATGAAATTTAACACTTTTTCAGAAATCTGTATAAATATTTTAAAACATTTCTTTAAATATGTCAATTTATTCAGGGAGAAACTCAATTATCTGCCCTATCAAGAAATATTTTTATATAGATTGAGTAGCCCAGTGTACAGTTAAAAGCAGAGACTCTGAGGTCTGACTGGGTTCAAATTCCAATTCTACCACATACTAGGTATGCAGTTTTATATATTCCTTCTCCTCTTTATCTGTAAAAATTAGAATAAAACATGTACCTTAGAGCATTTTTAAGAGGATTAAAAACATCAATATAAAGTATTAAATTAGAATCTGACATATAATAATGTTATGTTATTATTTGCTATTAACATACTTAATAACAAAAATCACTGTAGGTTTAATTTTCTTTGAAAGTCATGTCTGGCTAAAGTGATTTTACAACTTCTTTGTATTTGAAGAAAAGAAAAACTTCGCGTACAGCATTGTATATTCTCTAGTCTTAACAATTCAATTCTACTTGTTTTTATCTTTCTTCATAAAGACTTATTTTTAATCCTTTTTTACTTTGAAATACATTTTCTTTTGTACTTGTATTCAGACAACATTTCTTTTAACTATATTTGTGAACAAGAAAAATCAAACACTAATTGTTTAATTCTGCTTTTTAATGATTAAGAATTCTCAAATTTACTTTTACCTGTAGATACTGAGAAAGCTGGAATAATTCCTGAGAGTACATACTTGGAGTGTTAGCAGCAACCTAGAAATAAAAATGATATAATCTCAATAGTGAAGTAAAATACTCATTAAAAAAATTATAGGAAAGTACATGAAATGCCTATTGCTTAAATATACAATGTAAAAATTAATTTTCAAATTACTCAGTTCTAGGTTTTTAAATATTTCTGTCTAAAATTTGCAAAAGGCATACTTATACTGACTACTTTAAAATTTAAAATCAGGGTGATGGATCAAGTGCTACTCAAAAATACTCCTTGATAAACCAAATCACAAATTTATAGCACAAAGGCAAGATAGCTCTTCTTAATCCAGAAATAATAACTCCTAAATCAATAGATCTACATTTTTCTCCTTTAAAATTCATTGTTACATAATTGTTCAATATGTAAAAAAAAATCATAATTCATTTAAAAGAAGCCATATGCTCAAGGTACTTGTCTATGGAATGTAAGGAAAGGCTGGATATGAACAGAATTTTTGTTCTACGGCCAAAGGCAATGAAAATAGTTTTTGTCAATATATTCCTTCAACTATAGGTAGGCTTTAGAAAGAAGGTAGCTTGCATATTGGTGTTTGCATGTTACAAATCACAGGCAAAATGCTTAGAACTCAAGAACTATGGCATTATTAAAAAATGGGGGCTGGGAGAGAACTGATAAGTAACAGTAACATTATTGCACATCTAACATTAATGCACATCCTCAACCCTATAAAAGTCATAAATTATTAATGTTGCGAACAGCATCATTCATTTTTAAGCTTAGAATATATTTTTATTAATCGCTAACTGAAAGACAAAGAGGTGGCATTATTTTTCAAAATTAGATGGCTTTATATTTGAAAATTAGTTCTAAATTGTCAAGGCTATTATTTACTTCTGAAATAGTTCTTGGTATTGCTGAACTTGATGGTTAACCATTTTTACCTCTAAAAGAGAACTCTAACAGAGTTTGTATTTTGAGCAGGATCTTATTTTTTTTAGGATCTCATTCTTTATTGAAATATAGGTGAAAAAAAGATAATTTACCTAATAGTTTACTTATTGTACAAAACAAAACAAAACACATGTTAGTGTCAAAAGATGTATTTTTTTTTTTGCTATGTAGCACACATCTATGGTTTACTACACTATTACTTCTGAACAAAAGGAAAAATATTTTCTAACAATTATTTCAAAGTCTCCTTATTACCAAATCAAGTAAAAGCTGATTTTCAAGATATAAATCAATTTCTATAAATTTCTATAAACCCATTCATGTATGTTATTGACATGTGTATGTTTTACAAAGACTAAACTATTTGGGCAGCAAACTTTAATAAACACATTTATATAGAATTGTATTCCAAATAAAAATGTAACTAACACTAGTGAGGCAAAAAACAAGGACTCCATAGTCATTCATTTTCTTGAAATAACAAAAGGTTTATTCCTAAGAAATATCCATCTTACTTTTCTCCATATATTGATAAGCTCAGAAAAATAGAACAACTATATTGATATATGCACTATATCTACTTTATTACAAATAAATAAGTATTTCCTAGAAATAAGTTTCTAGGTAAAGGCAAACATTTTCAAAGAAATACAGCTAAGTGCATTTGGAAAAAATAACCACTGGCAACTTACTTTGTCAACAGGACTTGGTAATGGAGCATGGATGACACTGAAAAGTAAAATTTAGAACTGTTATCTAGTTTCCTGACAACAGAGGAAACAGAATATGACTACTAGAAACTCTTAAACCCCAAAGTTGAAATACTTGCTTTCTTATTATTAAAAAACTTAAATAATTTTCAATCTTTCATAATGTAGTACAATTTAGAAAACAAGTTAATACATATACAAACTTACTAAACACAAATTCAAAATTCAAAGTTCAGTGAATGTCTGTTGAGGTGTAATTAACTACTTAATGAGGCAATGGCAAATTCTTTTTTTATAATGACTTCTATACACAAGAAAATCATTCCTTAAAAAGTTACTTTCCAATTTTGGAGTGAATAAATTAGTTCTTTCAAATTTAAATATTCCTATGTAGAAAATCTTTAAAAAAGCAAAGTTCTACTGGAAGGAAAGCTATAATTTGGAAAACTGTTCTAGTAGTGAACAACTTTAGCTAATTAAAACAGTTGATTTCTCTGCCCAGTCACCACACACACTGAGAACTGGAAGCTTAGATATAAGCATGACACTGAATTCAGAATATCACTTTAAACACTAATGAGTTAATTGATACTAATTGCCTTCTTAGCCTTCTAAGATAACACTGACAGAGGCAGTATAGTGTACCAGTGGACTCAAGTTATACTGACTGGGCCCAAATTTCAGTTCTATTCACCAACTGTAATCTTTGGCAAGTTGTCTAAGTCTCCGTTTTCTCATCCATAAAATAGGAATTAGAAAAAAATCAATCCCACAGGTTTATTTTGAGCATAAGGATATAGCAGAAAACAGAAGGACTTGATCACTACCAAAAGGCAATGAAGGAAGCCAGATCCCCAACCTTGCAAAACCTTAAGATACTGTATACTTAATAAGGCAGGGTGGGAGTGAGTATCAGGAGCACAGCACATGAAAATCTGCTAAATATCAAGCAGGGCTAAAACAAAAGGTTAAATGTACAGCAAGATATTCCATGTGTGATAAATATTTATATTTTACAAAAACTATCTTGGACTCTTCCACTGAAGCAACCATTGTATAGTAGTAGTCATGACTGCATGGCCATGATCAAAGGCCTCAACAAGGGCCACAAGGTGGCCAAGAATGTGAGCAAGATAGATCACAGACACCACAAAACACGAAGCACACCAAGTCTGTGTTAGACATAATCCAGGAGGTGTGAGCTTTGCCTCCTATGTGTGGCATACCATGGGTACTCAAAGTCTCCCAGGACAAGTGGATACTGAAGTTCATGAAGAAAAGATGGGGACACATACCCGGTACCACGAGAAAGAGAGAGGAGCTGAGCAAGGAGGAAGGTGGCTATCTAGAAAGACTGATCCCCTCCAATGCATAAATAAAATCTTTGCAGGAAAAAAAAAACTAGCTTGAATATAGGTGTGCTTTGCTTGAACTATGTTTATGCAACAAGGGAATGTGGAAAACTATTACTTAGTGTTAATGTGGTACGATTATAGGCAATCTCTGTTTCTTAACATTTGAAACTTATTTATGCAGTATAATAAAAATCAAGCAAGAAGCAGTTCTTGAAACTACCCACCAGAGACCTTAAAAGCATTAACTACTATATATCAATATAACTGAAATTCTAAGTATTTTTGCAAACTCAAAAACATCTTGATTACTAAAAAAAATTAGATTACAATTACAGAAACAGCTATTGTTTGTCATGTGCTTATTACACATGTCAGATATTACAGTAAATTTTTTAAGTGTATAATCTGTTTGAATCCTCCTCATAAAATCCCTGTTTAGCAGACAAATAACAACATGTGGAGCTGAGATCTGAACCAGACTATGAGCCTCTAAGGAGCATTTCAATCTTCCTCCAGTTCTAGAGAATTGCCTGTTCAAACTTTATTTTCTCCAGAGTCAGTCAAACTACGTACAGTGAAATTGGCAGCAAAAATTTTAAATGATGCTAATATTTAACCACATAGGGAAAACTAAACAGTGAAAAGGAAACAAGGGTAAAGTTGGGGAAATAAAAGGGAAGGGACACAATTCACTGAAAACTTTGGAGACACTCAGACAGCTTAATATATAACCTGGGAACATAGATGACCCTTTACGTAACTGGTGCAAGATTTTGACTCTATGAAAGAAAAATGTCATTAACAAATATAAACATCATTGTCTTTTAGAAGTCCTTAGTTGATGACATTACTCTTGTTTTTAAAATCTAATCTCTTTAGTAAAAAAAAAAAGCTGTCACATGAAAGTCCTTAAACTTAACACTAAAGTTCTCAAATTTAACATTTTTAATAATTAAACTATAATTTAGACTAGGGAACAAACTGGAAAGAACTCCTTTTGCTTACTTTTTTCTTCTCTAATTCTTACTCTCTACTCTACTTTGCTTTCTACTTTGCTTCTCTCAACTTCCCACCCAAACTGTAGTTTGGTCTCTGCTTTTGAAAGACAGAGCATATTAATATGTTAGCTGCTGAAACAAACTTCTAGCATATTCAAGGTTTTCCCTCAAAGTAAAAATGCTTAACTGTATAGACTATTTATCTCCTCCCAACACTTTATAATGATAATCTGTGAAAAGTACAGGATCAAAGTATACACTTTGAGGCAGTCACCAAAATGAAAAAGACACCTCACTAATGTTTTGCATCTTTGACATGCCACCTTACTCCTGTGAAAGGAAGGAAGTCTTCCAGAGACTGCGTAAGTTTTGGAGTATGGACCTTTGACTCAGGGAAGTACCTTTGGATCTCATACACTTCTTTCTGTAACACACTTTCCAACATGTCCTTTGTGTGTGAATAAATCTATTTGTTTAATTTTTTTTTAAAATGTACACTTATATATGTTAACATTTACATTTTGAGTGACTTTCCCCTTTCCAGTTTATTCTCATGTAAATGATCTTTCTACTGTTTTTTAAAAAATTACAATACTGGTAAATTCCAGTATCTACCAATCAAAACAGGCTACTAACCATATCAACATCCTCAAGATCCTAAGATTATGAGACTAGCATTAACTTCAGAAGTAATCATAGTCATTAATAAGTCCTATAGTTAATAAAAATCAAAACGAATAGAGATCAATCACCATTACATACCCTAAATATTTTTAAAAAACAACCGATTATATTTTTAAATATAATTTTAACTTCAACTTTGAAAACAAAGTACCTTTTACTTGCTTTTTATTTATTAGAATTTTAACAGTGAAAAGAAATTAAAATGAAGTATGTTAAAATTCTAAAAGCATCACATCAATTTTGCAATATTATTAGAATAATCCAGACGTAATAACAGTAAACTATTATGTAGAATTTTATTAACTGATGTAATTCGTACAAAAATTTCATAGCACTAAATTATACTCACTCTGAGCGGAGCCGGGCTTCCATACCATCTGGCAGAAAAAGTTTTATTGTGGAAACAATGCACCCATGGGTAACTGTTTAAAACAAATAAGGTAGATAAAATAATTGTTTAAAAATATAAACCTTTGCACCTCTTATATCAAAACATACAGTTTATTCTGAAATGTAATCATTTCTGTTGTTTTAACAATAATATTCATTCCCTTGAAAAAACTCACTCCTATTGAAAGGAATCACAATTAAGGTAGAATGGTTTCAAAAGTGTCTGAACCTCTAAAGCTATATGAAGTCAACTGAGTATATGGAAAGACAACCAAAGAAAGAAAAATGCACTTTCTTCCCTACCTTGTAGCATCAGCCCTAACTCTCAATCATTTCCCAGTTAAAAACATTAACCCTTTTTCCATTTTTCCTGTCACCAGCCTCTAACTCCTATCCACACTTCAAAAACTCTTATGTCCTGAATAATACAGCTTGCAATATTCCTCTCAATTTCCCATTTTAAAAATGAGTAAAGTAAGGGGTCAGACAAGTAAAATTATTTTTACAACTCTCTGCTATTACATATCAGAGTTGTATAGTAGAATTTAAAACTGTATATTTAATATTTTGGTTTTAGGGCTCCCTGGTGGCACAGGTGTTAAAGGCTCAGCCTATCAAGCTATCTCTAGCCATCGCAACATAAGTTTGATCCCCAAACAGTGAGCTAATTTATACGGCGCAGCAGACCTCATCTATCTTGCCCGCTCCTCCCCACAGCCGTGTGTTTCAGCAGACACGCCTGTTGTGCTCCCCACTCTGTCTCTGGTGACTCCTCTCACCTCCCTTCCCAGCATCTCTGGTCTACACCCCAGTCCCTGTATGCATATATAAATAAAATAAATATTTACTTGTCAAGATTTAAGTTAATTAATTAAAACTTTGGGCCCTCCCTGGTGGCGCAGTGGGTTAAAAGCACTGCACTGAGAAGCTAAAGCCACTTCCGCATGAGTTCGATTCCCGCCTGCCCCGGAGGTGACCACATGGCGTGGCAGACCTCTCCTGACCCGCCCGCTCCCCTCAGCAGTGTACTTGGTCGATCTGCCTGTTCTGCTCCCCACTCTGTCTCTGGTGAAGCCTCTCGCCGCCCCTGAGCCTCTGGCCTATACCCCAGTTCTATATGAACAAATAAATAAAATCTTTAAAAAAAAAAAAAAAAGAAATGGGGATAGAAAAAGAAATACCTACCAAAAACAGAAATCAAAGTTTTTGTTGTTGTTTTGTTTTTTAAAGATTTATTTATTTGTACATATAGAACTGGGGTACAGGCCAGAGGCTGAGGGGCGGTGAGAGGCTTTACCAGAGACAGAGTGGGGTGCAGAACAGGCAGATCGACCAAGTACACTGCTGAGGGGAGCGGGCGGGTCAGGAGAGGTCTGCCACGCCATGTGGTCACCTCCGGGGCAGGCGGGAATCGAACTCATGCGGAAGTGGCTTTAGCTTCTTAGTGCTGTGCTTTAACCCCCTGCGCCACCAGGGAGGGCCTCTATCCCCATTTCTATGTAACATTACAACAATCACTTTGTAGACAAATTCTTACAGTTCTTTCTTACTTTCTGTTCTAACTTCTGACATCCTCCCCCCACCCCACTAGAAGGAAAATCTGTAGGTAGCTGCTGTAGTTACTATAGACCCTCTCTGGTCACACAACAGGTTAAAGTGCAGCACTATAAAGCTGTTCGTAGCCACTGTAGCACAAGTTTGATTCCCAGACAGGGAGGTGACCCACACGGTGTGGCAGACCTCTCGGTCTTGCCCACTGCTACCCTTGGTAGTGTATTTCAGTCAACCTGCCTGTTCTGTACTCCATTTTGTCTCGGTAAATCCTCACCCCCCACCATTGGCCTGTACCCCAGTTCTTGTACACATAAATAAATAAAATCTTTAATTTAAAAAACCTATACTTCTGCTATAGCTATGTAGACTTTAGTAAATATCAGGCAACTCCACAAAATTGACTTCCACTGGGCTAGTATTTTCCCTCTCTTATCTGACAGAATATTTTGCACTTGAATTAATACATTTTTACTTTGTGGTATGCAGTCAGTCTTTCTATGTCTCTTTACACAAATACTATTTAAAGGAACCAGTTCTCTTTTATAAGTTTAAAAATTGTCAGGGTCTTGAACTGGGAGACAGAAATTTCATTGCAATCGGTTTCAGTTTCCATTCCTGCACTGGCCAGGAGAATCAATACTACTCTATACTTGAGTAGTTGGAAGGCGCCCTTGAAATGATTGACAGTAATAGTAAGTATAACAAATAACCTCATAAAAGTCCAAGAAACATTAAAAAGAAGAAGAAGAAGAAGAAGAAATGAAAGACAGTATCATTTTCAGAATGGGAAATTATTTGCATAATTGCTTTTGTCTTAAATCTAAGATAAGATTTCCAAAGTTTTATTACTAAACTTTTGCTCCATAAAGACACTGATTCAAAGATTTTTTTTTAAATTAGAAAAGAGGCAGGGAAATTAGCTGTACTAATTTTATACTTTATAAATTATCTTTTTAATTAATTGAGATTTTCAATATATCTTCATTCACTGGCTAAAGTTCAGTTATAAAAAGCTTTTCCTTGTCAATTACTTGTTCATCTCAGGTATAATTTCTACAGTAAAGATAGCATAAATACTTTATCCTATTCTCAGAATAAATGAGTTTCCTAAATTCTTACAAAAGTAATCAAATCTTTTTGTACTTTCTTGTTAGAATCAATTTAAGTCCAAGAATGTAAAGATATTTAATATATTTCATCTGCTTCTGTTATTATTACTTGATGCTCTATTTGTCTAATCTTCAATCAGAACTAATACCTGAGTCCTTTTAACAGAACCTCAGCAACATAGCTTCATTGCTTTCTGATATGACAAAATCTTCTAGGCTCTCTTTGTGCATTTCCTATTTTGGACTTAAGAGTTACCTATTTATTTCTCACAGGAACCCTGAGTATTTGGTGGGGGACTTCCTTCAATAGGCATGTGCAGTCACTTTCTACTTTATTTCTGTAGATACTACTCAGTGATATTGCACACTGGCTTATTTTTTCACTCCCTCACAAGGAAGGGTAATCCTTAGGCTTTACCTGCTTGCTCACATTCGCTAAGAACCTGCTGGTTACAAAGTACTTCGTTGGGAATGATGGAAAAAAAAAAAGATAATTATAATTATATCCTTGAGAAGATTTCAATTTATGTTGTAGAAAGAACAAATTGGAACTAGCTAATATAACACAAAGGGCAGTGGAGGACTCACAAATCCTAAAGGAGGTACAAAACACTGTGGGAATTTGGAATGGGCATGGGTAGAGGCAGGTTTTGTGAAAAGGGTTAAAAAAGATTTCAAAAGCAGGAAGTGAGAGGAGGAAAGACAGGAAGAACGGCATGAGCAAAGAAACAGAAAAAGAGAAGAGTGTGAGAGAGTGCACATCTAAGGAGGGCAGTTGGAAGAGACTGGAGAGAGGTTAGGAAAATTTCAAAGACATCTAGGTAATAGGCCTCATGCTAAGCAAACTATGCATTTTAAGTACGTATGATAAGCAATAGAAAAACTTACCTTTATGTTTCACTTTACAGATGAGGCAGCTAAGGTCAAAGACGTTAAAGTGACTTGCTTAGCATCATACCTATGGCAGCACTAGATTTCAAAAGAATCATTTCTTTACACCATCTTACTTCCAAAATAATTAGTTTAATATAGATTAAGGGAAGTGATGGGAAATAAAATCAATGAGGAGAACTGAGCCCACATTTTTGAGGGTATCAAATGTACAAACATTGAAGACTATTTTGCAGTATGGCCACAGTCAATTGAGGCATCTAGAAGCAGGAAAAAGACATAAAGCTATAGGGGAAGAATATTCTGCAAGCAGTGGGCTGGCAGATATGGTAGGCAGAAGTGGAGAGCTAAACTACCACTCTCGAATTGGCCACCAGAAAAACAAATAGTGGCAGAAAAAGGAGGCAAATGATGATACAACTGCCAATGGAAAGGATGAGACAGGATTCAGAAAAGAGACCAAGATTCTAAAAAGTAGAATATTTGGGAGAATGATGGGCCAATAAAAAAAATTTAGAAATGAACAGACAGCTAGAGTTTGAAAAACAAAGTAAGCTTTGTAGGCAACAGCAGGACAATGAAATGGAACTATCCAGCAAGAAGCTGGAACTACAGGTCTAAACCTAGCAACAGAGAATACACAGCAGATAGACAAGAAAGGAAACCTGACACCTGAGGATAAAAGGAAGCATATTCAGACATTGCTTCTAGAAACTTGATTGAGAAGGGTTCTTAAATCCTAGTCATACAAAAGAACTTCAGGTTTTTAATTTAGCAATTCTTCTTAGGACTGAAGAATGAGATCTAGGCAACTGTAGTTTGACAAAGCTCTAGAGGTAGTTCTGGTACACATATTGAGCTGAGGATCTTTTTTTTTTTTTTTTTTTTTTTAATGAACAAAAGAAACCAACCTGACATCTGAATGATTCATCCTCAGTCAAGTCCCAAACTGGCAAGTCTGCTGAACTAGCTTTGTGATTTCTGCACTAGCTAGAAAATGGAAGTATACAAAGTTTATGGTGGAAGCTATTAATAGCTACAAATAAGCAGCAACAGTAGAACTAAAAGTGAAAGAGTTATCTAGGATTTGGTATGAGTACTTTTAAAATGGCTATTGATGGATTCCAAAGGACAGATTGGTAAAGGAGCCAGAGTTAGCGAGAAAGAAGATAACTCAGTGGTAAAATAAAGATGGTATAAATGAATGACAAGATTTTTTTATTTAAAGATTCATTATTTATTTATTTATTTATGAATACAAACATTGGAGTGTAGGCCAGAGGTACAGGGCAGGTGAGAGGATTTACCAGAGACAGAATGGGGAGCACATCAGGCAGATCTACTGAGATACACTCCTGAGGAGAGCAGTGGGCAAGGTAGAAGAGGTTTACTGAGGGTTAGCTCACTGGCAGGGGATCTAACTCATGCCTCGGGCTGGCAATAGCTTCACGGTACTGAGTCTTTAATCTCTGTGCCACCAGGAAGGCCCTGACAAGGGTTTTAGTACTAATAAAAGTACCTGGCCCTGAGATAAGCACTTGACACTCCTAGAATAAATTCTACTTTGTTATTTATTCTAATTCTTTTTCTACAAATTTAATTTACAAGTACTTTAATTCAATTTTTTCACCTATTGTCACATGTCAAATTCTTTATAGTTTTCTTTTTTGTATTATATCTCTATCAGAACTTCACATTAATGATATGCTACTGGCTTCCTTAAAGAATTTTGAGAAAATATTAAAAATAGATCTACCATATAACTGAGCAATTCCACTCCTAACTATTTACCAGTGGAACACAAAAACACTAATTTGGAGGGAAATATGTATGCCTATGTTCACAGTAACCCTATTCACAGTAGTCAAGTTATAAAAACCTCAATACCCTTGGACAGACAATTGCATAAAGATGCAGTATATATATGCAATGGAATACTATTACACAGCTATCAAAAAGATGAACTCTTGCCCTTAGTGACAACATGGTACTGGAGAGAATAAGATTATATAAAATAAATCAGAAGGAGAAAGAGAAAAGCCTGATGGTATCATTAATTATGTGAAATAAGGAGAAAACAAAGGGTCAGATAAAACCAAGCCAATGACAAAACCATAATACCTGACTAGAAAACTGAGGCAACCTCAGGGAAAGTGACAGAGTAAGAGAGGGGAAGAGAGGGTCAAATGGAAGGTGGAGGATTACCAGGACTTTGGTGGTAGGCATGTTGTTAAACAAACAAACAAACATTTGTAGAAATCCCTAAAACAAATATAGTGATGTAAACCAATTTTACCTCATTAAACAAAACTGGAGGGGGAAAAAAAGAAAGAGCAATTTAAGAAAAGTGAGAACTATCCACCTTCATCTATGCTTGGTTTCTTTAAATAACATAGAATGTATGTTTTTTTGAAAAATAGAATAAAATTCAGCTGTGAATAGCACGTAGTCTCTTTTAAAGAATCAGTTTATAAAAGCTTTCCATATCCTGGGATAATTTTGCCAAGAAAACACTAATTTACTTTTTTTTCCCCTTTGCCATAGGCTGAAATGCAATAGTCGCTTAGAATTCTTTCAGTATAATCTGTATGTTGTGTTTATGTCTCCTTTTCCATTCCTTACCTTGCATATTTTTGCTAGTATTTTTTGACTTACTAAAAGAATCAAGGCTTATGAATCACATTTTTTTATCAGTCAAGCTTACTTTACTTTTTTTTTAAATAACATAACAGTTTATTTTTACATCATTCTGTGTATTTTTCCATCTCAGTTTAATTCCCCGTGGGCTTCCCATCACCAAATCACCCATGTGCCATCACTGTGGTCCAATGCATTTCCCTCCCCCCACTGTTTTTGATCCCATTCCCCATTCCATCCCATAAAATGTCTCTGGTATATAACTGTTTATTATTATTATTTTCTCGCCTGGTCCGTTATACTCCTGCTATTCCTGCAACCAGAATCATATTTAAAAAAAAAAAAAAAAAAAAACAAGCACTTGGATGATTTGTTCATCCCTTCTAGAACTTTTTATTTCATTAATTGCTGTTCTTTTTTTTCTTCCCAGCTTCTTTCTTATTGTTCATTTTCTAATTTCTACTGAGTGCCAGGTTCCTTCATAGTTTGTCTTCTTAATACTGAAAAAATTTAAGATTGTAAATTTTTATTTGAGTAATGAATTTTACTATGTTTTGATATAAAACTATCCCATCCTTTCTCCATATTTAAAATTCACCTTTTTTATTTCTTCTTTTATCCAGGGATTATCCTATAGTATGGTATAATTTCAGTAGGATTTTCCACATGATATAAATTGACTATCATACTTTTCCACAAAGGACAGTTTCAATATTTTCTCCTGGCATATAATGACACAGCTGGACCCCCAAGAGCCCACATACAAATCAACTTTTTAAGACAGTAAATACCCTCCCCCCAAAAAATACTTTAAATGATGAAGGAGATTTTCTCTACTTAAGCTCCTTGAAGCTGGAATACAAAATAATTAAATTATCAGGATTGTCCTTCTAACTAACTTTCTGTAACATCTTCTAAAGAATGTATCTCACAGCTATATGAAGAAAGGGAAGGATGTTAAAAAGCAAACTGTATTTTTTCACAGTCACTTCACTAACCTTTGATTAATCATTTACCAAATGTATTTGATTATCTCATTCTTTTATCAATGAATGTCTATTAATTCTCTTTGGGAAATACACATTAAGAAAATATATATTTCTTGGAGAGAAATTATAATCAAATTCTCTACCTCCTCTATGGGTTACTCACAACTGGGGCTTAGTAAATGTTTGCTGAATGACATAGTATCAGAGGAGATGTGGCAATAGTAGATGTTAGCGTATCTACTGCCATGTTCTCAGTAAGGTACAGACATCAGTTCAGTTCTCTTACCAAAGAGTACCAAAGTTTTGCATCAACATATAAAATTTCTATTTTACAGTTATATATGGAAAATCCTAGTGCTCTAGCCCTACCCAAATTCAAATATCAAAGTCTAACTCCCTAAAGGGCCAACGAAATAAAAATACTTTTATTTTCAATAAAAATACTGCATTTAAGATACTTGCAGAAGAATACAAAGGCAGATGTATATGTACAAACAAACACACACCAGCATCACCATCCCTCATCTCTAAGTTTGTAGACTATTAGACTGATGATTTAAGGTAGCACCAAATCAAGACATGTTCAGAAAAATAAAAGAGACATTTGCTTACTGATCCATTGCCCTTATTAAAATAAGCCAACATTAAGAACTGCATACTTCTGCTGCCTATTCATTTAGTTCTTATGGTTCAGTCACATAATTTTAGTCATAAAATAGAAAATCAACTAGGTAGAGCCAGAAAGCTTCTAAATTGTAAAAATAAAGACAATCTATATTTACTGAGTTAGAAAACCATGAGACATGACATTTTATATTGTTAGGTACTATTATTTGTCTGAAAGAACTTTGATTTTACTTTGGGCACACCCAGAAGGGATAGATCATACATGAGCTATGCTACTCATGGATTTCCTGTTCACCTTTGCCACATAAATAACTTCGCAGGTGCCTTTGTAGCTACAAGTTGCTATGTTTACAACCTACTCATGTGACCAGCAAGACAAAGAGAAATTTGCTGGGAGGATTCTATGGAAGACTGCTATTTCAACATAAGTAAGAGTCATATATGAAGACATTTCATCCCCACCTCATTGTTTCTCCTGAGGGCATTGGTATGAGGAAAAATAGTGCCTGGGATTGCAGCCATCACCCTTTCACCATGAGATAATAAGCAAAAGCACAAGGTTACAACATATTAAGAATAGTGGAATGGGAGGACAGTAAGACCCTGGATTCTAAATAACATCATTTACTTAAATGAATAAAATCTGAAGCTACTGCCTTCAGACTTATTAACAATAAATGTCCTTATGGATTATGCTCCCATTGGCTGCGTAAGGTGTGATCGCTGCCAATTGTATCCTGCTAATACCGTAGTGCTCTAAATTTTCCTATTGTTGTGAAGAATAAATTACTTATCAGTATTTCAGAATTTAAAATTTTAGAAAAAGAGGGGAAGAGTTTTTACTTTTCATGGCACACAGTATTGTATTTAAATTGTTTCTGCAAGCATAAAATGTTTTGTTCTAAGTAGCAGAATAAAAATAAAAGAACAAATAGGAAAAATTGATCCATACCCGTACCTTTCCGTGTGTTCTCCGTCACATCTACCCCAAACTGGATAATGTCACCGGAAAGAATTTCACATGGTGGACTTTCTTCAGAGCCTCGACTCAATCTCTGGCTATTTATAAAGGTACCATTACTACTTTTAGTGTCTTGGAGATAAAACTGCAAAAATAAAATAAAATAAAAAGAGCCAAATTAATATAATTACAGACTTACTTTTAATAATGTACTTCCAACTTTTCCAAATTGCAGGTAGATATTCCCCCCAAGCAATTCAACCAGCAAATGTCTTTCTTCAATATACATGAAATTAGAACCTTAAAATCGGATGATTTAAAAATCTAGCTAGACAAACAGTGCAATCACTATGGAGAACAGTTTGTAAGGTCAAAATGGTAAACATAAAGTTAGCCTATGACCAAGCAATTCTACTCTGAAGTATATAGTCAAGGGAACTAAGAACATATGTCCTCACTTACATTTGATGGAAACAAATAAAATGTTTCATAAAAAGGTAAACAAACTTGGTGATGGGAAACCAGCGGGGATTACAATTGAGATGGAAAAAAAAAAAGTACAAAATGATGTAAAAATAAATTGTTGTAAAAAAAGGTAAACAAAATGTAGCATTTACATAAAATGTAATATTATTTAGCAATAAAAAGAAGTTAAATACTGATTTATGCTACAACATGTATGAACCTTTAAAAACATTACACTGAGTAAAAGAAGTCATTCACACAAGATAACATATCACATAATTCCTTTTATATGAATTAACCAGAATAAGCAAATCCATAGAGACAAAGAGCACATTAGAGGGGCTGAGGTACCAGTGGAAGTGGGGGTGGAGAGGTGGTGTAGGGTCACTGGATGGGGGGTGGATAATGACTGCTAATGAGTACAAGGTCTCCTTTTGGGGTGCTGAAATTATTCTAAAATTAGATAGTGGTGATGGTCGCATAACTGAATATACTAAAACTGTGAGAGGGAAAGGATGTTCTGAACAAACTCTGCTGATTAGGTTTTGTGGACTCTACCCCCTATTCCCGTCACTGAACTACAACTCCTAGCAATACCAACGGGAGGACTTCGAGGACCCAAGAGCGGAGCTAAGCAACCATTTTGAGACTTTTGGGGATATAAAGGAGCCATGGTGAGCTAAGGCTCTCTGACTCTCTCTCTCTCCTTTGGCCTAGTGGCTGGTGGCTGATGACTTGGCTCTTGATGAGCTTTCAGTGTGCTATTGGGGTTCCAACTCAGTGGAATTGGTAGGATGCTTGGAATTGGTAGTTAACTTGTATCTCTCTCTCTTTCTTTCTCTTTCCCTAGGTTGTTCCTTTTCTTTTCCCTTTGTAAATAAACCCATTATTGACCATTTTGTGTGTGTGTGCAGTACAACAGAATCTTAAGTGCGCAGGTGAGGACCCACAGACAGGCAACTCACTTGACATTGGATTGCCCAATGTGAAACTACTGAACAGTATACATTAAAAGGGTGAGTATTATGGTAATGATAATTATGTCTCAATAAAGTGTTTTTTTTTTAATTTTAAGTCAGCAAAATTATAGTTCTATCTTTCCATCTCACTCCAACTTTGTAACTTAATTCCTAGGATATCTGGGTTAGATAACACATTTGGTGTCAGAACCCAGCACCAGAGCTCCTTCAGAAAAGTCTCTGATAAAGCAGACTGAAGACCCTAGAGAAACTATTAATAAAATACTGGAATCAAGTATGAAGATACTGCTTCCTGGCCTTCCTAATGTACTTTTCATCACTTGGGTAACTGGCCTTCTTTAAAAAGTAGAAGGCACAGTGGGAGACACAGGAAGTCAACCTATTTATTACCTAGATATCTATCCTAAAAGAAGCTAGGGACAACTGAGATCACACACAACAAACTTACTAAGAATAGAACAACCAATAAAAAAGATGTACCTTCCTTTTTGCATTTTTTCTACATTAACCAACCCTGCTAATTCTAACACTATTTTCACTGATTTCTTTCTGAAGAGGAAAGGATAGGAAAAAACTAGTATTTACTAAATACATGTTACTCCGGTAGGCTCTCATTTAACCTTAAGTTCTAAGCTACAATATAGCTGTTATTTTAAATTATAAGTGAGAAAACTAAGGCAGAGGCAAGTATCTCCAAAGGTCACAGAGCTAGAGAGTACATCAGCAAGAAGTCAAATAATAGAATTAAAAGAGCCATTTCCCCCCATTATTTTATACTGACCTTTATGTTTTATTTATCCTTCACTCCTCCCAAAAGCTCTCTTACAAAATGAAACACAATAAAATAATGAGCAATTTGCAGAAAATATAAAAATGACATTTCATTAATTCTTCAGTGACAATTTAAAAACCACCAAGTGGTCTATAAATAACTTATTCTTTGTTTATAATTAAAAATGAGACCAGTGGTTATTTTGGCTAGTAATTTGGATATTTAATTACAGATCATTAAAGAAAAAGATTGTGTGTACATTTTGCAAATCCATTTGAAACCTACAAACTGGAGCATTTTACACCAGGGAGATAATCACTGGCAATATTAAGTAGGAAATTTTATCATCAAACTTTTTTCTATACTAGAACCTACTATTATACTGTATAAGGAGTTTAATGTGTTTTTTTTAAATAAATACATTATAGGGAAATAGAACAGCATCTGGATAATAATTTGGCTATTTTCAATAAAATGTGTGTAAGTCAAATAAAGGATCATATTACTTAAACAGTGGTTTTCAAACTTCAACTCTACATCTACTAGTGTGTTAGTCAGTGTACTGGGTTGCAACTGTTTGTTTTTTGGGCTATTTTAAACATTAAAGAATATAGGTGGTGCAGAGGTTAAAGTCTCAGCACTATCAAGCTATCATGATTCCAATCCCCAGCCAGGGAACTAATCTACACATGGTGCAGCAACCTCCGATCTTAACTGCTGTTCCCTTTGGCAGTGTATTTCAACAGATCTGCCTATTCTGACCCCCACTTTATCTCTGGTGAATCCTCCCCCCTCACCTCCCCATCTCTGGCCTATACCCCAGTTCTTGTATATGTAAATAAATAAAAATAAATCTTTAAAGAAAACAACAGAAAAAGAAAATATGAAATAAGGCTCAGTACTGTTTGGTAAATATGAGTTTTTAAAAAGTATGTCTATGTTTGTGTTTCTATATACGTCAAAACCTCATGTCTGTAGTACTTAAATAATACTAAAAGTATAAATTGTCTTTGAAAAAAGAAATTTATTTATTTATGGATACAGGCCAGAGATACAGGGTGGTGAAAGGATTCACCAGAGACAGATCCAGGAGGAGAACAGGCAGATTGATGAAGTACACTGCTGAGGGGAGCAGCAGGTTAAAACAGGAGAAGTCTGCTGAGCCATGTGGATGACCCCCCCACCCACCCAGGGTGGGGATCAAACTAGCACTGAAGCACTGTGGCTAGCTTGCAGTGCTATGCCTTAACTTGCTGTGCCAACAGGTAGGGCCAAAAGTATAAATTTTCTAATGAAAAAAATTTCAATCAGTTCTAATCTTGGTTTTCTTTATTCTGACAATAAAATAAAATGAAAACTTATTGGCATTGCAGTCTAATAAAACTCTACATGATCTGGCTCCTAGTTCCCTCTCTAAACTTATTAACTTCCATATCCTTTTTAGTCGCATAAGCTTCAGTCTGGGTCGGGAGCAGCTGCACTTGTGTATAGCTAGAGCACATTAGTTTACTTCTCCGTGTATGTATTTTCATTGGTACAATTTAACCTTCTGTTCTTGCCTGTTTTAAAATATTGAAATTAAAAATGCAGATTCTATACCTCCTATGGAACAATCTGCCATTTTGCAGCCTACAGGGCACAGAAATTTTTCTATTTACTACCAGACTTAGTTCGCGAAAAGCATAATGAAGTGGATTTGTTTGTAAGGGCCCAGGAAGGGACTATGCTTACAGTCCCTGGATTTATTTCCTATAAGTAATATGCTAGTAAAGGCTTTGTCACATTCAAACCCAAGCTCTCTCTCTCTCTTTGCTAATAATCTTCTATCATGCTTTCTTTAAATCTTCTTAGATCAATTTTGATTAACCTCAAAAAAAAAAAAACCCAACTTATTACAGCTTTCCAGTTTTTTATTTTCAAGTAGCCTAAGGAATACACATGTATCTCTGTGTTTGCAGGAACCAGCAGGCATTTACTTTGATGCTGAACAGGGAATAAGTAGTCCTGAATTCATAAAACCTCCTATAGCTTCTAACTGGAGCTCAACTTTCATTGTCTTCAGGTTTCATTTTTAATTAAATCCTCACTTTCCACTGAATGAATGCTAAGCTTGCAGAAAATAGATATTGATGATGATTCTTTAGTACTGAAAGAGGTTATTCTTGTTCAAAAGTCATTTTTCTTTGTCTCTTGCTGGTTATTACAACTACCTTCAATGCCAAAGCATTTCACAGGATGCATAATTTGTTCTTTGGCTTTCAGAATGTTCTTATTGCTCATTGCACAAATACATTTTGCATTATTTTCAATTTGCTACAACCTGTAAATACTTTCATTCCCACTATAATGAAAATCAGATTCTTTTTTCTCCTTCTACACAGGTTTTGCTATATCTAAGAACCAACAGATTAAGAACATTTAAACTACAACTTCAAAATAAAGCACAAAGTACACATGCCATAACAAGAAGCCAGAAATGCTAAGTCTATTCTGGGGAGTTTTTAAAATGTGAGTGCAAAAATCACATCTATTCAATCTGCCTGAGTGACTAAGATAGCAAACAAAGTGACTAAGATAGTAAAATCAAAATACCAAGGACAAGATTTACAACAAAAGTAGGTGACAAAATATCCATGTAAGCTCAGAATACATGTGTGGGGAAATCCATCAACAGCCATAAGATCTGCAAGAAACCAAGATCCAAGCAGGAACATACATAGGGAAACAAGGGTGAATTTGAGGGACTTTTGAAAAATATCAAAAAAAAGTCACTGAACATTTAATTTGAGAAGTGAAGCTGAAAATGGGAAAGATCTAACACAATTCAGTAACAAGCGAGTGTGAAGTAAGTTCTGAAAACATCTGGAACATTCTGAGTCATACAAGTTCTTGAAACTAATCTACCAACCAAACTGCTTTCCAGGACAAGCCTCCACAATAAGGGAAAGCTGCTGGTAGTGTTAAATAAAAAAAATAGTGGTACACGGGCACAAGAAACAAGGAAAGAAAAAATCTAAATAAAAATGGAAAGGGGGAAAGGAAGCCACAGAAAATTTTGAACATTTCACAAAAGAACAGAAGAGGGAGCTGTGAAATTAGTAAAGTTATCCTGAACCTGAACCATGACCCCCCACCCCCACCCCCATCTAAATTCAAACAACACAAGACAAACAAAATTTCACATAGAAACAAGCAGGAAAAAAAAAATCAGTGTCTCATTCCATAGTTTTATAAAGTAAACTAAAAATACAGTAAGATCCTTACAGCATGAAAGACAAACCTTAGGGACAGATCAAAATGATATGAGTTACTTCAAAACAAACTAAAAGAAATTAATAAAATAAGGTGTGAAAAGACGTAAATTACAATTACAAAAGTCTTAGAAAAAAATGAGAGAACTCAAAAAAGGTAAGAATGACAGAAAAAAATCATTTCCTTTTGATTAAATATAAAATTAGGACATTAATGATTAAATATAACAATGTTAGGTATTAGAGCTCATAAAATCCAGCAAAGGTGCAATTTACAAAATAAACACAGATCTTATAAAAAAAATCCATCTATAATAGCATCTTAATAAAATACCTGGCAGTAAACCTTATAAGAGGAAAAAGACTTATTTACTGGAAACTAAAAAATATTGCTAAAAGAAATTAAAGAAGATCTGAATAGAAAATATTTTGTGCCCATAATGCTAAGGCATCAATATAAACCAAAAATATCTACAAATTCAATGCAATTGCTATCAAATTTCCTATCAAAATTCCAAAATTTTTTTGCAAATAATATGGAAAATGTGTTCCCTAAATTCATATGAAGTTGCAAAGGAACCCAATTAAGCAAAAAATTTTAAAAAGAGCTAATATACAGATATACAGTTCCTGAATTCAAAACTTATACAAAACCTTAGTAGTCAAAATAGCATGATACTGACATAAGAACAGAAGAGTCTAGAAATAATACCATATTTTTACTTCAGCTAAATTTCAACAACGGTGTAAAGTTCACTCAAACCAGGAAAAAAAGTGTCTTTCAACTAACAGTGATAAAATGCAAAATATTAAAGTTGAACACTTACCTCACTGCATATGTAAAAAGTCATTCAAAATGAATCAAAGACAGTAAGTGCTAAAACCACAAAATTTTTTTCACACATTATTTTTCAAGTGTTTTTGTTGTTGTTTGACTTTGCCCTTTCCTCTATATTCCATCTAGATTTTCATAATGCATTGGTACATTGAATAGAGTCTCATAGGTCTCTTAGGTACAGTTCACTTTTCTACATATTTTTCTTTCTGGTCCTCAGGCAGGGTAATTTTAATTACCCTTTCTCTAAGTGTTTTAATTTCTTCTTCTGCCTACTCAAATCTAACACTGAACTCTCTTCCACAACTGCTGAATTTTTATTTCAGCAATTGTGCCTCTTACAATTTCTATAATTCCATTGATATTCTCCATTTATTCACATATTATTACCCCAATTTCCTATAATTCTTTGTCCCTGGTTTCCTTCAGCATTTTATCTGCTAAGTGGGTAATAACTTCCTATTTGTATGCCATGAAATTTTTTTTTGAGAACTTAACTTTTTTTTTAAAGATTTATTTTATTTATGCATACAGAACTGGGGTACAGGCCAGAGGTACAGGAGCAGTGAGAGGCTTCTCCAGTGAAGAACAGGCCTACTGATGAAGTACACTGAGGGGAGCAGCAAGCTGGTCAGGAGAGGTCTGCCAGCGCTATGTGGATCACCTCCGGGGCCAGGGATGGAATACGCACTGAAGCAGCTGCAGCTAGGTTGCAGTGCTGTGTCCTAACCCGCTGCGCCAGCAGGGAGGGCTGAGAACTGGACATTTTTAATATTGTAATGTGGTAGCACTAGAAATCAGGTTTTCTCCTCTCTGTAGGTACTGCTGTTGATACTTGATGAATGCAATAGGTGTTTAAGGACTTTACCAATTTTTTTTATAACAACTATATTTCTTGTTGTGTATTATGATTAAAGTCTCCATTCTATTATCTCCCATAGTCAGCCAGTGACCTGACAGGTATTTTCAAAAATGCCAGAATCCAAAAAAACAAAATGGTTGGCCCTCCCTGGTGGCGCAGTGGGTTAAAGCACTGCACTGAGAAGCTTAAGCCACTTCCGCATGAGTTCGATTCCCGCCTGCCCTGGAGGTGACCACATGGCGTGGCAGACCTCTCCTGGCCCGCTGCTCCCCTCAGCAGTGTACTTCGTCGATCTGCCTGTTCTGCTCCCCACTCTGTCCCTGGTGAATCTTCTCACCCTCTGCACCTCTGGCCTGTACCCCAGTTCTGTATGAATAAATAAATCTTTTAAAAAAATGGTTGATGGTGGTCTCTTAAAATCCCCTTGAAGATTACAAGAAGAGCCATTTTAGCCTGTGTTGTTTGAAACAACGGCTAGTCTCTTTGTTGCCCATCAGCAATCAAAAACAGCAATTAAAGCACACAATCATAATTTCTGAAAACCAAGCAAGTCACAAGAACCATGTGCCACCATGTACACTAACTGTAGACTAGAGGATAGAAGATGGTAGCCACATGCAAAACACAAATTTTCAGAAAGTTGCCAGTCTTTTTAAGGTTTAACCACTCTTCTAGATTCTGCACATATTTTGCTAGACCCCATAGTTCCAAAATACTGTAGGTAGTTCATGCTAGCTATTTTAATAGTGGTCTTGATAAAGGAATCAATTTTTGGACCTTCCTTCTCTCCCATTTTCCATGATGTCACTCCCACTAATTATATTTCTTCATACAAATATTTTCTTGGGGAAATGTAAACAAATCCCGTAATCTACAATAATAACTACCACTTACTGACTGCCTACTGTGTGCAGGTACTTCTGATCTTCACAATTCTACCAAGTCAGCAGTACTACCTCCATTTTATAGATTAAAAAACTGAGGCTCAGTTATATTAAGTAGATTACCATGTTCTCATGATTACTGCAGATCTAACAGCTATTCCTTTAAAACCTCCACACACTCCACACAGAGGCTAAACACTCTCTGATCTTATGAAATCCCATTTTATTCATGAAGTTTTCCCAAAGCAGCTAGAATAGAGTCAACTTTAACTCAATCTTCAAGGTAAATCACTGATTTATAACATTTATTTGGTACCTGTCATGGAAAGATTTCCTATTCATAATGGCAAATGCAGGCAGATCTACACTGAGATTAAAAGAGTAATTAAGTATCAAAATCCTAAAAGGAGGGCTACCAGAAGGAGAGGAAACACAGAAAATTAGTAAAATGTTCTTACCAAAATGAAATTATCACAAGTAAACTAAAATGAATTTGTCGACATACCACTCAAGGGACTTATAAATGTTATGAATTTGCCAGGATTTTCTTCCACCTCCAAGTGACATTCCAGAAATGTTCATTATATAGTATTTTTTTAATGGAGCCACAATTCACAAAAGAGAATGAAAAAGTATTTTTGTCTTTCTACACAGAAACAAATAAGACTATGAAGCATAGATGTAGAGGAGAATTTTTTTTTAATTTAATGAAAATATATATAAGAGCTAACATGATTACATCCTTCTTAAAGATGCAATCAAACTGTAACAATCCTTTACAGAGAATCCAAGGCAAAGTAATTAGATTTTGGAATTTCAGCAAGACACAAAATAAACATATCATTAGAACATTAAAGTTCTGAAGGGAATCTACTATTGAAAGCCTACACCAAATTCTAATTTGGAGAAGATTAGCCTGTTTCCCACATTCCAAAACTAATGGATCAAGAAGCAAATCCTGATTTTCTCTTCTTAGTGTCTCAGACACAGCAAGATACATTCACCGTTATCTTTAAGGCTCCTATTTAAGTTAACTGGCATTGCAAAACAGATACTGATCCGAAACTCAATTGTCCAGACCCCAAAAGTTCTTATTATCTTAAAGGATGTCAAAAAATTAAAACTAAAATTTTAAATAACACTGTATTAATAAAAATGCAATGTGGTTTAGTATATTAAGGCTAGTATAAACATATCATGATATTTTATTTTAAATTTTAAACACATTATACTCTATGATGTTAATCATGTTAAGCCATCCTTATGTCAGTTTGAAACAACCAAATAATAGAATCCCTACTCTTTATCTCTGATAGTCAAAGTCTCTCCCACAGAATGATAGCCTTGCTTGTCACAAAGGGAAATCATCATGATCACATTTGTGGGAAATATAGAAGGTTACAATGTTTAAAGTATGTAGCCTCTTTATTGTTAAATACCACACACAATCCCCTCCATAGAAGTAAGGACAGTTGATATTGATTTATACAGTCACTAAGTGGTAGGAGAGGAGAAACTAAAATAAAAATTTTCCACTAAAGAGTGGCAAAATTGGCAAAACATAGGAATCTAAATCTTCACTACACACAAAAAAACCACAAAACTGCCCACACATAAAACTATTTATTTGGCAAACAAATTCAATGGAAATGCTAAAAAATGCAAATAGTACATCTGCCACCAAAAAGAACACTTGTAGATTTTTAATATGCTTTAAAAGGTAATGGAGAGGCCCTCCCTGGTGGTGCAGCGGGTTAAAGCACAGCACTGAGAATCTAAAACCGCTTCCGCATGAGTTCGATTCCCGCCTGCCCTGGAGGTGACCACATGGCGTGGCAGATCTCTCCTGACCCGCCCGCTGCTCCCCTCAGCAGTGTACTTCGTCGATCTGCCTGTTCTGTTCCCCACTCTGTCTCTGGTGAAGCCTCTCGCCGCCCCTGAGCTTCTGGCCTGTACCCCAGTTCTGTATGTACAAATAAATAAATCTTAAAAAAAAAAAAAAAAAAGGAAATGGAGATAATCACGATGGCCTTTTCCATTCTTTAGACACAACCACTCTGAATGAATGCCTTATAATTTTAATACTTAAAATACCCCACCCTTTTACTTCTATCTCTACATTTTAAGTGATAGTTAATTCTTCAAGAAATTTATCACAAGAGTCTTAAAATTCACTTATTTCATGTTAGAATACTACTAACATGAAAAAGAGAACAATTAAAGTCACTAATGACTATAAGTAAATAAATAGAAATAATAACACTGCAATTTATGAAGCAATCATTTAACTCAGCAGGAAAATGACTATTGAATACCCTCCCCCCAAAAAAGAAAAACCCTAAAATGTTGACACAGTGCAGAGGGTCCCATCTTTTTTTACTGTACACGAGTCAAAACTCCAAAACACAGTCTATGACTTTCAATGTACCTCATTATATCTATTGCTTCTCTGGAGAGATAGAGATAATGGTCCCAATTAAGAACAATCAATTCTTTTTTTTATTTTGAACTGAAATTTAATAATTGACATTATCCCACTTAACTTCTACCTCTATTTATGGCATAAACAAGGACTTAAGCATTTCTCCCTAGGAAATTTTTAGGGTTAAAGCTGAAGGGATCATGAAGCAGTAATAAGAAATAATATCAATAATAATCTCTAATGCTGATAACCCACTGGGGCACCCAACATGTTACTGTAACAGGGTGGTCCCTAGGAAAAACGGAAGTTCCAGGTTCCCTGCCCCACTCAGAAGGAGGGTGGAGCTGAGCAGAGAAAAAGGAGAGAAGAAAAGGATAGAATGAAGCAGGATGGAGAACGAGGAGGAGACCTAAGGAAGCCACATGGAGCAGCAAGCATGTGATGAAGAAACTGGACTGGCTAAGGCAGATGTGGGTGAGATACCTGTAAGGAGGTGACTATTGATTTTGATTTTGCTCTTTTCCTCCCAGATTTGTCTGGCCATTTCTGACCCTTTTCCATGGGTCCCGGCCAGAAGGTGCTTTAGTCTAGTGGCAGGCTTTCAGGCCTTGCTTTGGGCCAATCCCTTTTGGGTTGACTTTTGCCCACGAGGGGATGGGTAACTTCAGGTGTTTGATTTAGAAGTTATATTCTTTGTGGTCCGTATTATATTTATTGTATTAAAGTCCCTTTTCATTAAAGTTTTATATGTATTGTCTTGTTGCAGCGGATGGCAGAACCCACTTAGTGCAGGCAAGTTTTTGGAGCTTCAGGGGTTTCCCTCTCCCCCTGTCCTCTAACAGATTTGCTGCCCTATAACATTACCAATGCCCAGAAATTATGATTCATAATAACCTCAATTCCTCCCTTTGTTCCCTTCCCATCACTGTTTCTATAACCCCAGTCCAAACATCACCACACTGATTCCAGGCTCTTAATTCCCCACACCAAAATAGAGTCATACCGAAAATACAAACCTGATCACATTCTCTTTATAAAAGAGCTGTTGACCTGCTGTTGCCTTCAAAATTATATCTGAGTTGTGATAACTTTCAGATTTTTTCAAAATGACCCCATCACCTTATTTAACTTGATCATCTACTCTTTATGAGTATCATCAATTCCCTCTTACCTAACTACTAGCAAATTCCTACACAAACCATAGGCTTCTCTGTGTGGGTTTGCTTATGCCACTGTGGATCTGAAAAGCCCTGTTTTCATCCATCTATACTCTTGTTAAAAACTTCTTTCAGAAGAGATGTGGTACATATATACAATGGAATATTACTCAGCAACCAAAAAAGAGAAACACATGTCTTTTGCAGCAACTTGGATGGAG
>NW_004567105.1:55513166-55517916 GCF_000260355.1 Condylura cristata
TGGGAAACCCGCGGGGATTACAATCGAGATGAAAAAAAAAAATGTGCAAAATGATGTAAAAATAAACTTTGTAATAAAAAAATTAAAAAAAAAAAACTTCTTTCAGAAGTCCAGTTTAAATATCATTTCCTCTTTATTATATCAACCCGTAGCTCATAGAATCAGGCTTTAATCTAACTCCCAATCCTCTATTTCCAAATCACATTTTGAATAGCACTATAATTCCATTTTTTAAAAACCTCTAACACTGAATCTCATGAAAAACAATATAATGATAAATGATACTTTTTCAAAAGATAAAAAAATCTGTAACATTTATTGGCTATCACATATTACTTTTTTAAATAAATATAAATATATATATATTTCACATCATTTTTAGCACAAAGTGAAAAAATGAAATAATTTATACTCTAGAACGGAAGTCAAAGTTTTCATTCAATATAGGGTAGGCCAAACTGTATTACATCTAAATAACAATATGTTATATGGGACAGCACATTTTCACATTAAGGCTTGGACTCCAGATCTATCACCTTCCAACTCACTGTGTCACTTTAAGCATGTTATTAAATCTCTCTGAACATCCCTTTTATTGTAAGGGAAAACTGATAAACCCTTCTAAATTGAATGTTTTTCAAAGATTAAGTGATGTTAAAGCACTTGTAAAGCATTTAGCATTTGTACATTATAACTACTAAAGAAATGGCAGCTGTTATTAATTTACAGTATATGAATAATTATGTCATTGCTATGACTTTCTTCAGTTGATGCAAAGACTTTGTAAGTTAAACTTTTTAAAAATAAAGTTCTTTGGTAATTAAATAGCAAACAGCTGATAAAGATAGAAATGGAGTAGTTAATAGCTGAACTAACACACAGGTGTTAAAAATAGCATATCATGGCCTCCATTACACATAATATTACCATAAATGACCATGACCAGTGCACAGAGGGAAAGCAGGTAAGTCTTTGATTCCCAGCACAGACCAAAAACTAATTATGAAAAGTATAAAACATACATCACAACATGGGTCAGGGAAGTCCCTAGTTGGTTTTATCAAAAGAGAATTACTATTCTCATATACATGCAAAAAATACCTGGAACAGATAACATAGATTAGCAAACTACAACTCAATTAACAGTGTGAACCACTTATCAATAAATTAAAACAAAATTATTTAGCAGATGTTATAAATCCATTTCTAAACCAGAGCCTTACTGTGTTGCTGGCTCTGAGTGATAGGGCAGGAAACCCAGTCAAGTCATGGAATAATGCTCACAGAAGGCCATATAACTCACACAGTTCAAAACTCAAAACTGCTACTTCAGACACCTTATGGTCAGAGGGTAGAGATTTTCCCATTATAAGCATTATGATATTTGAATTTTCTGTTGAGAGAAAGAAAAAACAAGAGTGAGAAAAAGCCAGGAAGAGAGAAATATGTGAAGGGGCAAATAATTCTAAAACTCTAAAAAGACCTAAAAGCTCAGAAAAATAAGCAAGTAACATCAATTTTAATCTGGCAAAGATTAAAACTAACGAAACTTGGCACTGGAAAGAATATGGAGAAACAACATTTTTTCATACTGGGCATGAGAGTGTAAGTCATGTAACCTTTCTGGAAAATGATTCAGCAATACCTATTAAAATTTTAAATGTTATACTCTTTGACTCAATAACTCCACACCCAGGAATCTAAACTTATAGAAATAATGAAACACATGTACAATAGTAAATGCATCAACTTGCCCTATGAAACAAGGCTAATAGAAGTTAAAAGCTGGAAAAAACTAAAACTCATTGAATTATATTATATTCATGTGATAAAATATTAGCTATCACAATACTACAATCAGAAACAATGAAGTAGATCTACCAGTATTAAAAACACTAAAATATAAGATATATCATGATCCATTTTATAAAAAGAATGATATATATAAATATAACATTAGGAAAAATATGAATGTATATAAACTGTTCACAGTGCTTATCTCTAAAAAGAAAAATAAGTTTAAACATTTAAACTTTAAAATTTAAAAAGAAAAACAAAAAAGAAAAAAGAAAAGAAAATTTAAAAAGAGGCAAAACTTTATGCAGTGAGCCTAAAACATTGTCAATTCCATATCATGGTCATTAAGTGGAAGACTAGATGAAAAGAAGAAAAAAAGCAGAATATATAAAATATGTATCTATGAAAAAAGTTTAGAAAATTCAAGAGTTAATAAACCAATCATCACCTTGCACACTGAAGAGCAAACTTCAAAAATAAAATTATTTACTTCTGAAATGAAATTAAGAATTTTATAACTCATTTCCTCTTTGGTCTTTTACATTAGAGACTACATTACAGGCTTCATGGTCAATAGAATAGCTTCAGCAGCTCACCATAGTTCTCTCCCAGAGAGTAATTCAAATCAAGAAACTATTATAAATTATGACCTTCAGCATCCTATTCCAAAGGACATATACTAAGTAGGTATAACAGATATTTACAAAACACTCTACCCAAAAATGCTGCATGCATACTTTTTTCAAGTGCAAATGGAACATCTTCAAGAACAGACCATATCTTGGGACATAGGACAACTATCAAAAAACTACAAAGAGAAATACCAAGTACTTTTTCTGACCATGGTGCCATAAAGTTAGAAACAAAGTATAAAAAACAGAGAAATAACTATAAATATATGGAAACTAAAAATATTCTCTGTAGTAGCTAGTGGATAAAAGGGAAAATTAAAACAAACTAAAAAATAATGTGAAATCAATGAAAATGAAGACAGATACTACCAGAATCTATGTAATGTAGCACAAATGGCAGTAAGATAGATAAGCAAGAAAAAATCCCAAATAAATTATTATTTTTAAGATTTAGTTATTTATGCATACAATAACTGGGGTACAGGACAAACGTGTGGAGAGAGAAGATTCATCAGAGGCAGAGTGGGGAACTGATAGGCAGATTGACTGAAATATACTGCTGAGGGGAGCCGTGTGAGAAACAAAAGAGGTCTGCTTGTACCATGTGGGTCAGCTCCCTGGCTGGGGATTGAATTTGCGCTGCAGTGCCTAGCGTTAGCTCATAATACTGAGACTTAACACCTTATGCTACCAGGGAGGCCCCCCAATTAATAATTTAATACTATATCTACACCTAACACAACCTGAAAAAGAGTAACAAAGCAAGACCAAAGTTACTAGAAGAAGAAAAAAATAAAAATAAAAGAAATAAACAAAATAGAGATCAGGAAGGCTTCACAAAAGATCAACATAACTAAGAAAACAAAATATAAGACAAACTTCTAGATAAGCTGCCAAAGAAAAAAAATAGAAACCATTAATAAATCAGAAATGAAAAAGAAGAAATTTTAGCACCGAAGCATAGAAATACAAAGAATCATAAAAGATTACTATAGAAAATCATATGCTAATAAGTTTGATAAGCTTGAAGAAATAGACAAACTTATAGATAGTTTACTGAGACTAAACCAAGAAATCATAGTTCATGGTCAAAACATGATGAAAATTGGGGGTAAAAACCCACAACCTACCAAAAGAAATGCCCTACTGCAGAAGGCTTTGCAAGTTAAATCTATCAAACTTATAAGAACTTCTGCTTATCTCGTTCAATTATTTCTAAAAATCCAAGGGAATGTTCCCTAATATATTTTACAATGTCAACATTATATTAAGGCTGAAACTACATGAAGGAAAAAAATTTTATACCAGAAAATTATACAACATCTCTCTTGAACAATAATACAGAAATTAATGAACAAAAAACTAGCAAACTGAATTCAATAAAATATCACAAAGATTATATATCACGATCAAGTTGAATTCATTTCAGGGAAGCAAAGATAGCTTAATATAGATAAATCAAATAATATGTTATATCAACAAAGGAATATATAAAATTCACATAATAATATCTACAGATAGAGAGAAAGCACTTGGAAAGATTCAGCACCCATTTGTTACAAAACTCTAAGCAAGATGGGATTAGAAGAAATCCCTAAATACAATAAACATCATGTTTTACAAACTAACAGCTAACATCATATTTAATGATGAAAAACTAAAAACTTCCCTTTAAGATCACTGTCACTTGTGTTTAATATTAGAGGTTTTTGGCTAGAACAACCAGACAGTGAAAGAAATAATGGGAATCCAAGTTGGAAAAGAAATTAAATTACACTATTTGCTAAAGACATGATACCGTATATAGACAACACTAAAGACACCACCCAAAAGCTAGTAAGAGAAATGAATATAGCAAAAGGGCAAGTTACAAAAATCAATGTACAAAAATCTGTAGCATTTTTATATATAAACAGCAAAGAAAAAGAAAAAGAAATTAGGAAAATAATTCTATTCACAATCATCTCAAAAAGAATCAAATATGTAATTCACCTAATCAAGAAGGTGAAGGACCTATAAAACAACTATAAAATATTATTAAAGAAGGCAGATAATGACATAAGGGGATAGATATTTTGTGTTCATTAAGAGGGAGAATCGGACCTCCTTGGTGGCGCAGGGGTTAAAGTCTCAGTGCTATCAAGCTATCAACATCCACTGCTACATGAGTTTGATCTGCAGCCAGGGAACTGACCCATATGGTGCAGCAGTGCATTTCAGTAGATCAGCTATTCTGCTCCCCACTCTGTCTCTAGTGAATCCTCTCATCACAACCTCAATCTCTGGCCTACACCCAGTTCTTTTATGAAGAAAGAAAGAAA
>NW_004567105.1:55518016-55541672 GCF_000260355.1 Condylura cristata
AGAAAGAAAGAAAGAAAGAAAGAAAGAAAGAAAGAAAGAAAAAGAAAGAAAGAAAGAAAGAAAGAAAGAAAGAAAGAAAGAAAGAAAGAAAGAAAGAAAGAAAGAAAGAAAGAAAGCGTTCTCTTTTGTTTGGATTTTACATGCCCAAAAATAAATTCCAAAGTGAATTCAAAATTTCTTTGTAAGACATACAACAGTAAAATATATAGAAGAAAACACTGGCAATATGTTCTATCTCATCAATAATAAAAATGGCTGTGAGGACTTGACCTCCTACAGCATGGGAAATAAAAGCAAAAATAAACAATTAGGATAATCTCAAATTTAAAAGCTTTTATACTGTGAAAGGAAATATTGGTAGACTTTAAAAACAACCTACAAAATGGGAGCAAATATTTATATATTATATACCAACAAGAGGTTAATATCAAAGATGTAATTCACTAAACAGGATATCCAAATGGCCAATAAATATATGGGGAAATGTTCATCATCACTTCCAGTACGAGAGATGCAGGTTAAAACAACAATAAGAGATGACCTTACATCTATGAGAATGAGATACATAAGAATAAAAATCAGAATACATAAGAATAAATCCACAGCGAGTGCTAGAGAGGATGAAGAGAAAGAGGAACACTGTTGTACTTTTGGGAGTGTAAACTGGTAAAGCCATTACAGAAAGCAACTTGGACTCGTTTAAAAACTAAAACTAGAAATACCATATCACCCAGCAATCCTAGAATATCAATCGAAAGATCATAGTCTATCAACTGGTAAAACCATGTGCTCTAGAGTATTTATTGCAGCATTGTTTACAATGGCTAGGGCATGAGAACAACATTAAGTGCCCACTAATAAGTAGTTTAAGGAGATGTGTTATATCCACACAATGAAATATCATTCAAGCATAAAGACAGACAAATGTTGCTATTTATAACAAAATGGGAGGAATTAGAATTATGTGTAGTAAAGTCAGACTGACAAAGAAAAATACTGAACATTTACATACCAAGTGATCCAAGAAAGTAAAATACTGATAAAAACTGGCAAAGACCAATGAACAAAGTGAGGCTTCTGAGGTTGGGGGGAAGAGAAAGAAAAGATCAAAGGGACATAAGAGATGGTAGTTGGGGGGGGGTGGAGGGAAGATTCTATGTGCATAGAGCTCAGAGCAGTCTGGGTTTGCACTAGATATTTGTCATCAGCATATACAAAAGAATTCAACGTCAAGTGACAGGATGAAACCACCAAAGGAGTAAACACAGATAGACAAGAAAACCAAAGATTGAGGCTTGGAACAGCCTAAAGTTTACAGAGAGATGAATACCAAGCAAAAGAAATTTAAAAGGCAGTCAGTGAAGTGTAAGTGGAGCCAAGAGAAAATGATGTGCCCTGGAAGCTATGTGAATGATGCTTTCTAAACAGGGGAGATCAACTGTGTCTATGGTGCTGAAAGATCAAGTAAGACAAGGAAAAGAACTGGATATAGCAACCTGAAAGCCACTGATGACCTTGACAAGAACTGTGTGTATACAAGGGTAATGAGGGCCTGACTGGGAATGAGTAAAGAAAAAATGGTTATAGAGGAATGAAAAACCACATGCCAGCTGAATCTTTTAAGGAGTTTTGTTCTACAGGAAAGAAATGGGCAGTAGAGCAAAAAAGTGGTGTGAAGAGTTGGGTTTTTTTTAATAAGAGAAAAATGATACTGTCTTTCACTTATAAGAATGACCCAGTAAACAGGAGAGGCACTTGACCCAACCCTGAGGATTCAGAAAAGGTTTCCTGAAGGAGCTGCCCTATGCTGAGTCATGAAGGCTGAGTAAGAGTGAATCAGGATGAGTGTGGAGGGGGTTCAAACAGCATGAGCAAACAGATGTAAGAAACAACATAGTGTGTGGGACTGGGAACGGGGGTGGCATGTGAAGAATAAGAGTGAGAATGACAGGAGGTGAAGCTAGAGAGGTAAGCAGTTGCCAACTGTATCAAACAGTACAACCTGCACAGATAGATGCTATGGGAACTTGCCACTAGAGGGTTTAGGCAGGAAGTACTGAGATCAAACCTACATTTCACTCCAGGAGGAATGACTTGAGGGGTTCTATACTAAAAGCAAGGAGACCAGCTAAGAGGCTGTGTTCTGGGGTATTAAGACCAATTTTTACTGGAGGTATGAGCAGACTTCCCCATAAGAACTACCAATTCTCAGGCACTGATAAGAGTGTCTCAGAATTCAACTGTGCTATGACACTGATTGGAGACAGCATGAGATTCCCAGGGTAAGGGTTCAGTCTCCCAAGAGTACACTTCACTTCAGACAAAGGCTGCAAACCTAGGCTGCCACTTGGGTTTCAGGCCAGTTTAGAAACTGGAGATTCCTCAAGCTCCCTCCTCAAACTTCAGATACCTAAATAAAGCCCAGATTATCTGTGTTTTTGACTAACTGCCTATCAAGCAATGCTCCCAGAGCACCTGCCTCAGGTTGAATTAACTTGCAAGAAAGGGCACAAAGAATTCGGGAGAGTTGTTTACTCACTAGATCATAGGTTTATTACAGTATATACTCAGGAACAGCAACTGGAAGAAACGCAGAGGACAAGATACAGAAAAAAGGCAAAGCTTCCATGTCCTCTCCAGGTGTATCATTATCCCCAAATCTTCAGGTGTTTACCCTATGATAAGCTCCCCAAAGCTTGTTTACCACTTTTGGGTTTTTATGGGTACTTCATTATATATACATGATTGATCAACTGATTGGTCACTGACAATGAATTCAAACTCTAGCCCCCTTCGTTCCCAGAGAAGAAAAGGGGAAAGGACTGGAACATTCAACTTTCTAATCACAAGGCTGCTACTTCTCCTGGCTAGCAGTCCTTATCCTTAGGTGCTTTCCTAAGTCATCTTATTAACAAAGAGACACCTTTAAACTTCTCAACATTTAGGAAATTCTAAGAACGTGTGAGTGTGGAATGTGAATGAAAGTCAAATACATATATTTCAGTAATCTGAATAACTTACTATATTACTTTTTTAAATAAGTATTTTTTAAAAATCACAATGTATTACAGAGGCTATTAAAATAAAATAAATTTTAAATATTAAGGTAGGACAGTGTTAGAAGTAGTGAAAAGGAATTAAAGACAGATATGGCCCTCCCTGGTGGCGCAGCGGGTTAAAGCACAGCACTGAGAAGCTAAAGCCACCTCCACATGAGTTCGATCCCCGCCTGCCCCGGAGGTGACCACATGGCGTGGCAGACCTCTCCTGACCCGCCCACTGCTCCCCTCGGCAGTGTACTTCATCGATCTGCCTGTTCTGCTACCCACTCTATCTCTGGTGAAGCCTCTCACCGCCCCTGAGTTCTCTGGCCTGGACCCCAATTCTTTATGTACAAATAAATAAATAAATCTTTAAAAAAAAAAAAAAAAAAGACAGATCTTATGTCCTGAGTATTGAAGGTAACAGTTTCTAATGTGGACTAATAGGGAAATGATGCCTCTGTATTTGGAAACTGACAGGAGCTGGGGAGGACAGTGAATGATCCATTTCAGATTTGTGTTTTTTTTTTTTTTTTTGGAGCTTTTTGGAGTCTTTATAGGACATCCAAGTGAATAAATATAAATAGGCAGCTGTATAGAAAAGTCAGAGCTTAAGACTTCAAATGCTAAGGCATCAGCATTTGACAAGATCTTAAAATTATTGTAATATATGAGATGATCCAAAAATAACATTTACAGGAAAAACAATGACTGAACTTTAAGGAACACTGACATTTAAGAAGAAATTAGAGAAAACGTCTGAACGAATTTCAAATAATACAGTCAGAAATATATAAGACAATCAGTGAAAAATAGTCAATAGGCCAGAGACACACACAAAGCAAATAACCCTACCAATGTAAAAGAGACAACTTGTAGGGCCCTCCCTGGTGGCTTAAGTGTTAAGTTTCAGTGCTACTACCTCAAAGGGCCTGAGTCTGATCTGGAGCCAGGGGAATAATTCACATATAGCAGAATAAATCTCTCCTGTCTATCCCGCTGCTGCCCTCAGCAGTGTGTTTCAGAGTTCCCCACTCTGTCTCTGGTGCATCCTCTCAACTCCCCCTCCCTCACACCTCTGGCATACAACAGTTCTCCTACACAAAATAAATAAAAATCTCACAATAAAGGAATTTTTTTTTAAGATTTATTTATTTGTGCATACAGAAGGGGGGTACAGGCCAGAGGCTCAGGGGCGGCAAGAGGCTTCACCAGAGACAGAGTGGGGAGCAGACCAGGCAGATGAGATCGAAGAAGTACACTGCTGAGGGGAGCAGTGGGCGGGTCAGGAGAGGTCTGCCACCTCATGTGGTCACCTCTAGGGCAGGTGGGAATTGAACTCATGAGGAAGTGGCTTTAGCTTCTTAGTGCTGTGCTTTAACCCGCTGCGCCACCAGGGAGGGCCTAAAGGAATATTTTTTTAAAGAGAGAGACACTCTACTGACCCAAATAATATGGCAGAAGTTAGAGATGAGAAAAGTCATGACTTTACAACTGTATTAACTTTTCAAAATTTAGTAGGAAGCTACTACAGGGCCATCTTTTCCTGAACTCCTTAACTAGTGAAGCCAACTGAGCATAATAGACTAAAGGAAACAACACAATTGTACCACTACCTACAGTATATTATTCATAGGTTTGGTAGGACAGAATTTATAATAACTCTATAAAAAGAAAATTGGAATAAAAAAATTTTTTAACTATAATAAAATAACTTATTGATTGTTAAATCACAATTTTACCTAGGACAACATAAGCTCAACTAACATTATAAAAATCTTATAGGTTATGTAATAAGTATTTAAAAATGGATAATACAGAAATTTATAATGCTAGTAATTAGGGGGAAATACTACCAATACATTAAAAAATGTCAAATTTAAAGAACTTTTGATGTTGAAAATTTTGATGTTTTTGATCTTGAATGAGACAGGGGGAAAATAGAAGCAATTTTCACTTTTTTAAATTTTAGCTCTAATTTATCACTTTTTGGCCAATGGTCTGTCAAATTAATAAAACCACTTACTCTTGAATAGCTGTATTCTACTTTACTGACCAGTGATTCATAAGCATTTGTCCCTTCCACACAGAAGAGCTCCACAAAGAAAAAATCAACAGGAAGCATATTTTCAGATCAGTACCTAAAGCAAAATTAATAAAGCAAAGAAAGAACATGCAGAATTATTTCTTTCAAAATGGGAAAGTTAATAGCACTTTTTTGGAGTGGGTTGGGAGGAACTCCCTAGGTGTGAGTCACTGGATTAAAGAAGAACTGGGTCCAGGATTTTGCCAAAGCTGGAAAAGCAGGATTCAGAGCAGAGCAGAGCAAGCATGCAGCCATCTAGGCCAGGGGGGGAAAAGCCATGTTGGGTTAGTGCCTCCAAAGTTTAGATGAGTCACAGATTGGACTAGGAAAGCACAACCAAGCTAGACTTCAGCACATAAGGAAAATCTGAAGCTGTTTCCTAACCTTTTGGTTTAAAATCTCCCTTATTTACTATTTAACTGTTTTAATTATATTCAAAGAAGCTAAAATGAAAGTCACCTCAGGATCTTACTACTCTATGGGTCTGTAGGGGCTTTGTTATATGCTTTACACATGGACTAGCCAAACGTACAAAGCTAATGTCATATCACAACCTTTCTAGCACGAGATATTTTGATTTTGCTATTTTAATAGACTATTTGTATTTCTTTTTAATTTACATGATTTTATTTGTGTGATTACCAGCAAGAGTAAAATTTCTGTTTATTTACTACATGTGTACATTTTGAATGAACTGACTGATTCTTTGGTGCATTTGTCTATAATAATCTTAATGACCTTTATTTTGGAAGTACATTTTATGTGTTATATTCATTATTCTGTCATAATGAATGCAAATCATATCCATTTGCATTTTTCTGATTTTTCATGGAAGCAAAATTTTCAATGTTTTTTTAAAGTTCAAGATTTTAGTTGCCTTCACCCAGCTTTAGGTTTTAACAGTTGCTCACATAACAGTAAATCCTATAGTAGTTTCCATGATTACATAGTTATATTACAGGTCTTAGAATTTTTCATTGCCTTACTCAACTAATTCCACTTTAACTTTTTTTTTTAAGATTTATTTATTTATGCATACAGAACTGGGATACTGGTCAGAGGTGTAGTGACAGTGAGAGGATTCACCAGAGACAGAGTGGGGGGCAGAATAGGCAAATCGATGAAATACACTGCTAAGGGGAGCAGCAGGTGGGTCAGGAGAGGTCTGCCACGCCATGTGGGATGCCTCCCTGGAGGGGGATCAAATTTGTGAGGTGGCTATGTCTAACATCATAGTGCTGTGCTTTAACCCGTTGCACCACAAGGGAGGGTCCCCACTTTAACTCTTTAATAAATCATTCAGTTGAATTTCTCCTCAAGGATAATGCTATCACCCTTTTTTTTAGAAATTTTTTTTAAATTTATACATAACAGAACTGGGGTACAGGCCAGAGGTGCAGGGGCGGTGAGAAAATTCACCAGAGACAGAGTGGGGAACAGAACAGGTAGATAACAAAATACACTGCTGAGGGGAGCAGTGGAGAGACAGGAGAGGTCTGCTGGCCATGTGGATCATCTCTGGACCAGGGACCAACTCACACCGAAACACTGAGGCTAGCTTGCAGTGCTGCGTCCTAATCCTTTGTGCTACTAGGGAGGGCCCTGTCAAACATTTTTTAAAAGAAACTTTTTTGTCATGAAGTAATGATAAAAAAATTGATTGGTTCTACTCTTAGATATCTACCCAAGCAAAATAAAAGACACAAAGAATAGTACACAAATGTTCCTAGTAGCAGTGTTCATAATTGAAAGTTAGAGACAATCCAAATATCTATCAACCACTGAATAAAAAAACTATCAGCAATAAAAATGAATGGAACTACTTTTCTTATTTTTTCCATCTCAGCTGCAATCCCTGTGACTTGTCATCACCAATTCACCAGTGTGCCATCGTGATAGTCCCGTGCACTCCCCTCTCCCATTTTTTATCCCATTCCCCAGTCTACCCCTAAAATGTCTCTGGTATATAGTTGTTAAATGGAACTATTTTTTAATGAATAAACTATAAATACAACATAAATAGATTTCAAAATCTAATAGGCGAAAGAAGCCAGACACAAATGATTACATACAGTATGATTTTTTTATTTGAAATTCCTAGACTATGCAAATATATTGAGATATAAAGCAGACTAGTGACTACTTAATACTTGATTAAGGACTGACTACAATTGTGCACAAAAGAACTTTTTGGAGTGATGGGAATGTTTTATAGGTGATTGTGGTTGTAAAACTATGTTATTTACTGAAAATCATCAACCTAAGTAAACTCAACTTACACTTGCAGTGCATAAATTATATAAAATATAAATGTTATATCAATAAAACTGTAAAAAGTCAATGGGCAGAGGAAGGACAAAGAGAATATATATCTTTCTACATATTTTTTCTAAATAAATGTACATATATATGTAGATATAGATATATCTGTGTGTACACATATTAAGTAATCTTAAAATATACAGTTCTAAGGAATTCAATTTGTTACTGATAAGAGAAGCAGAAAGTATTTTAAATAATAAGGATGAAGTACTTCCAAGAATGACATTAAAGAAACTTCATGGGAGTACAAACTAGCACAGCCTGTCTATAAAGCAGTTTGGCATGGTATATAAAGGAAATTTTAAAAACGTCCCTTTTGATTCACTTCTCAGAATCCAACCTAGAGAAGTACTAAGAAACATAAGTAAGTATCTAGATATAAAGTAGAACAAAATTTGTAAGTTTTTTAAAAGACAAAGTATGTAAATATCTTAAATATCTAACAGTGCAAGAACATTTAAGAAAACTACAACCTGTGCATGAACATAATGCACTCTTTAAAAAGTGTTTATGGGGGAAAAAAAAAGTGTGGGTTCAATAAGATATAACTTTACCCATGTATGGATAATCTATTTCAAAGAGAATGGAAACAACAAATGTTAGCAAAGATGAAGAGAAAAAGGAACACTTATCCACTGTTGATGAAGCCTATATGGAAAACCATATGGAGATTCCTCAAAAATAAAAACCAGAAATACCACATGATTCAGCAATATCTCTACTAGGTATGACCCAAACAGTATGAAAACATATATACAAAGATTTTCACACTCCCATGTTCACAGTGGCATTATTCACAATAGTTAAGTCATGGGACCAACCTAAAGGCCCACTAACAGATGACGGGGTAAAGAAATTGTAGAATATATATTCAATAGAATACTATTAAGCTATTAAAAAGTGAAATAGTGCCTTCTGGGACAAAACAGACTGGTCTTAAGTGGATTATGCTAAATGAAACAAGTCAGAAAGCAAAAGACAGTGATCAGATAGTTTCGTTCATTTGCAAACAATAAATCACCAAAGAAAATAAACTGGCAAAATTAGAATAACTTTTAGACTCTATGAAAAAAATATTGATTACCTGGAGGAATGGAGGGGAGGAAGAGGGAAATAGGGGAAGGAAGCTGATATGGTTGTGCTTTAGGAAACTGTTGGAGGGTGATTGAGGTGTATATCCATATATAGAGGTGTGAAGTTGTACTCCCAAAATCAGTTATGTAAAATGGTTGCAATCAATAAAACTTGAAAAAGATTTAAAATAAAAATGTTTATGGGTCTCGTACAAAACATGATATCATCACTGGTGTCAATGGGTCCTGTGCTCAGGCAGAAAACATGCTGAGTGAAAGATTCCCTCTAGGTGCTAGTATAGTTAGGTTAGTAAGTACAGGCACACCTAAGAGATATGTAGGTGTGGTTCCAGATCACACCAATAAAGAAAATGTCACAATAAAGCAAATCACACAACTTTTTTTCCCAGTTTCTATATATTTCTCTTATATAGTTATGTTTTATATTCTATAGTCTATTAAGTATGTAACAGTATTAAGTCTAAAAATACATCTCATTTTAAAAACAATTATTACTAAAAACTAAAAATGGCAGCCATCACCTTTCTCCTTCAGCAAGTCATAATCATTTTCCTGGCAGAGAGTCTTGCCTTGATGGTGATGATGGCCACTGACTGATCAGGGTGGTAGTTGCTGAAAGCTGGGGTAACTGTGCCAATTTCTTAAAATAAGACAATGAAATTTACCACATGAATGATTTTTCTCTAGCATGCCATGCTGCTTTTTCACAATAAATCTTTGAAAATTACACTCAATTTTCTCTACCCCTATTGCTGTTTTATCAACTATATTTATATAATATTCTAAATCCTTCACCAACAATGTTTACAACAACTTCACCAGTAGATTCCATCACCAGAAACTACTTTCTTTGCTCATCCATAAGTTTGATTATGAGATGACAGCAACTAAGTCACATCTTCAGGTTTAACTGTAAATCTCTTGCTATTTTCTCCATATGTGCAACTACTTCCTCCACTCATATTTTGAACCCCTTAAAGTCATCCATAGGATTGGAATCAATGTCTTCCAAATTCCTGTTAATGTTAATATTTTCACACCCACATGAATCACAAATATTGCTAACAGCATCTAAAATACTTAATCCTGTCCAGAAGGTTTTCCATTTACTTTGTCTAGATCCATCAGTGGGATTACTAGGCATGGCAGCCTTATAAAATGTAATTCTTAAATAAAACTTGAAAGTCAAAATTATTCTTTGATCCATGAGTTGCAGAATAGATGTTGTATCAACAGACTTGAAAACATTAATCTCTATGTTGAGATATTAGGGGACTAGGTGCACGCCAGTAAGCAGTATATTTTGAATCTTTTTTTTTTTTCTGAGCAGTAGATCTCAAAAGTGGGCTTAAATATTCAGTAAACTATGCTTGCTATAAACAGATATGCAAACATCTAGACTTTGTCATTTCATTTATACAGCACAGAGTAGATTCAGAATAATTCTTACAAGCCCTAGGATTTTCAGGATAGTAAATGAACACTGACTTAAACATAAAGTAACCAGTTGCATTAGTCCTAAACAAGAGAGTCAGTCTGTCCTTTGAAACCAGTCACTGACTTCTCTTTAGCTATAAAAAGGTTATCTTCTTCCAACTGAAAGCAGTTTCTTCTATATTGGAAGTCTGTTGTTTAGTATAGCTACTTTCATCTTATTTAGATCTTTTAAATAACTTGCTACTGTTTCTACCCTAGTTCTTGTGGCTTTGCCTTGCACTTTTATGTTATAGAAAAGGCATCTTTCCTTGGACTGTAAATGTTAGCCGAGGCTAGCTTTAAACTTTTCTTCTGTAGCTTCCTCACCTCTCTCAGTCATCAAAGAATTGAAGAAAGTTAGTATCTTGCTCTAGATTAGATTTTTGGCTTAAGGAATGTTGTGGTTAGTTAATTTGCTCTTCACTCCAGACCACCCAGACTTTCTGTATATCAGCAGAGAGGCGGTTTCACTTTCTTATCAGTTTTGTGTTCACTGGAGAAGCATTTTTAATTTCCTTCAAGAACCCTTCCTTTGCACACACAACTTGGATTAACAGGCACAAGTTTCAAGCCTTTCTCAGCTTTCAACATACCTTCCTCACTAAGCTTAATCATCTCTAGTTTTTGACTTAAAATGAAAAACATTCAATCCATCCTTTTCTCTTGAACACCTGTGCAGAAAAGGGCTATTCATCAGCCAATTTCACTACTGATGTATCTCAGGGAGTAAGGGAGCCTGAGCTGAGAGAGGCGGGGGGATGACTGGTTGATAGAGTAGTCAGCACACACATTTATCTATTAATTGTTTTATTTTACATGTGCACCAGAACACATTTATAATGGTAACATCAAAGATCACAACTTACCACAATAACAGATACAATACTAATTTAAAAGTTTGAAATACTGCAAGAATCACCAAATGAAACATAAAGGAAGCGCTGAAAAAATAATGCCAACAGACTTACTCAATGCAGTGTCCTACAAACCTTCAACTGTAAAATAAATAAATATCGGTAAAGTATAAAAAAATAAAAGGAGGCATGGCTGTATAATGGAAAAGATGAGAGGTCTGCTCAACTTTATATTTGAAGTTTACAACCTGGCAGCATTGTGGAAATTACAATGGTATCTCCATCAAGGAGCAAAACCACTATGGCATGGGAGCAGCAGCCAGCACTGATTACCAGGAGAGTCAATTTTACTACCAGGGTAAGGGCAAATGGAATAGATGTTCTATATGTTCAGGAGGTAAAAAAGGTGGCTGCTGCCTACTAAAGATCTGTAAAGAAGTGACACTGATGGAACTGCAGATGTGCCATTATGGAGGAAATTCATGTGAATATGAGCAATTCTGGAGTCAGGTATTATACATGAGAAGAAATTCAAAAGAAAGATAAGTGACTTCATGATTCTCAAAAGTAAAAGAATACACACGTTTCTAGTGTTGAAGATGCTGCCTTGAGAAAAGAAGTTACAACTGTTCAGTTTGCTACAGTTAACCCTGAACATGTTTGGAAGCATCAGTAGAAACATCTACTGCAGCAATCCATCTTTTGAAATTCATGATACAAATATGTAGATCAAGCTTAAGTAGTCTTTACAAGATAACTCTAAATTTATCATGCATTCAATGGAATATTCATCATCAACACTGTGTTCTTGATTAAAAAAAAAAGTTTGTGGACGTATTTATGCTATGCTATAAAATTAAGTTTAAATGATTAGAATAAATATAATGGGTTTCAAAGGTCTATTAGTGCACTATCTCCCAGTTTCTCAATTTCCTTCCACAGCGGCAAATATGTTACCAATCTTGTCTATATTAAAAAATGAAAAATTTTGGCCCTCCCTGGTGGTGCAGCGGCTTAAAGCACAACAGTAAGAAGCCAAAGCCACTTCAGCATGAGTTTGATCCCCACCCAGTAGGTGATCCACATGGCACGGGTGATCCTGACCCGCCCACTATTCTCCTCAGCAGTGTACTCTGTCAGTAGGCCTCTTCTGCTCCCTACTCTGTCTCTGGTGAATCCTCTCATTGCCCCTGACCTCTGGCCTATACCCCTGTTCTGAATACATAAAGATCTTTAAAAAACAGAAAGAAAATTTTAACACAAACAAAAAAACAAACACATAAAACCAGCCCAAAATGCTTAAAGGGAAAATCTCCTAAAGTCTTGCATCAGAAAGAAAAACATGAGGAAGAAACAGAAACACTATAAAGAATATGGCCTAACTAGTGGAAGATACAAAAAGTATACAACCTAGGCATTGAGTTTGAAGGCATTGAGGTTAAATCTCTGGGAAGATAGTATGAGATATTCAACATGTAGGGTAGGAATTTTCTCCTATCTATACTTAAAAGAACTCATCATCAAATAAATCCAATTCCTAAGGCAAAAGCAGCTCTCCCCTCTTCAGTCAGCAAGTCAGAAAGCTGTCTCCAGCTGATTCTGTCCATGAAGACAAGAAGACACACCATCTCTCCCCTTTATGAGGATTAGTTAGGTATGTTTTATGAACAGAAGTTATTACAATTACAGGAAAATATCCTCATTATCTCTTATAAGTAACAAATTGCATCCCTTAACTACAACAGTCAAATACTTGCTTCTGGCTCCCTGGTAATGTTGTTCTACTTATGTCTCTAACAACGAAATGATGACCCTTACAGTGGGCTACCTACTGCAGAGAAGGATAGAGCTTCTGACAGAGCCAAGAATAAATGTATTAAAATACAACTTTCATTTTCAGTTCTAGTAGGAAAAAATAATCAACTGCCACTTAAAACTGAGGTACCACAGAATGACTTGGTCATAAGAAAAAATTTCCAAGAGGTGGAATAGTTGAGTCCCTTTTCACTAAAGACTTAATTACCTCATATAGTCAGTGAAAGTAAATGATATAATATTATGAAAGTAATCTATTTCAGTATTTCTAGATTCCAAAATTCAGTATAGTTGCTGACTTTGAACAAGGGGTTCACATATTCTGATTTCTCTCTTAAAACATTTCAATATAGTGTTTTTCTGGGATTAAATTAAGTAACACCTATATATCAAACAAATTACACTAGAGGCCATGCTCTACCAACTTCTAGCTGAGTTAATGTTACAGATAATTTTCTTAGAACAGGGCAGTCAAATAAACTAACATTCCCTTGGGCTTATGCAATTTCCTAAATTTAAAATTCACATTATGTTTATATGGATTTTACCATAATAATTCTTAAAATCATCAAAACAATTCACAGAGAAAAAATGTTTGCAAATTCATCTGATGAGGGGGAGTGTATCCAGAATATACACTCAATGATAAACAGATAAACCAATTTTTTACATGGAGAAAGAACATGAACAAAGATTTCTGAAAATATATATACAAATGGTCAATGAATACATGAAAAAATGCTTAACATTATTAGTTATTAGGGAAATGCAAATCAAAAATACAATGAGATACTACCTCATACTCACTAGATGACTACAATAAAGAGTGACAACAAACAAGTATTGACTAGGAAGAAGACAAAATGCACCTTCACATAACACTAGTGAGAATGCTAAACAACAAAGTCTCCTTTGGAAAAGTTTGGCAGTTCCTCAAAATTTTAAATATGGAGTTACTATGTATGATCCAGCGATTCTGCTTCTTTAGGCAGACAGCCAAAAGAACTGAAAAACATCTGCCCACATACAGAATTATACACGTAAGTTCACAGTGGCATTATTCACAATAGACAAAAAATTGTCTACCAATGTGAACATGTGATATGTCCCTACAATGGGATATCATTTGAAAAAAAAGATGTGAAGTACTGAATATAATACAACATGGATGAGTCTTGAAAACACTAAACTGATGAAGGAAGCTACAAAAGCCGCAGACGACATGGTCACATTTATATGAAATGTCCCTTAGGCAAAGCTATAGTAACAAAGTAGGCTAGCAGTTGCCAAAAGTGAGCAAGGAAGAAATGAGGAGTGGTTGCTAAGGGGGTTCTTAGTTTTCTTTTTTTTTTAAGATTTATTTTAAAATATACAATAACTGGGGTGTAGGCCAGTGGTGGTGAGAGGACACACCAGAGACAGAGGTGGGAGCAGCATAGGCAGATCTACTGAAATTCACTGCTGAGGAGAGCAGAGGAAAAGATAGAAGAGGTCTGCGGGGCCATATGGATCAGCTCCCTGACTGGGAATTGGAAGTCAAGCAGCAGTGTCTGGTGATAGCTTGATAAAACTGAGACTTTAGCCCCTGTGCCACCAGGGAGGCCCGGGCTTCTTAGTTTCTTTATGGAGCAATAACAATGTCTTGGAATTAACATCAGCAATGGCTAACCAACTCGGTGAAGATACTAAATACCACTGAAGAGCACGCTTTAAAAAAATTAAAAGTAAAGTAAAAATAAAATTAAGTAATTTACACTAAGGACATAAATTTTGAAACATGATTGTTTAGAAGGAGTAAAGACCGTAAGTGTGTGAATTTGAGGGAAAAAAATGGAGGAGGGAATGCAGAGGAGGTAATGCAAAACAGAAAGTCCTGATGGAAACCACAGAGAATGTGAACAAGGATAAAGATATCAAAACTGTCAAAAATTAAGAATTAAGATAGTACAGTGTAATGAAAACAAAAATCTTAAAGGTCCTATTAAAATTCTTACTAAGGAGGGCCCTCCCTGGTGGTGCAGCGGGTTAAAGCACAGCACTAAGAAGCTAAAGCCACTTCCTCATCAGTTCGATCCCCGCCTGCCCCGGAGGTGACCACATGGCGCGGCAGACCTCCCCTGACTCGCCCGCTGCTCCCTTCAGCAGTGCACTTCGTCGATCTGCCTGTTCTGCTCCCTACTCTGTCTCTGGTGAACCCTCTCACCCTCCGCTTCTCTGGCCTGTACCCCAGTTCTGTATGAATAAATAAATAAAAAAAAAATTCTTACTAAGGAATATGCAAAAGTGATTTACAGAGTAGGGAAAATAGAAACAGAAAAATCAACAAAATAAAAGCATTCAATGGCTCATCTAAGAGTTTCCTAATGACTTTAAAAATTAATTTAAGTTAAAATGCCTATATGATCTAAATTTATAAAATTGAAGGAGATGTGACAGAATTCACTATATTCAGAACATTAATAACAGAAAGCAATACTAAAATTTAACCCAAAGATTTGGAGACATATAATAACAGTATTGCTTTTACATAGCAAATTTAAAGGATAAGATACACCAAACGGCCCTCCCTGGTGGCGCAGCGGGTTAAAGCACTGCACTGAGAAGCTAAAGCCACTTCCGCATGAGTTCAATTCCCGCCTGCCCCGGAGGAGACCACATGGCGTGGCAGACCTCTCCTGACCCGCCCGCTGCTCCCCTCAGCAGTGTACTTCGTCGATCTGCCTGTTCTGCTCCCCACTCTGTCCCTGGTGAATCCTCTCACCCTCCGCATCTCTGGCCTGTACCCCAGTTCTATATGGATAAATAAATAAATCTTTAAAAAAAAAAAAAAAAGATACACCAAACTATCTTGGATCCTGTATTAATAATTCAGAAATACCCCCATTTGTCCTAAATAGACTGCTATGAGGATGAAAGATAGATGATGGCACTTGGAGGCAGGGACTTTTCTTTAACTAGAACAGTTCTTGGTACATGGCCTATAATATTGGCTAAATAAATAAACTCTTTGAAATTTAAAGAAGCCTATGCATACATTTTAGGAATTTGCATAGAAAATTTAGGAATTTTATACACTTAGAATTGTAATCTAATGGATAAAAAGTCAGAAATATCTGCAATCTAAAAGTAGTTTTCAGAAAAGAAAAGCATTTCCCTTGAAATATTACACTGTCTAAGAGGCAGTGTAATAACTTGCTTGTATTGTTTGCACATATTCCTGAGTATGTTCATTTACTTTTTATATTACCAGTATAATGAAAAATATAAATGAGTCTAATGCATTTCTAAAAAGTTAATTATTTAAATATTAAAAATAACTATACATGTTTAGAGTATATTATGGTCAAGTTAAAACACAAGAAAGAACATAAAATCACTGTACGATAAAAATATAAGTAAAACATAATACAGAAAACCAGTATCTAAAAGTCAAAGAAGAAAATATAAGATCTAACTGTTAAAAATTATTCAACACTAACCAAACTTAGAACATAAATGAGAATTAAGACAAAATCCCCCACGTTAGAGGGATTAAATTCAGAGTAAGATAAGAAAAACTACTATACAGTGACAAATGTCATAGCAAAGATAAGAACAATGTCTAGCAATAATCAATTCAGATAATTTACTTACAGATTTACATGGAGAATAAAAAGACCTCTTATCTTAAAGCATTAGTTCATGTATATAAAGTTTCTATACCTGTCATAAGTAGGATAAAATTAATACTAAAAAAACCTGAAAGATATTTTACATAAAAATATTACTAAGAAGTTCACATTTAAATATTTAATCAACACAACTCTCACAAAATTTTGCTCTATAAATATAAGTCCTCTGATCTCAGAATAATGAATGTCACTAGACAGTTCGTTTCACCACACTTTTTAAACAAGAGATCTGCAGGTAATAAATAGGCAAGCAAGAGGCTGTAGTTCAAATTCAAACAATTTCCTTTGAACACATTAAAAAAAATGAAAAAAAAGTCATAGTTCACTTTGAATACTATTTTAGATTTATCTCTATTAAGGGCTTTATCTGAATCGAAATATCAAATAAAACTTTAGATGAAATACTGCTTTGCTTTCCATTAATAACTATGAATATATATATCTTTATATAGATCAGTTTCAATTCTAAAGTTTAGTAAAGAATTCAAATTGCCTCAAGTATAAGAAAGATATACTATTCATTAAAATTGTAATTTTTTTGAGTACTTAAACGTTACATCAAAAACTTAAGAAATTTTTAGTTTTCTGTTTATAAAAGAGTTTATCTGAATTTTTGGAAAATTACATCAAAAACATTTAAATAAATTTTTGAATAGTCATAGAAAAGTAATCATACCTCAGTGGTTCTTTTCTTTACACTCTCAAATTGTTTTTCAAGGCTCTGAGAAATTTACACTTTGTTTCAGGTATGCTATCTTAGCAGCAGAGTCAGACTTACAATAAGGAAGTGACAGTGCATATTCTGGGTTGTGACATACAACCTTTTCAATACAAAACATTGTGCAAGTAAAAAGTACTATGGTTTAGAACTGTAACATATACTTTCTTTTTTCTTTTTAAAGATTTATTTATTTATTCGTACAAAACTGGGGCACAGGCCAGAGATGCAGAGGGTGAGAGGATTCACCAGAGACACAGCGGGAAGCAGAACAGGCAGATCGACCAAGTACACTGCTGAGGGGAGCAGCGGGCGGGTCAGGAGAGGTCTGCCACGCCAAGTGGTCACCTCCGGGGCAGGCAGGAATCGAACTCATGCGGAAGTGGCTTTCGCTTCTTAGTGCAGTGCTATAACCCGCTGCGCCACCAGGGAGGGCCACTTTCTTTTTTCAAAGATTGTTGCTAGGTATTTATACTAGGTCAAAACTCATAAAAAGCCATTCCTCAAAAAAAACCCTTTTTTCCTGCCTTTTTGCTCAAAAAGTTTTTCTATCCTAGAACTCATAAAACATATTTTAAAATGCATGCCAGTACACTTTTATCATCTTTTTTACATACATGTATATAATGATCTGAGATTCAAATATTTTATTTGACCTCTTGGCCAAAGTAACTTGTTTTTCTATATAAGAATAAATATAATATACTTCTCCAACTTTTAAAATTAACTAATTCTAACTATCTAGTTTATAAAGTAATTCCACATATGATTTCACCTTATAAATTAGAGGAATTTTAGTATTACAAGTTTAATTAGTAACTTCTTGATATCTTTATGCCTAATAAGGAAAATACATTTTAACTAAGTCATACATATTCAGTACCTATCATAAAAACAAGAAAGTGAAACTATTATAAATCATATAACCAAAAATGAAGTATTCAAAAATAATATAAAATTTTAGGTAAAAGAATTTGATCATTTATAAAAAATTATTTACTACAAAAACACTCAAATTTTATCATGGTATTTCACTTTTTATTTTTTAACCTTGGTTTAAAAATTGCTATAATCAGCAGGAGTATAAAGGATCAGGGGAGAAAATAATAGTAATAATGAAAAACTACATACCAGACACATTTTATGGGGGTGGAGTGGGGAATGGGATCAAAAATGGGAGGGAGAAGTGCACTGGATTATAGTGATGGCACACAGGTGATTTGTTGATGGAAAGCCCATGGGGATTACAACTGAGATGGGAAAAGGCACAAAATGATGTAAAAATAAGCTATCATATTATTTTAAAAATTGCTATAATCATTGTTTAGTAATTGTTAGGATGGATATGAAAACATTTAGTCTTTACATTGAATATTAAAAAATTTATGCTAGAGCCACCCATGTGGCACAAGGGGTTTTAAGTCTAAGCATTATGAAACTATCTGCAGGACGACTTTGATCCCCGCCAGGGAGCTGACCCAAATGGCACAGCAGACCTCTCCTGTCTCTCCTACTCCTCCCTCAGCAGTGTATTGCAGTAGATCTGCTTTTCTGCTCCCCACTGTCTCTATTGAATTCTCTCATACACGACCACCCCCTCATCCCAACCTCCCCACCATATCTCTGCCCTATACCCCATCTCTTGTATGCATAAATACATAAAATAAATGTTTAAAAGAAACTTACGCTAAAATTTTAATTTTGACTGAAAGTAAAATATTCAACAATCCCATACTAAGAAGTCCTCAAACAGCCTCTCATTCATATATTTTGGACATACATACAAGCTATGTACACATACTTTGTATAAAACTATTTTTTCCGGCCCTCCCTGGTGGTGCAGCGGGTTAAAGCACAGCACTAAGAAGCTAAAGCCACTTCTGCATGAGTTCAATTCCCGCCTGCCCCGGAGGTGACCACATGGTGTGATAGACCTCTCCTGACCCGCCCGCTGCTCCCCTCAGCAGTGTACCTCCACGATCTGCCTGTTCTGCTCTCCACTCTGTCTCTGGTGAAGCCTCTTGCCGCCCCTGAGCCTCTGGCCTGTACCCCAGTTCTGTATGCACAAATAAATAAATCTTTAAAAAAAAATAATTTTTTCCTATCAACAGAAATATAAGGAAAAATTCCTAGCCTTAAAAATTTCAAACACAAAGGACTATCGAAAGTATCATCCAAAGCTACTCAATTTGTAATCTGTGCAGAATTATAAAATTTTAACATTCCTATATATTTTTGACATATGTGACTCATGTCCCATTACAGAAACTATATTTAACTCATTAAGATTTCAATTTACTAATAAGAATAATGAACAGCCATATACCAGAGACATTTTGTGGGGGTGGAGTGGGGAATGGGATCAAAAAGGGGGGGAGGAGAGAAGTGCACCAGACTATGGTGATGGCACATGGGTGACTTGGTGATGGGAAACCCATGGGGATTACAATTGAGATGAAAAAAAAAAGTACAAAATGATGTAAAAATAAACTATTATAAAAAAATCTCAATTTATATGCAAGTCTTTTGAGAAATACTCTGGATAGGGAGTAACTGACCTATATGGCTTTTCTTATTCCAAACACCCCCACCCCACCTCACTCCCACCTATCATCCAAAGACAGGTGGGGAACTACCACAGTCTCTTTGGGACTAGCAACAATTAAAATTGGAGAAAATACCAAAATTATCGGCATTGACATATACACATGCATATCTTTCACAAGGAAAAGTCCTTAACAACCCTCCACATCTACTCAGTTAAGCACTTTTTAGAGTTGTCATACTCACTAACTTGGAGCTTTCTTATTAACCCACAGCCAGTGATCCTCTACATCCACCAATTTGTTAAATAGCCATCAAGTTACTTGAAGAGTTTTTCCACCAACCAAATCCAAGGACTACATCCAGCCCTTATTATAAGATGAATATTTGAGTGCTATTAACAGTTACTTGATCAAAAACTCTCCAACTTTGTATTTCATACAATTTATAATGGTCTTCCTACTTCTTTGGCAATTCTACCTTCCAGCTGTTCAAATGTTGAGTATCCTCAGAATTCTGTACTAGCCTCTACTTTTCGAGTGGTACAAACTCCCTGAGAGTATTTCTTATATACTTTACTACACAAGCTGATGACTGTCAAATCTGGCTCCCTCCATCCGGATAACCTGGTTGAACTCCAGTTGGAATTGACTTCTGTCCTTTTATTGTTATCACTATGCTGGATCTTCTTACAGCACAATTCCAATATCTTCCTTACTATCACCAAAACTGCTGCTCTAAAAAGAGAGAACTAACCATGTACTTATAACTCAAAATCTTTTGGAACTTCTCACCACCTATTCTAAAGAAAAAAGCTGCATGTGGGCCACCCAGGTGGCAGAGGGGTTAAATCTCAGCTCTATCAAGCTATCATCAGCCATTGCAGCCTGAATTAGACCCGTGGCCAGGGAGCTGACCACATGGTATATCAGATCTCTCCTGCCTTGCCTTCTCCTCCAGAAGTGTATTTCAATAGATCCACATATTCTGCTTCCTACTCTGTCTCTGGTGAATCCTCTCACCTTCCACATCTCTGGCCTACACCCAGGTTCTTGTATGCATAAACAAATAAATCTTAAAAAAAAAAAAGAAAAGAAAAAAATGAGCATGAGCATGACATAAAAATCCTTCATAACCTGAATGCCTTTTCTGGCTCATCTTCTGTACTTTCCCCCATATAATATATAAAATTCCTAGAAGTTTCTCAAACAAGACACTTATTTTTGCTCCTTCGGGCTATTACTCAGGCTGTTTATTAGTGCTGCCTAAATGCATTTTCCCTTCATTTGTATGCTAAAATTCTGCTCTTCTTTTAAGACTTGTTTCAGACAATCATATACAAAGAAGCCATTCTATTCCCTCCTTCACTGCTCTATCATTTGGCCATCCCATCCTCAACATTCCTCCTGCAGTTCATCTGACTAGTACATCTCTTAACAGTTATTTCACTATGGTATAATTATCTGTAGAAATATCCACTTATGTAGAATCTCTAAAAACAGGAGCATATCTTTCATCTGTGTACCTGTCAGCTGGCAAACATGCCACATAGTAAGTAGATGCTTAATGAACAAATGTCCAATGAACAAATGTTATGTAATTTATGTCACTTTCTATTTTTAAATATGCTCATGTTCGACCCTATAAATATATGCCAGTATTTTATTTGAAAATATGATTGATGTCATATTCAGTTCATGGCAAAGCAAGTGAAAAGGTACAATAGACTGAAGAGATGTTTTGAATTAACAGTACTTAGGACACAACCTTAATTTAATGTTAGCTGTCTCAATGTCAGAGATATTCACAAAAGACACCACATAACATAAAAATGATATAGTCATCTATTTAATCGAAAGAACAACCCTACTTCAAACTGTAATTTATGACTTAATTTTCTCATCTCTAAAAGAAACACAAACCATTTGCAAGTATTAGAACAATCATGAAGACATGGAAAACAGTTATATTTTGTGAAAATACATTCATATTTGGTTACTTCCCAGTGTTATGTAATTTTCACTTTGAGTTGAGAAGCAGGCAGAGCAACTCAATCCACTGCTTCTTTCTATATAAATATGAATTATACTTCCCTGTCCAACTGCATCATATTTAGCCTAATGTCTTGTTTGGGCAAAGAAATATGAGTGGAAGTAACTTGTACCAATTTTAAGCAGAAGCTTTAACTAATTCCATAGCCTTATATAATTCTTTTTCTTTTACCATCACATGTCCCAGAGAGGAACTCCTCCTCCTTCACACTAAATTCCAAAAAGGACGTCAATTGTAGATAGAGCTGCCATCTACCTAAACATTTGATATAACAAAGAAATAAATATTTGCCTGTTACAAGGCTTGGACGTCTTGGGGTTAATTATTAGCACAGTATAATTAGTATAAACTAGCTAAATTAGATGTTCCTCCTCTACAGTATCATAATACCCATATTAGACTACACTTAAAGGTTTTCATGATTTTATTTAAGTGGAATTATTATTCCAAGAAATCAGACACTTGTTTTTTCACCTCTAATAATCAGGTAATAGAAAACTGATAAACATTAGTTGGTAAGAACTAGAAAGGTACCCATCATATATTTTCCAATAAATGAAGGTAAAATGTTACTGAATTTTTTTTAAATGTAATATATACAAAAACAACTTATGCTGTGAAGAAAAGCTTAAGAGTTCTCATGGTCATTTTGTTACCTGATTTGAGGTAAAACACCTTAACATTTTTCTAAATAGTTTCAGCAATGTAGTTATCAAAGATTCCAATAATACTTGAATATGTTACTCTACTTAGTATATTTACTTGTTAACAAGAAGTATGGGAGTATATGTTCAAGCTCATACACTGTAAAATTCACATGCTTCCTCACAACTTCATTTTACTTGTTTGGTTATTTTGTTTCTTACAGTAGCTACAGGAATGACTTATCCAGAAACTGACTGACTAATAATCCAGAAGAACCAACATGTTAAAATAACATATAGTTCAATAACTTTAAAACAATCTGATCTAAAGTCATTTATTACAGCCTCTAATACCTCTAAGTACATAACTCAATACTAAAAACAATTAGGTTATGACAATTAGACTATTAAGAAAAGATTATGTACTATGTGATAGGAAATGTTTAATCACCTTAGAAATTTTTCCATCCAAAATGAGTTGGGCCAAAAATGACTTGGGTACAAAAAGTGTAAATATTCAACTCCTAAGAAAATCCTATTTTCAAAAATGATTATTTCCTCAGGGTGTCAGGAAATTCAGGCACTAATTATAGCTGGTGTAATCCCTAACCTATTAAACATATTTTGAGTTTTAAACTTTAAATACATGGAGATATACCTCATATTCTGGACACTCAAATAAATGATTGTTTGTTAAACCTCCCTAGCCTTTTATTTCAAATGGGAGTACCTGCATAAAATACATAAAATAGAAATTTTAACATTCAATTAATATTAAAGTCTCAATCTTTGTGATAAACACTTGTCCTATTTTTATTCCAAAGCATCTAAAAGTGTAAAGCATCTAAAACTTCAAAATGAGCTGCATGCTCATTTTACAAGTAAACTTCCCTGTAACAAAAATTATAGGCAGTGTACAAACATCACCAACCAAAAGTCATATGGGATAGTTTCTATGTAGTCTTTTTCATTGTATATTTTAAACAGGGCTTCTTTTTTAGTGATTATTGGCAGTTGGCTTCTTTTTTTGTTATTATGGCAGTCCAGTAGAAAAATAGACACTTTTAAAAAAGTTACCTCTTTATTATACTAATACTAAAATATATAATAAGGTTAATGTATTTTTACTTCTCATTATTCCATCAAAATAATGTCATGACTCCAACACGATCTTCATAAATATTAGCTTACAGATTTTTAAAATATAAATTATTTAGGGCCCTCCCTGGTGGCACAGAGGGTTAAAGCACTGCACTGAGAAGCTAAAGCCACTTCCGCATGAGTTTGAATCCCGCCTGCCCTGGAGGAGACCACATGGCGTGGCAGACCTCTCCTGACC